>NW_027184068.1:1093793-1458391 GCF_041296385.1 Aphelocoma coerulescens
GTGGGGCCTTTTGGAAGCAACAGGACCCTGGTGGGAAGCCACGGGATGATTAATCCTGCACGAACCTGCTCCAGGTGGGCTCCTCTCTCCCAGCTTCCACAGGTGCTGCTAGGATCCCACTCCGGCACTGGCTTGGCACGGGCTCACGGCTTCCTTTGGCAATGGCTCTGCTCCAGGATGGCATGCTGCAGAGAATGCAGGTAGATTTTGTGCTCACTCCTGGCATGCAGCTGGACAATAAAGCCTGATCCAGCCCCCCCTCAGCATATGTCCGGCTCTGGCATTGGGGCGGGGCAACTTTGGGAGCAGCCCCAGCCCTGCTCCTGCTCCCGGCTGGGCACCCAGCTGCTGGGACACAGGTGTGTCCTGATGCCACCGTCTACTCCTTTGAGAAGGGGAGGACAGAGTGCATCAGGGAGTTTGGTGTGGCTTACATGCGGCAAGGAGAAGGTGCAGCCCCAAACTGGCTTTCACTTCTAGAACCTTTTGCTATTGCGGGAGCAGCTGCTGGAGCTTTTCAACCGAGCTGCAAGAGTGAAAAGTGTGATGGCATGTCTATCTGAGAAGGAAGGTTCGGTGCCGCAGCCTGTTGTGCACAATTTATATGCTGATAAGAGAAGGGGGTGCTTTTGGAACGTTTTCCTTCCTGACACTTCTGTCTCTGTGAGCTTTAGCTGCTTGGACTCAGGGATACCGAAGGTATGTGAAAGTGACTGGGATGCGAGAATCATGTTGCACAGGGAACAGGGAAGGTCAGCAAATGTTTCCTGTCCTGGCACATCTCTCAGTCTGAACTGCAGCTGCAGATGCTTCACTTCCGCCAAGGACTCTGCCACCTTGAGAGAAGGATGCGCTCTATGGAGTTGAGAAAGAAAGTGCGTCTCACTAGCTTCTTTCCTCTACTTCATAGACAGCAAAGGGGCTATGAAAGGCAGCACTGGCTTTTTGTTCTAGGACTTCTTCTTTACAAGCAGCTGCTGGATGTTTGGAAGGGGGTTTGGGATATGCAAAAATGAGAGGCTAAGATGGTAAGAGGGTAAGATGGAAGTCATCTGGCAAAAGCAGAGCTCACAAAAGGGCCAGCTGAGAAAGCTCTTGCTGCCTACAACTTCAACTGCACCCCTCAAAGCAGCAGCACACACGCTGCTCTCGGCACTTTCCTTCTCAGCTCTACGCACCATCCTAAGCCTTGCCTCTCCCACACTCAGGATCCAAAGACAACGGCACCAGGGACTGCTCACACACTAAAGGCACCAGGAAAAAAGGCTCACCAGCTTGGCCTTTGCATTCCCGCTGACAGCTCCACAGCTTGAACCCAGAGAACTGCCTGCTGCCAACAGCCTTTCCAATCACTCTGAGCACCTCATGACAAGGAGTGTGGGGAATGAATCTCCAGCAGCCTCCTGCCCCAGGCTGTCCCCCGGGAGCAGCCCTGCTCCAGGCCGTGACTGCCACCTGCACAGCCAAAGGACCCAGAGCCGGTGTTACACACCACGGCTGTGCCTGGCACAGAGACACCAGTGGCCACACAAGTGGCCATGGCACTGTCCACACACAGTCCCTGCTGCTGCTCCCCCAGCCGCTGGCACCAACTCCCAGCCACCCACTCCTAAAGCCACGGGGCCCACTGGGACACTGCGGGGGCTCGTGGAAGCCAGCGGCCATTGTGACACAGCGGGGCTGCACAGAGCCCACGGTGCTTTGTGACCCGTGGCTCCCAGGAGAGCCTTTGTGATGCTGGGGAACTACAAGGAAGCCTGGCTCCTCTGTGACACCACCACAGAAGCTCAGGGGAGCCCTGGAGACCGTGCTGAAGCTATTGAACCTGATGCAACCCTGCCTCCTCTGGGACACCACAGAAGCTCTTGGAGCCCTGGAGACCGTGCTGATGCTATGGAACCTGATGCAACCCTGCCTCCTCTGTGACACCACAGAACCTCTGGGAGCCCTGGAGACCATGCTGATGCTATGGAACCTGATGCAACCCTGCCTCCACTGTGACACCACAGAAGCTCAGGGAGCCCTGGAGACTGTGGTGATGCTATGGAACCTGATGCAACCCTGCCTCCACTGTGACACCACAGAACCTCTGGGAGCCCTGGAGACCGTGCTGATGCTATGGAACCTGATGCAACCCTGCCTCCACTGTGACACCACAGAAGCTCGGGGAGCTCTGCAGACCGTGGGGATGCTGGCGAAGCTGACGGAACCCTGGGCACCACAGTGACGCTATGGAACCTGGTGGAACCGAGGGGCCACAGTGACACTGTGGGGCCTTTTGGAAGCAACAGGACCCTGGTGGGAAGCCACGGGATGATTAATCCTGCACGAACCTGCTCCAGGTGGGCTCCTCTCTCCCGGCTTCCACAGGTGCTGCTAGGATCCCACTCCGGCACTGGCTTGGCACGGGCTCACGGCTTCCTTTGGCAATGGCTCTGCTCCAGGATGGCATGCTGCAGAGAATGCAGGTAGATTTTGTGCTCACTCCTGGCATGCAGCTGGACAATAAAGCCTGATCCAGCCCCCCCTCAGCATATGTCCGGCTCTGGCATTGGGGCGGGGCAACTTTGGGAGCAGCCCCAGCCCTGCTCCTGCTCCCGGCTGGGCACCCAGCTGCTGGGACACAGGTGTGTCCTGATGCCACCGTCTACTCCTTTGAGAAGGGGAGGACAGAGTGCATCAGGGAGTTTGGTGTGGCTTACATGCGGCAAGGAGAAGGTGCAGCCCCAAACTGGCTTTCACTTCTAGAACCTTTTGCTATTGCGGGAGCAGCTGCTGGAGCTTTTCAACCGAGCTGCAAGAGTGAAAAGTGTGATGGCATGTCTATCTGAGAAGGAAGGTTCGGTGCCGCAGCCTGTTGTGCACAATTTATATGCTGATAAGAGAAGGGGGTGCTTTTGGAACGTTTTCCTTCCTGACACTTCTGTCTCTGTGAGCTTTAGCTGCTTGGACTCAGGGATACCGAAGGTATGTGAAAGTGACTGGGATGCGAGAATCATGTTGCACAGGGAACAGGGAAGGTCAGCAAATGTTTCCTGTCCTGGCACATCTCTCAGTCTGAACTGCAGCTACAGATGCTTCACTTCCGCCAAGGACTCTGCCACCTTGAGAGAAGGATGCGCTCTATGGAGTTGAGAAAGAAAGTGCGTCTCACTAGCTTCTTTCCTCTACTTCATAGACAGCAAAGGGGCTATGAAAGGCAGCACTGGCTTTTTGTTCTAGGACTTCTTCTTTACAAGCAGCTGCTGGATGTTTGGAAGGGGGTTTGGGATATGCAAAAATGAGAGGCTAAGATGGTAAGAGGGTAAGATGGAAGTCATCTGGCAAAAGCAGAGCTCACAAAAGGGCCAGCTGAGAAAGCTCTTGCTGCCTACAACTTCAACTGCACCCCTCAAAGCAGCAGCACACACGCTGCTCTCGGCACTTTCCTTCTCAGCTCTACGCACCATCCTAAGCCTTGCCTCTCCCACACTCAGGATCCAAAGACAACGGCACCAGGGACTGCTCACACACTAAAGGCACCAGGAAAAAAGGCTCACCAGCTTGGCCGTTGCATTCCCGCTGACAGCTCCACAGCTTGAACCCAGAGAACTGCCTGCTGCCAACAGCCTTTCCAATCACTCTGAGCACCTCATGACAAGGAGTGTGGGGAATGAATCTCCAGCAGCCTCCTGCCCCAGGCTGTCCCCCGGGAGCAGCCCTGCTCCAGGCCGTGACTGCCACCTGCACAGCCAAAGGACCCAGAGCCGGTGTTACACACCACGGCTGTGCCTGGCACAGAGACACCAGTGGCCACACAAGTGGCCATGGCACTGTCCACACACAGTCCCTGCTGCTGCTCCCCCAGCCGCTGGCACCAACTCCCAGCCACCCACTCCTAAAGCCACGGGGCCCACTGGGACACTGCGGGGGCTCGTGGAAGCCAGCGGCCATTGTGACACAGCGGGGCTGCACAGAGCCCACGGTGCTTTGTGACCCGTGGCTCCCAGGAGAGCCTTTGTGATGCTGGGGAACTACAAGGAAGCCTGGCTCCTCTGTGACACCACCACAGAAGCTCAGGGGAGCCCTGGAGACCGTGCTGAAGCTATTGAACCTGATGCAACCCTGCCTCCTCTGGGACACCACAGAAGCTCTTGGAGCCCTGGAGACCGTGCTGATGCTATGGAACCTGATGCAACCCTGCCTCCTCTGTGACACCACAGAACCTCTGGGAGCCCTGGAGACCGTGCTGATGCTATGGAACCTGATGCAACCCTGCCTCCACTGTGACACCACAGAACCTCTGGGAGCCCTGGAGACTGTGGTGATGCTATGGAACCTGATGCAACCCTGCCTCCACTGTGACACCACAGAACCTCTGGGAGCCCTGGAGACCGTGCTGATGCTATGGAACCTGATGCAACCCTGCCTCCACTGTGACACCACAGAAGCTCGGGGAGCTCTGCAGACCGTGGGGATGCTGGCGGAGCTGACGGAACCCTGGGCACCACAGTGACGCTATGGAACCTGGTGGAACCGAGGGGCCACAGTGACACTGTGGGGCCTTTTGGAAGCAACAGGACCCTGGTGGGAAGCCACGGGATGATTAATCCTGCACGAACCTGCTCCAGGTGGGCTCCTCTCTCCCAGCTTCCACAGGTGCTGCTAGGATCCCACTCCGGCACTGGCTTGGCACGGGCTCACGGCTTCCTTTGGCAATGGCTCTGCTCCAGGATGGCATGCTGCAGAGAATGCAGGTAGATTTTGTGCTCACTCCTGGCATGCAGCTGGACAATAAAGCCTGATCCAGCCCCCCCTCAGCATATGTCCGGCTCTGGCATTGGGGCGGGGCAACTTTGGGAGCAGCCCCAGCCCTGCTCCTGCTCCCGGCTGGGCACCCAGCTGCTGGGACACAGGTGTGTCCTGATGCCACCGTCTACTCCTTTGAGAAGGGGAGGACAGAGTGCATCAGGGAGTTTGGTGTGGCTTACATGCGGCAAGGAGAAGGTGCAGCCCCAAACTGGCTTTCACTTCTAGAACCTTTTGCTATTGCGGGAGCAGCTGCTGGAGCTTTTCAACCGAGCTGCAAGAGTGAAAAGTGTGATGGCATGTCTATCTGAGAAGGAAGGTTCGGTGCCGCAGCCTGTTGTGCACAATTTATATGCTGATAAGAGAAGGGGGTGCTTTTGGAACGTTTTCCTTCCTGACACTTCTGTCTCTGTGAGCTTTAGCTGCTTGGACTCAGGGATACCGAAGGTATGTGAAAGTGACTGGGATGCGAGAATCATGTTGCACAGGGAACAGGGAAGGTCAGCAAATGTTTCCTGTCCTGGCACATCTCTCAGTCTGAACTGCAGCTGCAGATGCTTCACTTCCGCCAAGGACTCTGCCACCTTGAGAGAAGGATGCGCTCTATGGAGTTGAGAAAGAAAGTGCGTCTCACTAGCTTCTTTCCTCTACTTCATAGACAGCAAAGGGGCTATGAAAGGCAGCACTGGCTTTTTGTTCTAGGACTTCTTCTTTACAAGCAGCTGCTGGATGTTTGGAAGGGGGTTTGGGATATGCAAAAATGAGAGGCTAAGATGGTAAGAGGGTAAGATGGAAGTCATCTGGCAAAAGCAGAGCTCACAAAAGGGCCAGCTGAGAAAGCTCTTGCTGCCTACAACTTCAACTGCACCCCTCAAAGCAGCAGCACACACGCTGCTCTCGGCACTTTCCTTCTCAGCTCTACGCACCATCCTAAGCCTTGCCTCTCCCACACTCAGGATCCAAAGACAACGGCACCAGGGACTGCTCACACACTAAAGGCACCAGGAAAAAAGGCTCACCAGCTTGGCCTTTGCATTCCCGCTGACAGCTCCACAGCTTGAACCCAGAGAACTGCCTGCTGCCAACAGCCTTTCCAATCACTCTGAGCACCTCATGACAAGGAGTGTGGGGAATGAATCTCCAGCAGCCTCCTGCCCCAGGCTGTCCCCCGGGAGCAGCCCTGCTCCAGGCCGTGACTGCCACCTGCACAGCCAAAGGACCCAGAGCCGGTGTTACACACCACGGCTGTGCCTGGCACAGAGACACCAGTGGCCACACAAGTGGCCATGGCACTGTCCACACACAGTCCCTGCTGCTGCTCCCCCAGCCGCTGGCACCAACTCCCAGCCACCCACTCCTAAAGCCACGGGGCCCACTGGGACACTGCGGGGGCTCGTGGAAGCCAGCGGCCATTGTGACACAGCGGGGCTGCACAGAGCCCACGGTGCTTTGTGACCCGTGGCTCCCAGGAGAGCCTTTGTGATGCTGGGGAACTACAAGGAAGCCTGGCTCCTCTGTGACACCACCACAGAAGCTCAGGGGAGCCCTGGAGACCGTGCTGAAGCTATTGAACCTGATGCAACCCTGCCTCCTCTGTGACACCACAGAAGCTCTTGGAGCCCTGGAGACCGTGCTGATGCTATGGAACCTGATGCAACCCTGCCTCCTCTGTGACACCACAGAACCTCTGGGAGCCCTGGAGACCATGCTGATGCTATGGAACCTGATGCAACCCTGCCTCCACTGTGACACCACAGAAGCTCAGGGAGCCCTGGAGACTGTGGTGATGCTATGGAACCTGATGCAACCCTGCCTCC
Organism: Aphelocoma coerulescens; assembly: GCF_041296385.1. Taxonomy (NCBI): domain Eukaryota; kingdom Metazoa; phylum Chordata; class Aves; order Passeriformes; family Corvidae; genus Aphelocoma; species Aphelocoma coerulescens. Next base: position 1,100,399 of record NW_027184068.1, read on the forward strand.
ACTGTGACACCACAGAACCTCTGGGAGCCCTGGAGACCGTGCTGATGCTATGGAACCTGATGCAACCCTGCCTCCACTGTGACACCACAGAAGCTCGGGGAGCTCTGCAGACCGTGGGGATGCTGGCGAAGCTGACGGAACCCTGGGCACCACAGTGACGCTATGGAACCTGGTGGAACCGAGGGGCCACAGTGACACTGTGGGGCCTTTTGGAAGCAACAGGACCCTGGTGGGAAGCCACGGGATGATTAATCCTGCACGAACCTGCTCCAGGTGGGCTCCTCTCTCCCGGCTTCCACAGGTGCTGCTAGGATCCCACTCCGGCACTGGCTTGGCACGGGCTCACGGCTTCCTTTGGCAATGGCTCTGCTCCAGGATGGCATGCTGCAGAGAATGCAGGTAGATTTTGTGCTCACTCCTGGCATGCAGCTGGACAATAAAGCCTGATCCAGCCCCCCCTCAGCATATGTCCGGCTCTGGCATTGGGGCGGGGCAACTTTGGGAGCAGCCCCAGCCCTGCTCCTGCTCCCGGCTGGGCACCCAGCTGCTGGGACACAGGTGTGTCCTGATGCCACCGTCTACTCCTTTGAGAAGGGGAGGACAGAGTGCATCAGGGAGTTTGGTGTGGCTTACATGCGGCAAGGAGAAGGTGCAGCCCCAAACTGGCTTTCACTTCTAGAACCTTTTGCTATTGCGGGAGCAGCTGCTGGAGCTTTTCAACCGAGCTGCAAGAGTGAAAAGTGTGATGGCATGTCTATCTGAGAAGGAAGGTTCGGTGCCGCAGCCTGTTGTGCACAATTTATATGCTGATAAGAGAAGGGGGTGCTTTTGGAACGTTTTCCTTCCTGACACTTCTGTCTCTGTGAGCTTTAGCTGCTTGGACTCAGGGATACCGAAGGTATGTGAAAGTGACTGGGATGCGAGAATCATGTTGCACAGGGAACAGGGAAGGTCAGCAAATGTTTCCTGTCCTGGCACATCTCTCAGTCTGAACTGCAGCTACAGATGCTTCACTTCCGCCAAGGACTCTGCCACCTTGAGAGAAGGATGCGCTCTATGGAGTTGAGAAAGAAAGTGCGTCTCACTAGCTTCTTTCCTCTACTTCATAGACAGCAAAGGGGCTATGAAAGGCAGCACTGGCTTTTTGTTCTAGGACTTCTTCTTTACAAGCAGCTGCTGGATGTTTGGAAGGGGGTTTGGGATATGCAAAAATGAGAGGCTAAGATGGTAAGAGGGTAAGATGGAAGTCATCTGGCAAAAGCAGAGCTCACAAAAGGGCCAGCTGAGAAAGCTCTTGCTGCCTACAACTTCAACTGCACCCCTCAAAGCAGCAGCACACACGCTGCTCTCGGCACTTTCCTTCTCAGCTCTACGCACCATCCTAAGCCTTGCCTCTCCCACACTCAGGATCCAAAGACAACGGCACCAGGGACTGCTCACACACTAAAGGCACCAGGACAAAAGGCTCACCAGCTTGGCCGTTGCATTCCCGCTGACAGCTCCACAGCTTGAACCCAGAGAACTGCCTGCTGCCAACAGCCTTTCCAATCACTCTGAGCACCTCATGACAAGGAGTGTGGGGAATGAATCTCCAGCAGCCTCCTGCCCCAGGCTGTCCCCCGGGAGCAGCCCTGCTCCAGGCCGTGACTGCCACCTGCACAGCCAAAGGACCCAGAGCCGGTGTTACACACCACGGCTGTGCCTGGCACAGAGACACCAGTGGCCACACAAGTGGCCATGGCACTGTCCACACACAGTCCCTGCTGCTGCTCCCCCAGCCGCTGGCACCAACTCCCAGCCACCCACTCCTAAAGCCACGGGGCCCACTGGGACACTGCGGGGGCTCGTGGAAGCCAGCGGCCATTGTGACACAGCGGGGCTGCACAGAGCCCACGGTGCTTTGTGACCCGTGGCTCCCAGGAGAGCCTTTGTGATGCTGGGGAACTACAAGGAAGCCTGGCTCCTCTGTGACACCACCACAGAAGCTCAGGGGAGCCCTGGAGACCGTGCTGAAGCTATTGAACCTGATGCAACCCTGCCTCCTCTGGGACACCACAGAAGCTCTTGGAGCCCTGGAGACCGTGCTGATGCTATGGAACCTGATGCAACCCTGCCTCCTCTGTGACACCACAGAACCTCTGGGAGCCCTGGAGACCATGCTGATGCTATGGAACCTGATGCAACCCTGCCTCCACTGTGACACCACAGAAGCTCAGGGAGCCCTGGAGACTGTGGTGATGCTATGGAACCTGATGCAACCCTGCCTCCACTGTGACACCACAGAACCTCTGGGAGCCCTGGAGACCGTGCTGATGCTATGGAACCTGATGCAACCCTGCCTCCACTGTGACACCACAGAAGCTCGGGGAGCTCTGCAGACCGTGGGGATGCTGGCGAAGCTGACGGAACCCTGGGCACCACAGTGACGCTATGGAACCTGGTGGAACCGAGGGGCCACAGTGACACTGTGGGGCCTTTTGGAAGCAACAGGACCCTGGTGGGAAGCCACGGGATGATTAATCCTGCACGAACCTGCTCCAGGTGGGCTCCTCTCTCCCAGCTTCCACAGGTGCTGCTAGGATCCCACTCCGGCACTGGCTTGGCACGGGCTCACGGCTTCCTTTGGCAATGGCTCTGCTCCAGGATGGCATGCTGCAGAGAATGCAGGTAGATTTTGTGCTCACTCCTGGCATGCAGCTGGACAATAAAGCCTGATCCAGCCCCCCCTCAGCATATGTCCGGCTCTGGCATTGGGGCGGGGCAACTTTGGGAGCAGCCCCAGCCCTGCTCCTGCTCCCGGCTGGGCACCCAGCTGCTGGGACACAGGTGTGTCCTGATGCCACCGTCTACTCCTTTGAGAAGGGGAGGACAGAGTGCATCAGGGAGTTTGGTGTGGCTTACATGCGGCAAGGAGAAGGTGCAGCCCCAAACTGGCTTTCACTTCTAGAACCTTTTGCTATTGCGGGAGCAGCTGCTGGAGCTTTTCAACCGAGCTGCAAGAGTGAAAAGTGTGATGGCATGTCTATCTGAGAAGGAAGGTTCGGTGCCGCAGCCTGTTGTGCACAATTTATATGCTGATAAGAGAAGGGGGTGCTTTTGGAACGTTTTCCTTCCTGACACTTCTGTCTCTGTGAGCTTTAGCTGCTTGGACTCAGGGATACCGAAGGTATGTGAAAGTGACTGGGATGCGAGAATCATGTTGCACAGGGAACAGGGAAGGTCAGCAAATGTTTCCTGTCCTGGCACATCTCTCAGTCTGAACTGCAGCTGCAGATGCTTCACTTCCGCCAAGGACTCTGCCACCTTGAGAGAAGGATGCGCTCTATGGAGTTGAGAAAGAAAGTGCGTCTCACTAGCTTCTTTCCTCTACTTCATAGACAGCAAAGGGGCTATGAAAGGCAGCACTGGCTTTTTGTTCTAGGACTTCTTCTTTACAAGCAGCTGCTGGATGTTTGGAAGGGGGTTTGGGATATGCAAAAATGAGAGGCTAAGATGGTAAGAGGGTAAGATGGAAGTCATCTGGCAAAAGCAGAGCTCACAAAAGGGCCAGCTGAGAAAGCTCTTGCTGCCTACAACTTCAACTGCACCCCTCAAAGCAGCAGCACACACGCTGCTCTCGGCACTTTCCTTCTCAGCTCTACGCACCATCCTAAGCCTTGCCTCTCCCACACTCAGGATCCAAAGACAACGGCACCAGGGACTGCTCACACACTAAAGGCACCAGGAAAAAAGGCTCACCAGCTTGGCCTTTGCATTCCCGCTGACAGCTCCACAGCTTGAACCCAGAGAACTGCCTGCTGCCAACAGCCTTTCCAATCACTCTGAGCACCTCATGACAAGGAGTGTGGGGAATGAATCTCCAGCAGCCTCCTGCCCCAGGCTGTCCCCCGGGAGCAGCCCTGCTCCAGGCCGTGACTGCCACCTGCACAGCCAAAGGACCCAGAGCCGGTGTTACACACCACGGCTGTGCCTGGCACAGAGACACCAGTGGCCACACAAGTGGCCATGGCACTGTCCACACACAGTCCCTGCTGCTGCTCCCCCAGCCGCTGGCACCAACTCCCAGCCACCCACTCCTAAAGCCACGGGGCCCACTGGGACACTGCGGGGGCTCGTGGAAGCCAGCGGCCATTGTGACACAGCGGGGCTGCACAGAGCCCACGGTGCTTTGTGACCCGTGGCTCCCAGGAGAGCCTTTGTGATGCTGGGGAACTACAAGGAAGCCTGGCTCCTCTGTGACACCACCACAGAAGCTCAGGGGAGCCCTGGAGACCGTGCTGAAGCTATTGAACCTGATGCAACCCTGCCTCCTCTGTGACACCACAGAAGCTCTTGGAGCCCTGGAGACCGTGCTGATGCTATGGAACCTGATGCAACCCTGCCTCCTCTGTGACACCACAGAACCTCTGGGAGCCCTGGAGACCATGCTGATGCTATGGAACCTGATGCAACCCTGCCTCCACTGTGACACCACAGAAGCTCAGGGAGCCCTGGAGACTGTGGTGATGCTATGGAACCTGATGCAACCCTGCCTCCACTGTGACACCACAGAACCTCTGGGAGCCCTGGAGACCGTGCTGATGCTATGGAACCTGATGCAACCCTGCCTCCACTGTGACACCACAGAAGCTCGGGGAGCTCTGCAGACCGTGGGGATGCTGGCGAAGCTGACGGAACCCTGGGCACCACAGTGACGCTATGGAACCTGGTGGAACCGAGGGGCCACAGTGACACTGTGGGGCCTTTTGGAAGCAACAGGACCCTGGTGGGAAGCCACGGGATGATTAATCCTGCACGAACCTGCTCCAGGTGGGCTCCTCTCTCCCGGCTTCCACAGGTGCTGCTAGGATCCCACTCCGGCACTGGCTTGGCACGGGCTCACAGCTTCCTTTGGCAATGGCTCTGCTCCAGGATGGCATGCTGCAGAGAATGCAGGTAGATTTTGTGCTCACTCCTGGCATGCAGCTGGACAATAAAGCCTGATCCAGCCCCCCCTCAGCATATGTCCGGCTCTGGCATTGGGGCGGGGCAACTTTGGGAGCAGCCCCAGCCCTGCTCCTGCTCCCGGCTGGGCACCCAGCTGCTGGGACACAGGTGTGTCCTGATGCCACCGTCTACTCCTTTGAGAAGGGGAGGACAGAGTGCATCAGGGAGTTTGGTGTGGCTTACATGCGGCAAGGAGAAGGTGCAGCCCCAAACTGGCTTTCACTTCTAGAACCTTTTGCTATTGCGGGAGCAGCTGCTGGAGCTTTTCAACCGAGCTGCAAGAGTGAAAAGTGTGATGGCATGTCTATCTGAGAAGGAAGGTTCGGTGCCGCAGCCTGTTGTGCACAATTTATATGCTGATAAGAGAAGGGGGTGCTTTTGGAACGTTTTCCTTCCTGACACTTCTGTCTCTGTGAGCTTTAGCTGCTTGGACTCAGGGATACCGAAGGTATGTGAAAGTGACTGGGATGCGAGAATCATGTTGCACAGGGAACAGGGAAGGTCAGCAAATGTTTCCTGTCCTGGCACATCTCTCAGTCTGAACTGCAGCTGCAGATGCTTCACTTCCGCCAAGGACTCTGCCACCTTGAGAGAAGGATGCGCTCTATGGAGTTGAGAAAGAAAGTGCGTCTCACTAGCTTCTTTCCTCTACTTCATAGACAGCAAAGGGGCTATGAAAGGCAGCACTGGCTTTTTGTTCTAGGACTTCTTCTTTACAAGCAGCTGCTGGATGTTTGGAAGGGGGTTTGGGATATGCAAAAATGAGAGGCTAAGATGGTAAGAGGGTAAGATGGAAGTCATCTGGCAAAAGCAGAGCTCACAAAAGGGCCAGCTGAGAAAGCTCTTGCTGCCTACAACTTCAACTGCACCCCTCAAAGCAGCAGCACACACGCTGCTCTCGGCACTTTCCTTCTCAGCTCTACGCACCATCCTAAGCCTTGCCTCTCCCACACTCAGGATCCAAAGACAACGGCACCAGGGACTGCTCACACACTAAAGGCACCAGGACAAAAGGCTCACCAGCTTGGCCTTTGCATTCCCGCTGACAGCTCCACAGCTTGAACCCAGAGAACTGCCTGCTGCCAACAGCCTTTCCAATCACTCTGAGCACCTCATGACAAGGAGTGTGGGGAATGAATCTCCAGCAGCCTCCTGCCCCAGGCTGTCCCCCGGGAGCAGCCCTGCTCCAGGCCGTGACTGCCACCTGCACAGCCAAAGGACCCAGAGCCGGTGTTACACACCACGGCTGTGCCTGGCACAGAGACACCAGTGGCCACACAAGTGGCCATGGCACTGTCCACACACAGTCCCTGCTGCTGCTCCCCCAGCCGCTGGCACCAACTCCCAGCCACCCACTCCTAAAGCCACGGGGCCCACTGGGACACTGCGGGGGCTCGTGGAAGCCAGCGGCCATTGTGACACAGCGGGGCTGCACAGAGCCCACGGTGCTTTGTGACCCGTGGCTCCCAGGAGAGCCTTTGTGATGCTGGGGAACTACAAGGAAGCCTGGCTCCTCTGTGACACCACCACAGAAGCTCAGGGGAGCCCTGGAGACCGTGCTGATGCTATTGAACCTGATGCAACCCTGCCTCCTCTGTGACACCACAGAAGCTCTTGGAGCCCTGGAGACCGTGGTGATGCTATGGAACCTGATGCAACCCTGCCTCCTCTGTGACACCACAGAACCTCTGGGAGCCCTGGAGACCGTGCTGATGCTATGGAACCTGATGCAACCCTGCCTCCACTGTGACACCACAGAAGCTCAGGGAGCCCTGGAGACTGTGGTGATGCTATGGAACCTGATGCAACCCTGCCTCCACTGTGACACCACAGAACCTCTGGGAGCCCTGGAGACCGTGCTGATGCTATGGAACCTGATGCAACCCTGCCTCCACTGTGACACCACAGAAGCTCGGGGAGCTCTGCAGACCGTGGGGATGCTGGCGGAGCTGACGGAACCCTGGGCACCACAGTGACGCTATGGAACCTGGTGGAACCGAGGGGCCACAGTGACACTGTGGGGCCTTTTGGAAGCAACAGGACCCTGGTGGGAAGCCACGGGATGATTAATCCTGCACGAACCTGCTCCAGGTGGGCTCCTCTCTCCCGGCTTCCACAGGTGCTGCTAGGATCCCACTCCGGCACTGGCTTGGCACGGGCTCACGGCTTCCTTTGGCAATGGCTCTGCTCCAGGATGGCATGCTGCAGAGAATGCAGGTAGATTTTGTGCTCACTCCTGGCATGCAGCTGGACAATAAAGCCTGATCCAGCCCCCCCTCAGCATATGTCCGGCTCTGGCATTGGGGCGGGGCAACTTTGGGAGCAGCCCCAGCCCTGCTCCTGCTCCCGGCTGGGCACCCAGCTGCTGGGACACAGGTGTGTCCTGATGCCACCGTCTACTCCTTTGAGAAGGGGAGGACAGAGTGCATCAGGGAGTTTGGTGTGGCTTACATGCGGCAAGGAGAAGGTGCAGCCCCAAACTGGCTTTCACTTCTAGAACCTTTTGCTATTGCGGGAGCAGCTGCTGGAGCTTTTCAACCGAGCTGCAAGAGTGAAAAGTGTGATGGCATGTCTATCTGAGAAGGAAGGTTCGGTGCCGCAGCCTGTTGTGCACAATTTATATGCTGATAAGAGAAGGGGGTGCTTTTGGAACGTTTTCCTTCCTGACACTTCTGTCTCTGTGAGCTTTAGCTGCTTGGACTCAGGGATACCGAAGGTATGTGAAAGTGACTGGGATGCGAGAATCATGTTGCACAGGGAACAGGGAAGGTCAGCAAATGTTTCCTGTCCTGGCACATCTCTCAGTCTGAACTGCAGCTGCAGATGCTTCACTTCCGCCAAGGACTCTGCCACCTTGAGAGAAGGATGCGCTCTATGGAGTTGAGAAAGAAAGTGCGTCTCACTAGCTTCTTTCCTCTACTTCATAGACAGCAAAGGGGCTATGAAAGGCAGCACTGGCTTTTTGTTCTAGGACTTCTTCTTTACAAGCAGCTGCTGGATGTTTGGAAGGGGGTTTGGGATATGCAAAAATGAGAGGCTAAGATGGTAAGAGGGTAAGATGGAAGTCATCTGGCAAAAGCAGAGCTCACAAAAGGGCCAGCTGAGAAAGCTCTTGCTGCCTACAACTTCAACTGCACCCCTCAAAGCAGCAGCACACACGCTGCTCTCGGCACTTTCCTTCTCAGCTCTACGCACCATCCTAAGCCTTGCCTCTCCCACACTCAGGATCCAAAGACAACGGCACCAGGGACTGCTCACACACTAAAGGCACCAGGACAAAAGGCTCACCAGCTTGGCCTTTGCATTCCCGCTGACAGCTCCACAGCTTGAACCCAGAGAACTGCCTGCTGCCAACAGCCTTTCCAATCACTCTGAGCACCTCATGACAAGGAGTGTGGGGAATGAATCTCCAGCAGCCTCCTGCCCCAGGCTGTCCCCCGGGAGCAGCCCTGCTCCAGGCCGTGACTGCCACCTGCACAGCCAAAGGACCCAGAGCCGGTGTTACACACCACGGCTGTGCCTGGCACAGAGACACCAGTGGCCACACAAGTGGCCATGGCACTGTCCACACACAGTCCCTGCTGCTGCTCCCCCAGCCGCTGGCACCAACTCCCAGCCACCCACTCCTAAAGCCACGGGGCCCACTGGGACACTGCGGGGGCTCGTGGAAGCCAGCGGCCATTGTGACACAGCGGGGCTGCACAGAGCCCACGGTGCTTTGTGACCCGTGGCTCCCAGGAGAGCCTTTGTGATGCTGGGGAACTACAAGGAAGCCTGGCTCCTCTGTGACACCACCACAGAAGCTCAGGGGAGCCCTGGAGACCGTGCTGATGCTATTGAACCTGATGCAACCCTGCCTCCTCTGTGACACCACAGAAGCTCTTGGAGCCCTGGAGACCGTGGTGATGCTATGGAACCTGATGCAACCCTGCCTCCTCTGTGACACCACAGAACCTCTGGGAGCCCTGGAGACCGTGCTGATGCTATGGAACCTGATGCAACCCTGCCTCCACTGTGACACCACAGAAGCTCAGGGAGCCCTGGAGACTGTGGTGATGCTATGGAACCTGATGCAACCCTGCCTCCACTGTGACACCACAGAACCTCTGGGAGCCCTGGAGACCGTGCTGATGCTATGGAACCTGATGCAACCCTGCCTCCACTGTGACACCACAGAAGCTCGGGGAGCTCTGCAGACCGTGGGGATGCTGGCGGAGCTGACGGAACCCTGGGCACCACAGTGACGCTATGGAACCTGGTGGAACCGAGGGGCCACAGTGACACTGTGGGGCCTTTTGGAAGCAACAGGACCCTGGTGGGAAGCCACGGGATGATTAATCCTGCACGAACCTGCTCCAGGTGGGCTCCTCTCTCCCGGCTTCCACAGGTGCTGCTAGGATCCCACTCCGGCACTGGCTTGGCACGGGCTCACGGCTTCCTTTGGCAATGGCTCTGCTCCAGGATGGCATGCTGCAGAGAATGCAGGTAGATTTTGTGCTCACTCCTGGCATGCAGCTGGACAATAAAGCCTGATCCAGCCCCCCCTCAGCATATGTCCGGCTCTGGCATTGGGGCGGGGCAACTTTGGGAGCAGCCCCAGCCCTGCTCCTGCTCCCGGCTGGGCACCCAGCTGCTGGGACACAGGTGTGTCCTGATGCCACCGTCTACTCCTTTGAGAAGGGGAGGACAGAGTGCATCAGGGAGTTTGGTGTGGCTTACATGCGGCAAGGAGAAGGTGCAGCCCCAAACTGGCTTTCACTTCTAGAACCTTTTGCTATTGCGGGAGCAGCTGCTGGAGCTTTTCAACCGAGCTGCAAGAGTGAAAAGTGTGATGGCATGTCTATCTGAGAAGGAAGGTTCGGTGCCGCAGCCTGTTGTGCACAATTTATATGCTGATAAGAGAAGGGGGTGCTTTTGGAACGTTTTCCTTCCTGACACTTCTGTCTCTGTGAGCTTTAGCTGCTTGGACTCAGGGATACCGAAGGTATGTGAAAGTGACTGGGATGCGAGAATCATGTTGCACAGGGAACAGGGAAGGTCAGCAAATGTTTCCTGTCCTGGCACATCTCTCAGTCTGAACTGCAGCTGCAGATGCTTCACTTCCGCCAAGGACTCTGCCACCTTGAGAGAAGGATGCGCTCTATGGAGTTGAGAAAGAAAGTGCGTCTCACTAGCTTCTTTCCTCTACTTCATAGACAGCAAAGGGGCTATGAAAGGCAGCACTGGCTTTTTGTTCTAGGACTTCTTCTTTACAAGCAGCTGCTGGATGTTTGGAAGGGGGTTTGGGATATGCAAAAATGAGAGGCTAAGATGGTAAGAGGGTAAGATGGAAGTCATCTGGCAAAAGCAGAGCTCACAAAAGGGCCAGCTGAGAAAGCTCTTGCTGCCTACAACTTCAACTGCACCCCTCAAAGCAGCAGCACACACGCTGCTCTCGGCACTTTCCTTCTCAGCTCTACGCACCATCCTAAGCCTTGCCTCTCCCACACTCAGGATCCAAAGACAACGGCACCAGGGACTGCTCACACACTAAAGGCACCAGGAAAAAAGGCTCACCAGCTTGGCCGTTGCATTCCCGCTGACAGCTCCACAGCTTGAACCCAGAGAACTGCCTGCTGCCAACAGCCTTTCCAATCACTCTGAGCACCTCATGACAAGGAGTGTGGGGAATGAATCTCCAGCAGCCTCCTGCCCCAGGCTGTCCCCCGGGAGCAGCCCTGCTCCAGGCCGTGACTGCCACCTGCACAGCCAAAGGACCCAGAGCCGGTGTTACACACCACGGCTGTGCCTGGCACAGAGACACCAGTGGCCACACAAGTGGCCATGGCACTGTCCACACACAGTCCCTGCTGCTGCTCCCCCAGCCGCTGGCACCAACTCCCAGCCACCCACTCCTAAAGCCACGGGGCCCACTGGGACACTGCGGGGGCTCGTGGAAGCCAGCGGCCATTGTGACACAGCGGGGCTGCACAGAGCCCACGGTGCTTTGTGACCCGTGGCTCCCAGGAGAGCCTTTGTGATGCTGGGGAACTACAAGGAAGCCTGGCTCCTCTGTGACACCACCACAGAAGCTCAGGGGAGCCCTGGAGACCGTGCTGAAGCTATTGAACCTGATGCAACCCTGCCTCCTCTGGGACACCACAGAAGCTCTTGGAGCCCTGGAGACCGTGCTGATGCTATGGAACCTGATGCAACCCTGCCTCCTCTGTGACACCACAGAACCTCTGGGAGCCCTGGAGACCATGCTGATGCTATGGAACCTGATGCAACCCTGCCTCCACTGTGACACCACAGAAGCTCAGGGAGCCCTGGAGACTGTGGTGATGCTATGGAACCTGATGCAACCCTGCCTCCACTGTGACACCACAGAACCTCTGGGAGCCCTGGAGACCGTGCTGATGCTATGGAACCTGATGCAACCCTGCCTCCACTGTGACACCACAGAAGCTCGGGGAGCTCTGCAGACCGTGGGGATGCTGGCGAAGCTGACGGAACCCTGGGCACCACAGTGACGCTATGGAACCTGGTGGAACCGAGGGGCCACAGTGACACTGTGGGGCCTTTTGGAAGCAACAGGACCCTGGTGGGAAGCCACGGGATGATTAATCCTGCACGAACCTGCTCCAGGTGGGCTCCTCTCTCCCGGCTTCCACAGGTGCTGCTAGGATCCCACTCCGGCACTGGCTTGGCACGGGCTCACAGCTTCCTTTGGCAATGGCTCTGCTCCAGGATGGCATGCTGCAGAGAATGCAGGTAGATTTTGTGCTCACTCCTGGCATGCAGCTGGACAATAAAGCCTGATCCAGCCCCCCCTCAGCATATGTCCGGCTCTGGCATTGGGGCGGGGCAACTTTGGGAGCAGCCCCAGCCCTGCTCCTGCTCCCGGCTGGGCACCCAGCTGCTGGGACACAGGTGTGTCCTGATGCCACCGTCTACTCCTTTGAGAAGGGGAGGACAGAGTGCATCAGGGAGTTTGGTGTGGCTTACATGCGGCAAGGAGAAGGTGCAGCCCCAAACTGGCTTTCACTTCTAGAACCTTTTGCTATTGCGGGAGCAGCTGCTGGAGCTTTTCAACCGAGCTGCAAGAGTGAAAAGTGTGATGGCATGTCTATCTGAGAAGGAAGGTTCGGTGCCGCAGCCTGTTGTGCACAATTTATATGCTGATAAGAGAAGGGGGTGCTTTTGGAACGTTTTCCTTCCTGACACTTCTGTCTCTGTGAGCTTTAGCTGCTTGGACTCAGGGATACCGAAGGTATGTGAAAGTGACTGGGATGCGAGAATCATGTTGCACAGGGAACAGGGAAGGTCAGCAAATGTTTCCTGTCCTGGCACATCTCTCAGTCTGAACTGCAGCTGCAGATGCTTCACTTCCGCCAAGGACTCTGCCACCTTGAGAGAAGGATGCGCTCTATGGAGTTGAGAAAGAAAGTGCGTCTCACTAGCTTCTTTCCTCTACTTCATAGACAGCAAAGGGGCTATGAAAGGCAGCACTGGCTTTTTGTTCTAGGACTTCTTCTTTACAAGCAGCTGCTGGATGTTTGGAAGGGGGTTTGGGATATGCAAAAATGAGAGGCTAAGATGGTAAGAGGGTAAGATGGAAGTCATCTGGCAAAAGCAGAGCTCACAAAAGGGCCAGCTGAGAAAGCTCTTGCTGCCTACAACTTCAACTGCACCCCTCAAAGCAGCAGCACACACGCTGCTCTCGGCACTTTCCTTCTCAGCTCTACGCACCATCCTAAGCCTTGCCTCTCCCACACTCAGGATCCAAAGACAACGGCACCAGGGACTGCTCACACACTAAAGGCACCAGGACAAAAGGCTCACCAGCTTGGCCTTTGCATTCCCGCTGACAGCTCCACAGCTTGAACCCAGAGAACTGCCTGCTGCCAACAGCCTTTCCAATCACTCTGAGCACCTCATGACAAGGAGTGTGGGGAATGAATCTCCAGCAGCCTCCTGCCCCAGGCTGTCCCCCGGGAGCAGCCCTGCTCCAGGCCGTGACTGCCACCTGCACAGCCAAAGGACCCAGAGCCGGTGTTACACACCACGGCTGTGCCTGGCACAGAGACACCAGTGGCCACACAAGTGGCCATGGCACTGTCCACACACAGTCCCTGCTGCTGCTCCCCCAGCCGCTGGCACCAACTCCCAGCCACCCACTCCTAAAGCCACGGGGCCCACTGGGACACTGCGGGGGCTCGTGGAAGCCAGCGGCCATTGTGACACAGCGGGGCTGCACAGAGCCCACGGTGCTTTGTGACCCGTGGCTCCCAGGAGAGCCTTTGTGATGCTGGGGAACTACAAGGAAGCCTGGCTCCTCTGTGACACCACCACAGAAGCTCAGGGGAGCCCTGGAGACCGTGCTGATGCTATTGAACCTGATGCAACCCTGCCTCCTCTGTGACACCACAGAAGCTCTTGGAGCCCTGGAGACCGTGGTGATGCTATGGAACCTGATGCAACCCTGCCTCCTCTGTGACACCACAGAACCTCTGGGAGCCCTGGAGACCGTGCTGATGCTATGGAACCTGATGCAACCCTGCCTCCACTGTGACACCACAGAAGCTCAGGGAGCCCTGGAGACTGTGGTGATGCTATGGAACCTGATGCAACCCTGCCTCCACTGTGACACCACAGAACCTCTGGGAGCCCTGGAGACCGTGCTGATGCTATGGAACCTGATGCAACCCTGCCTCCACTGTGACACCACAGAAGCTCGGGGAGCTCTGCAGACCGTGGGGATGCTGGCGGAGCTGACGGAACCCTGGGCACCACAGTGACGCTATGGAACCTGGTGGAACCGAGGGGCCACAGTGACACTGTGGGGCCTTTTGGAAGCAACAGGACCCTGGTGGGAAGCCACGGGATGATTAATCCTGCACGAACCTGCTCCAGGTGGGCTCCTCTCTCCCGGCTTCCACAGGTGCTGCTAGGATCCCACTCCGGCACTGGCTTGGCACGGGCTCACAGCTTCCTTTGGCAATGGCTCTGCTCCAGGATGGCATGCTGCAGAGAATGCAGGTAGATTTTGTGCTCACTCCTGGCATGCAGCTGGACAATAAAGCCTGATCCAGCCCCCCCTCAGCATATGTCCGGCTCTGGCATTGGGGCGGGGCAACTTTGGGAGCAGCCCCAGCCCTGCTCCTGCTCCCGGCTGGGCACCCAGCTGCTGGGACACAGGTGTGTCCTGATGCCACCGTCTACTCCTTTGAGAAGGGGAGGACAGAGTGCATCAGGGAGTTTGGTGTGGCTTACATGCGGCAAGGAGAAGGTGCAGCCCCAAACTGGCTTTCACTTCTAGAACCTTTTGCTATTGCGGGAGCAGCTGCTGGAGCTTTTCAACCGAGCTGCAAGAGTGAAAAGTGTGATGGCATGTCTATCTGAGAAGGAAGGTTCGGTGCCGCAGCCTGTTGTGCACAATTTATATGCTGATAAGAGAAGGGGGTGCTTTTGGAACGTTTTCCTTCCTGACACTTCTGTCTCTGTGAGCTTTAGCTGCTTGGACTCAGGGATACCGAAGGTATGTGAAAGTGACTGGGATGCGAGAATCATGTTGCACAGGGAACAGGGAAGGTCAGCAAATGTTTCCTGTCCTGGCACATCTCTCAGTCTGAACTGCAGCTGCAGATGCTTCACTTCCGCCAAGGACTCTGCCACCTTGAGAGAAGGATGCGCTCTATGGAGTTGAGAAAGAAAGTGCGTCTCACTAGCTTCTTTCCTCTACTTCATAGACAGCAAAGGGGCTATGAAAGGCAGCACTGGCTTTTTGTTCTAGGACTTCTTCTTTACAAGCAGCTGCTGGATGTTTGGAAGGGGGTTTGGGATATGCAAAAATGAGAGGCTAAGATGGTAAGAGGGTAAGATGGAAGTCATCTGGCAAAAGCAGAGCTCACAAAAGGGCCAGCTGAGAAAGCTCTTGCTGCCTACAACTTCAACTGCACCCCTCAAAGCAGCAGCACACACGCTGCTCTCGGCACTTTCCTTCTCAGCTCTACGCACCATCCTAAGCCTTGCCTCTCCCACACTCAGGATCCAAAGACAACGGCACCAGGGACTGCTCACACACTAAAGGCACCAGGACAAAAGGCTCACCAGCTTGGCCTTTGCATTCCCGCTGACAGCTCCACAGCTTGAACCCAGAGAACTGCCTGCTGCCAACAGCCTTTCCAATCACTCTGAGCACCTCATGACAAGGAGTGTGGGGAATGAATCTCCAGCAGCCTCCTGCCCCAGGCTGTCCCCCGGGAGCAGCCCTGCTCCAGGCCGTGACTGCCACCTGCACAGCCAAAGGACCCAGAGCCGGTGTTACACACCACGGCTGTGCCTGGCACAGAGACACCAGTGGCCACACAAGTGGCCATGGCACTGTCCACACACAGTCCCTGCTGCTGCTCCCCCAGCCGCTGGCACCAACTCCCAGCCACCCACTCCTAAAGCCACGGGGCCCACTGGGACACTGCGGGGGCTCGTGGAAGCCAGCGGCCATTGTGACACAGCGGGGCTGCACAGAGCCCACGGTGCTTTGTGACCCGTGGCTCCCAGGAGAGCCTTTGTGATGCTGGGGAACTACAAGGAAGCCTGGCTCCTCTGTGACACCACCACAGAAGCTCAGGGGAGCCCTGGAGACCGTGCTGATGCTATTGAACCTGATGCAACCCTGCCTCCTCTGTGACACCACAGAAGCTCTTGGAGCCCTGGAGACCGTGGTGATGCTATGGAACCTGATGCAACCCTGCCTCCTCTGTGACACCACAGAACCTCTGGGAGCCCTGGAGACCGTGCTGATGCTATGGAACCTGATGCAACCCTGCCTCCACTGTGACACCACAGAACCTCTGGGAGCCCTGGAGACTGTGGTGATGCTATGGAACCTGATGCAACCCTGCCTCCACTGTGACACCACAGAACCTCTGGGAGCCCTGGAGACCGTGCTGATGCTATGGAACCTGATGCAACCCTGCCTCCACTGTGACACCACAGAAGCTCGGGGAGCTCTGCAGACCGTGGGGATGCTGGCGAAGCTGACGGAACCCTGGGCACCACAGTGACGCTATGGAACCTGGTGGAACCGAGGGGCCACAGTGACACTGTGGGGCCTTTTGGAAGCAACAGGACCCTGGTGGGAAGCCACGGGATGATTAATCCTGCACGAACCTGCTCCAGGTGGGCTCCTCTCTCCCGGCTTCCACAGGTGCTGCTAGGATCCCACTCCGGCACTGGCTTGGCACGGGCTCACGGCTTCCTTTGGCAATGGCTCTGCTCCAGGATGGCATGCTGCAGAGAATGCAGGTAGATTTTGTGCTCACTCCTGGCATGCAGCTGGACAATAAAGCCTGATCCAGCCCCCCCTCAGCATATGTCCGGCTCTGGCATTGGGGCGGGGCAACTTTGGGAGCAGCCCCAGCCCTGCTCCTGCTCCCGGCTGGGCACCCAGCTGCTGGGACACAGGTGTGTCCTGATGCCACCGTCTACTCCTTTGAGAAGGGGAGGACAGAGTGCATCAGGGAGTTTGGTGTGGCTTACATGCGGCAAGGAGAAGGTGCAGCCCCAAACTGGCTTTCACTTCTAGAACCTTTTGCTATTGCGGGAGCAGCTGCTGGAGCTTTTCAACCGAGCTGCAAGAGTGAAAAGTGTGATGGCATGTCTATCTGAGAAGGAAGGTTCGGTGCCGCAGCCTGTTGTGCACAATTTATATGCTGATAAGAGAAGGGGGTGCTTTTGGAACGTTTTCCTTCCTGACACTTCTGTCTCTGTGAGCTTTAGCTGCTTGGACTCAGGGATACCGAAGGTATGTGAAAGTGACTGGGATGCGAGAATCATGTTGCACAGGGAACAGGGAAGGTCAGCAAATGTTTCCTGTCCTGGCACATCTCTCAGTCTGAACTGCAGCTGCAGATGCTTCACTTCCGCCAAGGACTCTGCCACCTTGAGAGAAGGATGCGCTCTATGGAGTTGAGAAAGAAAGTGCGTCTCACTAGCTTCTTTCCTCTACTTCATAGACAGCAAAGGGGCTATGAAAGGCAGCACTGGCTTTTTGTTCTAGGACTTCTTCTTTACAAGCAGCTGCTGGATGTTTGGAAGGGGGTTTGGGATATGCAAAAATGAGAGGCTAAGATGGTAAGAGGGTAAGATGGAAGTCATCTGGCAAAAGCAGAGCTCACAAAAGGGCCAGCTGAGAAAGCTCTTGCTGCCTACAACTTCAACTGCACCCCTCAAAGCAGCAGCACACACGCTGCTCTCGGCACTTTCCTTCTCAGCTCTACGCACCATCCTAAGCCTTGCCTCTCCCACACTCAGGATCCAAAGACAACGGCACCAGGGACTGCTCACACACTAAAGGCACCAGGACAAAAGGCTCACCAGCTTGGCCTTTGCATTCCCGCTGACAGCTCCACAGCTTGAACCCAGAGAACTGCCTGCTGCCAACAGCCTTTCCAATCACTCTGAGCACCTCATGACAAGGAGTGTGGGGAATGAATCTCCAGCAGCCTCCTGCCCCAGGCTGTCCCCCGGGAGCAGCCCTGCTCCAGGCCGTGACTGCCACCTGCACAGCCAAAGGACCCAGAGCCGGTGTTACACACCACGGCTGTGCCTGGCACAGAGACACCAGTGGCCACACAAGTGGCCATGGCACTGTCCACACACAGTCCCTGCTGCTGCTCCCCCAGCCGCTGGCACCAACTCCCAGCCACCCACTCCTAAAGCCACGGGGCCCACTGGGACACTGCGGGGGCTCGTGGAAGCCAGCGGCCATTGTGACACAGCGGGGCTGCACAGAGCCCACGGTGCTTTGTGACCCGTGGCTCCCAGGAGAGCCTTTGTGATGCTGGGGAACTACAAGGAAGCCTGGCTCCTCTGTGACACCACCACAGAAGCTCAGGGGAGCCCTGGAGACCGTGCTGATGCTATTGAACCTGATGCAACCCTGCCTCCTCTGTGACACCACAGAAGCTCTTGGAGCCCTGGAGACCGTGGTGATGCTATGGAACCTGATGCAACCCTGCCTCCTCTGTGACACCACAGAACCTCTGGGAGCCCTGGAGACCGTGCTGATGCTATGGAACCTGATGCAACCCTGCCTCCACTGTGACACCACAGAAGCTCAGGGAGCCCTGGAGACTGTGGTGATGCTATGGAACCTGATGCAACCCTGCCTCCACTGTGACACCACAGAACCTCTGGGAGCCCTGGAGACCGTGCTGATGCTATGGAACCTGATGCAACCCTGCCTCCACTGTGACACCACAGAAGCTCGGGGAGCTCTGCAGACCGTGGGGATGCTGGCGGAGCTGACGGAACCCTGGGCACCACAGTGACGCTATGGAACCTGGTGGAACCGAGGGGCCACAGTGACACTGTGGGGCCTTTTGGAAGCAACAGGACCCTGGTGGGAAGCCACGGGATGATTAATCCTGCACGAACCTGCTCCAGGTGGGCTCCTCTCTCCCGGCTTCCACAGGTGCTGCTAGGATCCCACTCCGGCACTGGCTTGGCACGGGCTCACAGCTTCCTTTGGCAATGGCTCTGCTCCAGGATGGCATGCTGCAGAGAATGCAGGTAGATTTTGTGCTCACTCCTGGCATGCAGCTGGACAATAAAGCCTGATCCAGCCCCCCCTCAGCATATGTCCGGCTCTGGCATTGGGGCGGGGCAACTTTGGGAGCAGCCCCAGCCCTGCTCCTGCTCCCGGCTGGGCACCCAGCTGCTGGGACACAGGTGTGTCCTGATGCCACCGTCTACTCCTTTGAGAAGGGGAGGACAGAGTGCATCAGGGAGTTTGGTGTGGCTTACATGCGGCAAGGAGAAGGTGCAGCCCCAAACTGGCTTTCACTTCTAGAACCTTTTGCTATTGCGGGAGCAGCTGCTGGAGCTTTTCAACCGAGCTGCAAGAGTGAAAAGTGTGATGGCATGTCTATCTGAGAAGGAAGGTTCGGTGCCGCAGCCTGTTGTGCACAATTTATATGCTGATAAGAGAAGGGGGTGCTTTTGGAACGTTTTCCTTCCTGACACTTCTGTCTCTGTGAGCTTTAGCTGCTTGGACTCAGGGATACCGAAGGTATGTGAAAGTGACTGGGATGCGAGAATCATGTTGCACAGGGAACAGGGAAGGTCAGCAAATGTTTCCTGTCCTGGCACATCTCTCAGTCTGAACTGCAGCTGCAGATGCTTCACTTCCGCCAAGGACTCTGCCACCTTGAGAGAAGGATGCGCTCTATGGAGTTGAGAAAGAAAGTGCGTCTCACTAGCTTCTTTCCTCTACTTCATAGACAGCAAAGGGGCTATGAAAGGCAGCACTGGCTTTTTGTTCTAGGACTTCTTCTTTACAAGCAGCTGCTGGATGTTTGGAAGGGGGTTTGGGATATGCAAAAATGAGAGGCTAAGATGGTAAGAGGGTAAGATGGAAGTCATCTGGCAAAAGCAGAGCTCACAAAAGGGCCAGCTGAGAAAGCTCTTGCTGCCTACAACTTCAACTGCACCCCTCAAAGCAGCAGCACACACGCTGCTCTCGGCACTTTCCTTCTCAGCTCTACGCACCATCCTAAGCCTTGCCTCTCCCACACTCAGGATCCAAAGACAACGGCACCAGGGACTGCTCACACACTAAAGGCACCAGGACAAAAGGCTCACCAGCTTGGCCTTTGCATTCCCGCTGACAGCTCCACAGCTTGAACCCAGAGAACTGCCTGCTGCCAACAGCCTTTCCAATCACTCTGAGCACCTCATGACAAGGAGTGTGGGGAATGAATCTCCAGCAGCCTCCTGCCCCAGGCTGTCCCCCGGGAGCAGCCCTGCTCCAGGCCGTGACTGCCACCTGCACAGCCAAAGGACCCAGAGCCGGTGTTACACACCACGGCTGTGCCTGGCACAGAGACACCAGTGGCCACACAAGTGGCCATGGCACTGTCCACACACAGTCCCTGCTGCTGCTCCCCCAGCCGCTGGCACCAACTCCCAGCCACCCACTCCTAAAGCCACGGGGCCCACTGGGACACTGCGGGGGCTCGTGGAAGCCAGCGGCCATTGTGACACAGCGGGGCTGCACAGAGCCCACGGTGCTTTGTGACCCGTGGCTCCCAGGAGAGCCTTTGTGATGCTGGGGAACTACAAGGAAGCCTGGCTCCTCTGTGACACCACCACAGAAGCTCAGGGGAGCCCTGGAGACCGTGCTGATGCTATTGAACCTGATGCAACCCTGCCTCCTCTGTGACACCACAGAAGCTCTTGGAGCCCTGGAGACCGTGGTGATGCTATGGAACCTGATGCAACCCTGCCTCCTCTGTGACACCACAGAACCTCTGGGAGCCCTGGAGACCGTGCTGATGCTATGGAACCTGATGCAACCCTGCCTCCACTGTGACACCACAGAACCTCTGGGAGCCCTGGAGACTGTGGTGATGCTATGGAACCTGATGCAACCCTGCCTCCACTGTGACACCACAGAACCTCTGGGAGCCCTGGAGACCGTGCTGATGCTATGGAACCTGATGCAACCCTGCCTCCACTGTGACACCACAGAAGCTCGGGGAGCTCTGCAGACCGTGGGGATGCTGGCGGAGCTGACGGAACCCTGGGCACCACAGTGACGCTATGGAACCTGGTGGAACCGAGGGGCCACAGTGACACTGTGGGGCCTTTTGGAAGCAACAGGACCCTGGTGGGAAGCCACGGGATGATTAATCCTGCACGAACCTGCTCCAGGTGGGCTCCTCTCTCCCGGCTTCCACAGGTGCTGCTAGGATCCCACTCCGGCACTGGCTTGGCACGGGCTCACGGCTTCCTTTGGCAATGGCTCTGCTCCAGGATGGCATGCTGCAGAGAATGCAGGTAGATTTTGTGCTCACTCCTGGCATGCAGCTGGACAATAAAGCCTGATCCAGCCCCCCCTCAGCATATGTCCGGCTCTGGCATTGGGGCGGGGCAACTTTGGGAGCAGCCCCAGCCCTGCTCCTGCTCCCGGCTGGGCACCCAGCTGCTGGGACACAGGTGTGTCCTGATGCCACCGTCTACTCCTTTGAGAAGGGGAGGACAGAGTGCATCAGGGAGTTTGGTGTGGCTTACATGCGGCAAGGAGAAGGTGCAGCCCCAAACTGGCTTTCACTTCTAGAACCTTTTGCTATTGCGGGAGCAGCTGCTGGAGCTTTTCAACCGAGCTGCAAGAGTGAAAAGTGTGATGGCATGTCTATCTGAGAAGGAAGGTTCGGTGCCGCAGCCTGTTGTGCACAATTTATATGCTGATAAGAGAAGGGGGTGCTTTTGGAACGTTTTCCTTCCTGACACTTCTGTCTCTGTGAGCTTTAGCTGCTTGGACTCAGGGATACCGAAGGTATGTGAAAGTGACTGGGATGCGAGAATCATGTTGCACAGGGAACAGGGAAGGTCAGCAAATGTTTCCTGTCCTGGCACATCTCTCAGTCTGAACTGCAGCTGCAGATGCTTCACTTCCGCCAAGGACTCTGCCACCTTGAGAGAAGGATGCGCTCTATGGAGTTGAGAAAGAAAGTGCGTCTCACTAGCTTCTTTCCTCTACTTCATAGACAGCAAAGGGGCTATGAAAGGCAGCACTGGCTTTTTGTTCTAGGACTTCTTCTTTACAAGCAGCTGCTGGATGTTTGGAAGGGGGTTTGGGATATGCAAAAATGAGAGGCTAAGATGGTAAGAGGGTAAGATGGAAGTCATCTGGCAAAAGCAGAGCTCACAAAAGGGCCAGCTGAGAAAGCTCTTGCTGCCTACAACTTCAACTGCACCCCTCAAAGCAGCAGCACACACGCTGCTCTCGGCACTTTCCTTCTCAGCTCTACGCACCATCCTAAGCCTTGCCTCTCCCACACTCAGGATCCAAAGACAACGGCACCAGGGACTGCTCACACACTAAAGGCACCAGGACAAAAGGCTCACCAGCTTGGCCTTTGCATTCCCGCTGACAGCTCCACAGCTTGAACCCAGAGAACTGCCTGCTGCCAACAGCCTTTCCAATCACTCTGAGCACCTCATGACAAGGAGTGTGGGGAATGAATCTCCAGCAGCCTCCTGCCCCAGGCTGTCCCCCGGGAGCAGCCCTGCTCCAGGCCGTGACTGCCACCTGCACAGCCAAAGGACCCAGAGCCGGTGTTACACACCACGGCTGTGCCTGGCACAGAGACACCAGTGGCCACACAAGTGGCCATGGCACTGTCCACACACAGTCCCTGCTGCTGCTCCCCCAGCCGCTGGCACCAACTCCCAGCCACCCACTCCTAAAGCCACGGGGCCCACTGGGACACTGCGGGGGCTCGTGGAAGCCAGCGGCCATTGTGACACAGCGGGGCTGCACAGAGCCCACGGTGCTTTGTGACCCGTGGCTCCCAGGAGAGCCTTTGTGATGCTGGGGAACTACAAGGAAGCCTGGCTCCTCTGTGACACCACCACAGAAGCTCAGGGGAGCCCTGGAGACCGTGCTGAAGCTATTGAACCTGATGCAACCCTGCCTCCTCTGGGACACCACAGAAGCTCTTGGAGCCCTGGAGACCGTGCTGATGCTATGGAACCTGATGCAACCCTGCCTCCTCTGTGACACCACAGAACCTCTGGGAGCCCTGGAGACCATGCTGATGCTATGGAACCTGATGCAACCCTGCCTCCACTGTGACACCACAGAAGCTCA
Organism: Aphelocoma coerulescens; assembly: GCF_041296385.1. NCBI lineage: Eukaryota > Metazoa > Chordata > Aves > Passeriformes > Corvidae > Aphelocoma > Aphelocoma coerulescens. The sequence goes on from NW_027184068.1 coordinate 1,123,026, forward strand.
GGGAGCCCTGGAGACTGTGGTGATGCTATGGAACCTGATGCAACCCTGCCTCCACTGTGACACCACAGAACCTCTGGGAGCCCTGGAGACCGTGCTGATGCTATGGAACCTGATGCAACCCTGCCTCCACTGTGACACCACAGAAGCTCGGGGAGCTCTGCAGACCGTGGGGATGCTGGCGAAGCTGACGGAACCCTGGGCACCACAGTGACGCTATGGAACCTGGTGGAACCGAGGGGCCACAGTGACACTGTGGGGCCTTTTGGAAGCAACAGGACCCTGGTGGGAAGCCACGGGATGATTAATCCTGCACGAACCTGCTCCAGGTGGGCTCCTCTCTCCCGGCTTCCACAGGTGCTGCTAGGATCCCACTCCGGCACTGGCTTGGCACGGGCTCACAGCTTCCTTTGGCAATGGCTCTGCTCCAGGATGGCATGCTGCAGAGAATGCAGGTAGATTTTGTGCTCACTCCTGGCATGCAGCTGGACAATAAAGCCTGATCCAGCCCCCCCTCAGCATATGTCCGGCTCTGGCATTGGGGCGGGGCAACTTTGGGAGCAGCCCCAGCCCTGCTCCTGCTCCCGGCTGGGCACCCAGCTGCTGGGACACAGGTGTGTCCTGATGCCACCGTCTACTCCTTTGAGAAGGGGAGGACAGAGTGCATCAGGGAGTTTGGTGTGGCTTACATGCGGCAAGGAGAAGGTGCAGCCCCAAACTGGCTTTCACTTCTAGAACCTTTTGCTATTGCGGGAGCAGCTGCTGGAGCTTTTCAACCGAGCTGCAAGAGTGAAAAGTGTGATGGCATGTCTATCTGAGAAGGAAGGTTCGGTGCCGCAGCCTGTTGTGCACAATTTATATGCTGATAAGAGAAGGGGGTGCTTTTGGAACGTTTTCCTTCCTGACACTTCTGTCTCTGTGAGCTTTAGCTGCTTGGACTCAGGGATACCGAAGGTATGTGAAAGTGACTGGGATGCGAGAATCATGTTGCACAGGGAACAGGGAAGGTCAGCAAATGTTTCCTGTCCTGGCACATCTCTCAGTCTGAACTGCAGCTGCAGATGCTTCACTTCCGCCAAGGACTCTGCCACCTTGAGAGAAGGATGCGCTCTATGGAGTTGAGAAAGAAAGTGCGTCTCACTAGCTTCTTTCCTCTACTTCATAGACAGCAAAGGGGCTATGAAAGGCAGCACTGGCTTTTTGTTCTAGGACTTCTTCTTTACAAGCAGCTGCTGGATGTTTGGAAGGGGGTTTGGGATATGCAAAAATGAGAGGCTAAGATGGTAAGAGGGTAAGATGGAAGTCATCTGGCAAAAGCAGAGCTCACAAAAGGGCCAGCTGAGAAAGCTCTTGCTGCCTACAACTTCAACTGCACCCCTCAAAGCAGCAGCACACACGCTGCTCTCGGCACTTTCCTTCTCAGCTCTACGCACCATCCTAAGCCTTGCCTCTCCCACACTCAGGATCCAAAGACAACGGCACCAGGGACTGCTCACACACTAAAGGCACCAGGACAAAAGGCTCACCAGCTTGGCCTTTGCATTCCCGCTGACAGCTCCACAGCTTGAACCCAGAGAACTGCCTGCTGCCAACAGCCTTTCCAATCACTCTGAGCACCTCATGACAAGGAGTGTGGGGAATGAATCTCCAGCAGCCTCCTGCCCCAGGCTGTCCCCCGGGAGCAGCCCTGCTCCAGGCCGTGACTGCCACCTGCACAGCCAAAGGACCCAGAGCCGGTGTTACACACCACGGCTGTGCCTGGCACAGAGACACCAGTGGCCACACAAGTGGCCATGGCACTGTCCACACACAGTCCCTGCTGCTGCTCCCCCAGCCGCTGGCACCAACTCCCAGCCACCCACTCCTAAAGCCACGGGGCCCACTGGGACACTGCGGGGGCTCGTGGAAGCCAGCGGCCATTGTGACACAGCGGGGCTGCACAGAGCCCACGGTGCTTTGTGACCCGTGGCTCCCAGGAGAGCCTTTGTGATGCTGGGGAACTACAAGGAAGCCTGGCTCCTCTGTGACACCACCACAGAAGCTCAGGGGAGCCCTGGAGACCGTGCTGATGCTATTGAACCTGATGCAACCCTGCCTCCTCTGTGACACCACAGAAGCTCTTGGAGCCCTGGAGACCGTGGTGATGCTATGGAACCTGATGCAACCCTGCCTCCTCTGTGACACCACAGAACCTCTGGGAGCCCTGGAGACCGTGCTGATGCTATGGAACCTGATGCAACCCTGCCTCCACTGTGACACCACAGAAGCTCAGGGAGCCCTGGAGACTGTGGTGATGCTATGGAACCTGATGCAACCCTGCCTCCACTGTGACACCACAGAACCTCTGGGAGCCCTGGAGACCGTGCTGATGCTATGGAACCTGATGCAACCCTGCCTCCACTGTGACACCACAGAAGCTCGGGGAGCTCTGCAGACCGTGGGGATGCTGGCGGAGCTGACGGAACCCTGGGCACCACAGTGACGCTATGGAACCTGGTGGAACCGAGGGGCCACAGTGACACTGTGGGGCCTTTTGGAAGCAACAGGACCCTGGTGGGAAGCCACGGGATGATTAATCCTGCACGAACCTGCTCCAGGTGGGCTCCTCTCTCCCGGCTTCCACAGGTGCTGCTAGGATCCCACTCCGGCACTGGCTTGGCACGGGCTCACGGCTTCCTTTGGCAATGGCTCTGCTCCAGGATGGCATGCTGCAGAGAATGCAGGTAGATTTTGTGCTCACTCCTGGCATGCAGCTGGACAATAAAGCCTGATCCAGCCCCCCCTCAGCATATGTCCGGCTCTGGCATTGGGGCGGGGCAACTTTGGGAGCAGCCCCAGCCCTGCTCCTGCTCCCGGCTGGGCACCCAGCTGCTGGGACACAGGTGTGTCCTGATGCCACCGTCTACTCCTTTGAGAAGGGGAGGACAGAGTGCATCAGGGAGTTTGGTGTGGCTTACATGCGGCAAGGAGAAGGTGCAGCCCCAAACTGGCTTTCACTTCTAGAACCTTTTGCTATTGCGGGAGCAGCTGCTGGAGCTTTTCAACCGAGCTGCAAGAGTGAAAAGTGTGATGGCATGTCTATCTGAGAAGGAAGGTTCGGTGCCGCAGCCTGTTGTGCACAATTTATATGCTGATAAGAGAAGGGGGTGCTTTTGGAACGTTTTCCTTCCTGACACTTCTGTCTCTGTGAGCTTTAGCTGCTTGGACTCAGGGATACCGAAGGTATGTGAAAGTGACTGGGATGCGAGAATCATGTTGCACAGGGAACAGGGAAGGTCAGCAAATGTTTCCTGTCCTGGCACATCTCTCAGTCTGAACTGCAGCTGCAGATGCTTCACTTCCGCCAAGGACTCTGCCACCTTGAGAGAAGGATGCGCTCTATGGAGTTGAGAAAGAAAGTGCGTCTCACTAGCTTCTTTCCTCTACTTCATAGACAGCAAAGGGGCTATGAAAGGCAGCACTGGCTTTTTGTTCTAGGACTTCTTCTTTACAAGCAGCTGCTGGATGTTTGGAAGGGGGTTTGGGATATGCAAAAATGAGAGGCTAAGATGGTAAGAGGGTAAGATGGAAGTCATCTGGCAAAAGCAGAGCTCACAAAAGGGCCAGCTGAGAAAGCTCTTGCTGCCTACAACTTCAACTGCACCCCTCAAAGCAGCAGCACACACGCTGCTCTCGGCACTTTCCTTCTCAGCTCTACGCACCATCCTAAGCCTTGCCTCTCCCACACTCAGGATCCAAAGACAACGGCACCAGGGACTGCTCACACACTAAAGGCACCAGGACAAAAGGCTCACCAGCTTGGCCTTTGCATTCCCGCTGACAGCTCCACAGCTTGAACCCAGAGAACTGCCTGCTGCCAACAGCCTTTCCAATCACTCTGAGCACCTCATGACAAGGAGTGTGGGGAATGAATCTCCAGCAGCCTCCTGCCCCAGGCTGTCCCCCGGGAGCAGCCCTGCTCCAGGCCGTGACTGCCACCTGCACAGCCAAAGGACCCAGAGCCGGTGTTACACACCACGGCTGTGCCTGGCACAGAGACACCAGTGGCCACACAAGTGGCCATGGCACTGTCCACACACAGTCCCTGCTGCTGCTCCCCCAGCCGCTGGCACCAACTCCCAGCCACCCACTCCTAAAGCCACGGGGCCCACTGGGACACTGCGGGGGCTCGTGGAAGCCAGCGGCCATTGTGACACAGCGGGGCTGCACAGAGCCCACGGTGCTTTGTGACCCGTGGCTCCCAGGAGAGCCTTTGTGATGCTGGGGAACTACAAGGAAGCCTGGCTCCTCTGTGACACCACCACAGAAGCTCAGGGGAGCCCTGGAGACCGTGCTGATGCTATTGAACCTGATGCAACCCTGCCTCCTCTGTGACACCACAGAAGCTCTTGGAGCCCTGGAGACCGTGGTGATGCTATGGAACCTGATGCAACCCTGCCTCCTCTGTGACACCACAGAACCTCTGGGAGCCCTGGAGACCGTGCTGATGCTATGGAACCTGATGCAACCCTGCCTCCTCTGTGACACCACAGAACCTCAGGGAGCCCTGGAGACTGTGGTGATGCTATGGAACCTGATGCAACCCTGCCTCCACTGTGACACCACAGAACCTCTGGGAGCCCTGGAGACCGTGCTGATGCTATGGAACCTGATGCAACCCTGCCTCCACTGTGACACCACAGAAGCTCGGGGAGCTCTGCAGACCGTGGGGATGCTGGCGGAGCTGACGGAACCCTGGGCACCACAGTGACGCTATGGAACCTGGTGGAACCGAGGGGCCACAGTGACACTGTGGGGCCTTTTGGAAGCAACAGGACCCTGGTGGGAAGCCACGGGATGATTAATCCTGCACGAACCTGCTCCAGGTGGGCTCCTCTCTCCCGGCTTCCACAGGTGCTGCTAGGATCCCACTCCGGCACTGGCTTGGCACGGGCTCACGGCTTCCTTTGGCAATGGCTCTGCTCCAGGATGGCATGCTGCAGAGAATGCAGGTAGATTTTGTGCTCACTCCTGGCATGCAGCTGGACAATAAAGCCTGATCCAGCCCCCCCTCAGCATATGTCCGGCTCTGGCATTGGGGCGGGGCAACTTTGGGAGCAGCCCCAGCCCTGCTCCTGCTCCCGGCTGGGCACCCAGCTGCTGGGACACAGGTGTGTCCTGATGCCACCGTCTACTCCTTTGAGAAGGGGAGGACAGAGTGCATCAGGGAGTTTGGTGTGGCTTACATGCGGCAAGGAGAAGGTGCAGCCCCAAACTGGCTTTCACTTCTAGAACCTTTTGCTATTGCGGGAGCAGCTGCTGGAGCTTTTCAACCGAGCTGCAAGAGTGAAAAGTGTGATGGCATGTCTATCTGAGAAGGAAGGTTCGGTGCCGCAGCCTGTTGTGCACAATTTATATGCTGATAAGAGAAGGGGGTGCTTTTGGAACGTTTTCCTTCCTGACACTTCTGTCTCTGTGAGCTTTAGCTGCTTGGACTCAGGGATACCGAAGGTATGTGAAAGTGACTGGGATGCGAGAATCATGTTGCACAGGGAACAGGGAAGGTCAGCAAATGTTTCCTGTCCTGGCACATCTCTCAGTCTGAACTGCAGCTGCAGATGCTTCACTTCCGCCAAGGACTCTGCCACCTTGAGAGAAGGATGCGCTCTATGGAGTTGAGAAAGAAAGTGCGTCTCACTAGCTTCTTTCCTCTACTTCATAGACAGCAAAGGGGCTATGAAAGGCAGCACTGGCTTTTTGTTCTAGGACTTCTTCTTTACAAGCAGCTGCTGGATGTTTGGAAGGGGGTTTGGGATATGCAAAAATGAGAGGCTAAGATGGTAAGAGGGTAAGATGGAAGTCATCTGGCAAAAGCAGAGCTCACAAAAGGGCCAGCTGAGAAAGCTCTTGCTGCCTACAACTTTAACTGCACCCCTCAAAGCAGCAGCACACACGCTGCTCTCGGCACTTTCCTTCTCAGCTCTACGCACCATCCTAAGCCTTGCCTCTCCCACACTCAGGATCCAAAGACAACGGCACCAGGGACTGCTCACACACTAAAGGCACCAGGACAAAAGGCTCACCAGCTTGGCCTTTGCATTCCCGCTGACAGCTCCACAGCTTGAACCCAGAGAACTGCCTGCTGCCAACAGCCTTTCCAATCACTCTGAGCACCTCATGACAAGGAGTGTGGGGAATGAATCTCCAGCAGCCTCCTGCCCCAGGCTGTCCCCCGGGAGCAGCCCTGCTCCAGGCCGTGACTGCCACCTGCACAGCCAAAGGACCCAGAGCCGGTGTTACACACCACGGCTGTGCCTGGCACAGAGACACCAGTGGCCACACAAGTGGCCATGGCACTGTCCACACACAGTCCCTGCTGCTGCTCCCCCAGCCGCTGGCACCAACTCCCAGCCACCCACTCCTAAAGCCACGGGGCCCACTGGGACACTGCGGGGGCTCGTGGAAGCCAGCGGCCATTGTGACACAGCGGGGCTGCACAGAGCCCACGGTGCTTTGTGACCCGTGGCTCCCAGGAGAGCCTTTGTGATGCTGGGGAACTACAAGGAAGCCTGGCTCCTCTGTGACACCACCACAGAAGCTCAGGGGAGCCCTGGAGACCGTGCTGATGCTATTGAACCTGATGCAACCCTGCCTCCTCTGTGACACCACAGAAGCTCTTGGAGCCCTGGAGACCGTGGTGATGCTATGGAACCTGATGCAACCCTGCCTCCTCTGTGACACCACAGAACCTCTGGGAGCCCTGGAGACCGTGCTGATGCTATGGAACCTGATGCAACCCTGCCTCCACTGTGACACCACAGAAGCTCAGGGAGCCCTGGAGACTGTGGTGATGCTATGGAACCTGATGCAACCCTGCCTCCACTGTGACACCACAGAACCTCTGGGAGCCCTGGAGACCGTGCTGATGCTATGGAACCTGATGCAACCCTGCCTCCACTGTGACACCACAGAAGCTCGGGGAGCTCTGCAGACCGTGGGGATGCTGGCGGAGCTGACGGAACCCTGGGCACCACAGTGACGCTATGGAACCTGGTGGAACCGAGGGGCCACAGTGACACTGTGGGGCCTTTTGGAAGCAACAGGACCCTGGTGGGAAGCCACGGGATGATTAATCCTGCACGAACCTGCTCCAGGTGGGCTCCTCTCTCCCGGCTTCCACAGGTGCTGCTAGGATCCCACTCCGGCACTGGCTTGGCACGGGCTCACGGCTTCCTTTGGCAATGGCTCTGCTCCAGGATGGCATGCTGCAGAGAATGCAGGTAGATTTTGTGCTCACTCCTGGCATGCAGCTGGACAATAAAGCCTGATCCAGCCCCCCCTCAGCATATGTCCGGCTCTGGCATTGGGGCGGGGCAACTTTGGGAGCAGCCCCAGCCCTGCTCCTGCTCCCGGCTGGGCACCCAGCTGCTGGGACACAGGTGTGTCCTGATGCCACCGTCTACTCCTTTGAGAAGGGGAGGACAGAGTGCATCAGGGAGTTTGGTGTGGCTTACATGCGGCAAGGAGAAGGTGCAGCCCCAAACTGGCTTTCACTTCTAGAACCTTTTGCTATTGCGGGAGCAGCTGCTGGAGCTTTTCAACCGAGCTGCAAGAGTGAAAAGTGTGATGGCATGTCTATCTGAGAAGGAAGGTTCGGTGCCGCAGCCTGTTGTGCACAATTTATATGCTGATAAGAGAAGGGGGTGCTTTTGCAACGTTTTCCTTCCTGACACTTCTGTCTCTGTGAGCTTTAGCTGCTTGGACTCAGGGATACCGAAGGTATGTGAAAGTGACTGGGATGCGAGAATCATGTTGCACAGGGAACAGGGAAGGTCAGCAAATGTTTCCTGTCCTGGCACATCTCTCAGTCTGAACTGCAGCTGCAGATGCTTCACTTCCGCCAAGGACTCTGCCACCTTGAGAGAAGGATGCGCTCTATGGAGTTGAGAAAGAAAGTGCGTCTCACTAGCTTCTTTCCTCTACTTCATAGACAGCAAAGGGGCTATGAAAGGCAGCACTGGCTTTTTGTTCTAGGACTTCTTCTTTACAAGCAGCTGCTGGATGTTTGGAAGGGGGTTTGGGATATGCAAAAATGAGAGGCTAAGATGGTAAGAGGGTAAGATGGAAGTCATCTGGCAAAAGCAGAGCTCACAAAAGGGCCAGCTGAGAAAGCTCTTGCTGCCTACAACTTCAACTGCACCCCTCAAAGCAGCAGCACACACGCTGCTCTCGGCACTTTCCTTCTCAGCTCTACGCACCATCCTAAGCCTTGCCTCTCCCACACTCAGGATCCAAAGACAACGGCACCAGGGACTGCTCACACACTAAAGGCACCAGGACAAAAGGCTCACCAGCTTGGCCTTTGCATTCCCGCTGACAGCTCCACAGCTTGAACCCAGAGAACTGCCTGCTGCCAACAGCCTTTCCAATCACTCTGAGCACCTCATGACAAGGAGTGTGGGGAATGAATCTCCAGCAGCCTCCTGCCCCAGGCTGTCCCCCGGGAGCAGCCCTGCTCCAGGCCGTGACTGCCACCTGCACAGCCAAAGGACCCAGAGCCGGTGTTACACACCACGGCTGTGCCTGGCACAGAGACACCAGTGGCCACACAAGTGGCCATGGCACTGTCCACACACAGTCCCTGCTGCTGCTCCCCCAGCCGCTGGCACCAACTCCCAGCCACCCACTCCTAAAGCCACGGGGCCCACTGGGACACTGCGGGGGCTCGTGGAAGCCAGCGGCCATTGTGACACAGCGGGGCTGCACAGAGCCCACGGTGCTTTGTGACCCGTGGCTCCCAGGAGAGCCTTTGTGATGCTGGGGAACTACAAGGAAGCCTGGCTCCTCTGTGACACCACCACAGAAGCTCAGGGGAGCCCTGGAGACCGTGCTGATGCTATTGAACCTGATGCAACCCTGCCTCCTCTGTGACACCACAGAAGCTCTTGGAGCCCTGGAGACCGTGGTGATGCTATGGAACCTGATGCAACCCTGCCTCCTCTGTGACACCACAGAACCTCTGGGAGCCCTGGAGACCGTGCTGATGCTATGGAACCTGATGCAACCCTGCCTCCTCTGTGACACCACAGAACCTCTGGGAGCCCTGGAGACTGTGGTGATGCTATGGAACCTGATGCAACCCTGCCTCCACTGTGACACCACAGAACCTCTGGGAGCCCTGGAGACCGTGCTGATGCTATGGAACCTGATGCAACCCTGCCTCCACTGTGACACCACAGAAGCTCGGGGAGCTCTGCAGACCGTGGGGATGCTGGCGGAGCTGACGGAACCCTGGGCACCACAGTGACGCTATGGAACCTGGTGGAACCGAGGGGCCACAGTGACACTGTGGGGCCTTTTGGAAGCAACAGGACCCTGGTGGGAAGCCACGGGATGATTAATCCTGCACGAACCTGCTCCAGGTGGGCTCCTCTCTCCCGGCTTCCACAGGTGCTGCTAGGATCCCACTCCGGCACTGGCTTGGCACGGGCTCACGGCTTCCTTTGGCAATGGCTCTGCTCCAGGATGGCATGCTGCAGAGAATGCAGGTAGATTTTGTGCTCACTCCTGGCATGCAGCTGGACAATAAAGCCTGATCCAGCCCCCCCTCAGCATATGTCCGGCTCTGGCATTGGGGCGGGGCAACTTTGGGAGCAGCCCCAGCCCTGCTCCTGCTCCCGGCTGGGCACCCAGCTGCTGGGACACAGGTGTGTCCTGATGCCACCGTCTACTCCTTTGAGAAGGGGAGGACAGAGTGCATCAGGGAGTTTGGTGTGGCTTACATGCGGCAAGGAGAAGGTGCAGCCCCAAACTGGCTTTCACTTCTAGAACCTTTTGCTATTGCGGGAGCAGCTGCTGGAGCTTTTCAACCGAGCTGCAAGAGTGAAAAGTGTGATGGCATGTCTATCTGAGAAGGAAGGTTCGGTGCCGCAGCCTGTTGTGCACAATTTATATGCTGATAAGAGAAGGGGGTGCTTTTGGAACGTTTTCCTTCCTGACACTTCTGTCTCTGTGAGCTTTAGCTGCTTGGACTCAGGGATACCGAAGGTATGTGAAAGTGACTGGGATGCGAGAATCATGTTGCACAGGGAACAGGGAAGGTCAGCAAATGTTTCCTGTCCTGGCACATCTCTCAGTCTGAACTGCAGCTGCAGATGCTTCACTTCCGCCAAGGACTCTGCCACCTTGAGAGAAGGATGCGCTCTATGGAGTTGAGAAAGAAAGTGCGTCTCACTAGCTTCTTTCCTCTACTTCATAGACAGCAAAGGGGCTATGAAAGGCAGCACTGGCTTTTTGTTCTAGGACTTCTTCTTTACAAGCAGCTGCTGGATGTTTGGAAGGGGGTTTGGGATATGCAAAAATGAGAGGCTAAGATGGTAAGAGGGTAAGATGGAAGTCATCTGGCAAAAGCAGAGCTCACAAAAGGGCCAGCTGAGAAAGCTCTTGCTGCCTACAACTTCAACTGCACCCCTCAAAGCAGCAGCACACACGCTGCTCTCGGCACTTTCCTTCTCAGCTCTACGCACCATCCTAAGCCTTGCCTCTCCCACACTCAGGATCCAAAGACAACGGCACCAGGGACTGCTCACACACTAAAGGCACCAGGAAAAAAGGCTCACCAGCTTGGCCGTTGCATTCCCGCTGACAGCTCCACAGCTTGAACCCAGAGAACTGCCTGCTGCCAACAGCCTTTCCAATCACTCTGAGCACCTCATGACAAGGAGTGTGGGGAATGAATCTCCAGCAGCCTCCTGCCCCAGGCTGTCCCCCGGGAGCAGCCCTGCTCCAGGCCGTGACTGCCACCTGCACAGCCAAAGGACCCAGAGCCGGTGTTACACACCACGGCTGTGCCTGGCACAGAGACACCAGTGGCCACACAAGTGGCCATGGCACTGTCCACACACAGTCCCTGCTGCTGCTCCCCCAGCCGCTGGCACCAACTCCCAGCCACCCACTCCTAAAGCCACGGGGCCCACTGGGACACTGCGGGGGCTCGTGGAAGCCAGCGGCCATTGTGACACAGCGGGGCTGCACAGAGCCCACGGTGCTTTGTGACCCGTGGCTCCCAGGAGAGCCTTTGTGATGCTGGGGAACTACAAGGAAGCCTGGCTCCTCTGTGACACCAGAACAGAAGCTCAGGGGAGCCCTGGAGACCGTGCTGAAGCTATTGAACCTGATGCAACCCTGCCTCCTCTGGGACACCACAGAAGCTCTTGGAGCCCTGGAGACCGTGCTGATGCTATGGAACCTGATGCAACCCTGCCTCCTCTGTGACACCACAGAACCTCTGGGAGCCCTGGAGACCATGCTGATGCTATGGAACCTGATGCAACCCTGCCTCCACTGTGACACCACAGAAGCTCAGGGAGCCCTGGAGACTGTGGTGATGCTATGGAACCTGATGCAACCCTGCCTCCACTGTGACACCACAGAACCTCTGGGAGCCCTGGAGACCGTGCTGATGCTATGGAACCTGATGCAACCCTGCCTCCACTGTGACACCACAGAAGCTCGGGGAGCTCTGCAGACCGTGGGGATGCTGGCGAAGCTGACGGAACCCTGGGCACCACAGTGACGCTATGGAACCTGGTGGAACCGAGGGGCCACAGTGACACTGTGGGGCCTTTTGGAAGCAACAGGACCCTGGTGGGAAGCCACGGGATGATTAATCCTGCACGAACCTGCTCCAGGTGGGCTCCTCTCTCCCGGCTTCCACAGGTGCTGCTAGGATCCCACTCCGGCACTGGCTTGGCACGGGCTCACAGCTTCCTTTGGCAATGGCTCTGCTCCAGGATGGCATGCTGCAGAGAATGCAGGTAGATTTTGTGCTCACTCCTGGCATGCAGCTGGACAATAAAGCCTGATCCAGCCCCCCCTCAGCATATGTCCGGCTCTGGCATTGGGGCGGGGCAACTTTGGGAGCAGCCCCAGCCCTGCTCCTGCTCCCGGCTGGGCACCCAGCTGCTGGGACACAGGTGTGTCCTGATGCCACCGTCTACTCCTTTGAGAAGGGGAGGACAGAGTGCATCAGGGAGTTTGGTGTGGCTTACATGCGGCAAGGAGAAGGTGCAGCCCCAAACTGGCTTTCACTTCTAGAACCTTTTGCTATTGCGGGAGCAGCTGCTGGAGCTTTTCAACCGAGCTGCAAGAGTGAAAAGTGTGATGGCATGTCTATCTGAGAAGGAAGGTTCGGTGCCGCAGCCTGTTGTGCACAATTTATATGCTGATAAGAGAAGGGGGTGCTTTTGCAACGTTTTCCTTCCTGACACTTCTGTCTCTGTGAGCTTTAGCTGCTTGGACTCAGGGATACCGAAGGTATGTGAAAGTGACTGGGATGCGAGAATCATGTTGCACAGGGAACAGGGAAGGTCAGCAAATGTTTCCTGTCCTGGCACATCTCTCAGTCTGAACTGCAGCTGCAGATGCTTCACTTCCGCCAAGGACTCTGCCACCTTGAGAGAAGGATGCGCTCTATGGAGTTGAGAAAGAAAGTGCGTCTCACTAGCTTCTTTCCTCTACTTCATAGACAGCAAAGGGGCTATGAAAGGCAGCACTGGCTTTTTGTTCTAGGACTTCTTCTTTACAAGCAGCTGCTGGATGTTTGGAAGGGGGTTTGGGATATGCAAAAATGAGAGGCTAAGATGGTAAGAGGGTAAGATGGAAGTCATCTGGCAAAAGCAGAGCTCACAAAAGGGCCAGCTGAGAAAGCTCTTGCTGCCTACAACTTCAACTGCACCCCTCAAAGCAGCAGCACACACGCTGCTCTCGGCACTTTCCTTCTCAGCTCTACGCACCATCCTAAGCCTTGCCTCTCCCACACTCAGGATCCAAAGACAACGGCACCAGGGACTGCTCACACACTAAAGGCACCAGGAAAAAAGGCTCACCAGCTTGGCCGTTGCATTCCCGCTGACAGCTCCACAGCTTGAACCCAGAGAACTGCCTGCTGCCAACAGCCTTTCCAATCACTCTGAGCACCTCATGACAAGGAGTGTGGGGAATGAATCTCCAGCAGCCTCCTGCCCCAGGCTGTCCCCCGGGAGCAGCCCTGCTCCAGGCCGTGACTGCCACCTGCACAGCCAAAGGACCCAGAGCCGGTGTTACACACCACGGCTGTGCCTGGCACAGAGACACCAGTGGCCACACAAGTGGCCATGGCACTGTCCACACACAGTCCCTGCTGCTGCTCCCCCAGCCGCTGGCACCAACTCCCAGCCACCCACTCCTAAAGCCACGGGGCCCACTGGGACACTGCGGGGGCTCGTGGAAGCCAGCGGCCATTGTGACACAGCGGGGCTGCACAGAGCCCACGGTGCTTTGTGACCCGTGGCTCCCAGGAGAGCCTTTGTGATGCTGGGGAACTACAAGGAAGCCTGGCTCCTCTGTGACACCACCACAGAAGCTCAGGGGAGCCCTGGAGACCGTGCTGATGCTATTGAACCTGATGCAACCCTGCCTCCTCTGTGACACCACAGAAGCTCTTGGAGCCCTGGAGACCGTGGTGATGCTATGGAACCTGATGCAACCCTGCCTCCTCTGTGACACCACAGAACCTCTGGGAGCCCTGGAGACCGTGCTGATGCTATGGAACCTGATGCAACCCTGCCTCCACTGTGACACCACAGAAGCTCAGGGAGCCCTGGAGACTGTGGTGATGCTATGGAACCTGATGCAACCCTGCCTCCACTGTGACACCACAGAACCTCTGGGAGCCCTGGAGACCGTGCTGATGCTATGGAACCTGATGCAACCCTGCCTCCACTGTGACACCACAGAAGCTCGGGGAGCTCTGCAGACCGTGGGGATGCTGGCGGAGCTGACGGAACCCTGGGCACCACAGTGACGCTATGGAACCTGGTGGAACCGAGGGGCCACAGTGACACTGTGGGGCCTTTTGGAAGCAACAGGACCCTGGTGGGAAGCCACGGGATGATTAATCCTGCACGAACCTGCTCCAGGTGGGCTCCTCTCTCCCGGCTTCCACAGGTGCTGCTAGGATCCCACTCCGGCACTGGCTTGGCACGGGCTCACGGCTTCCTTTGGCAATGGCTCTGCTCCAGGATGGCATGCTGCAGAGAATGCAGGTAGATTTTGTGCTCACTCCTGGCATGCAGCTGGACAATAAAGCCTGATCCAGCCCCCCCTCAGCATATGTCCGGCTCTGGCATTGGGGCGGGGCAACTTTGGGAGCAGCCCCAGCCCTGCTCCTGCTCCCGGCTGGGCACCCAGCTGCTGGGACACAGGTGTGTCCTGATGCCACCGTCTACTCCTTTGAGAAGGGGAGGACAGAGTGCATCAGGGAGTTTGGTGTGGCTTACATGCGGCAAGGAGAAGGTGCAGCCCCAAACTGGCTTTCACTTCTAGAACCTTTTGCTATTGCGGGAGCAGCTGCTGGAGCTTTTCAACCGAGCTGCAAGAGTGAAAAGTGTGATGGCATGTCTATCTGAGAAGGAAGGTTCGGTGCCGCAGCCTGTTGTGCACAATTTATATGCTGATAAGAGAAGGGGGTGCTTTTGGAACGTTTTCCTTCCTGACACTTCTGTCTCTGTGAGCTTTAGCTGCTTGGACTCAGGGATACCGAAGGTATGTGAAAGTGACTGGGATGCGAGAATCATGTTGCACAGGGAACAGGGAAGGTCAGCAAATGTTTCCTGTCCTGGCACATCTCTCAGTCTGAACTGCAGCTGCAGATGCTTCACTTCCGCCAAGGACTCTGCCACCTTGAGAGAAGGATGCGCTCTATGGAGTTGAGAAAGAAAGTGCGTCTCACTAGCTTCTTTCCTCTACTTCATAGACAGCAAAGGGGCTATGAAAGGCAGCACTGGCTTTTTGTTCTAGGACTTCTTCTTTACAAGCAGCTGCTGGATGTTTGGAAGGGGGTTTGGGATATGCAAAAATGAGAGGCTAAGATGGTAAGAGGGTAAGATGGAAGTCATCTGGCAAAAGCAGAGCTCACAAAAGGGCCAGCTGAGAAAGCTCTTGCTGCCTACAACTTCAACTGCACCCCTCAAAGCAGCAGCACACACGCTGCTCTCGGCACTTTCCTTCTCAGCTCTACGCACCATCCTAAGCCTTGCCTCTCCCACACTCAGGATCCAAAGACAACGGCACCAGGGACTGCTCACACACTAAAGGCACCAGGACAAAAGGCTCACCAGCTTGGCCTTTGCATTCCCGCTGACAGCTCCACAGCTTGAACCCAGAGAACTGCCTGCTGCCAACAGCCTTTCCAATCACTCTGAGCACCTCATGACAAGGAGTGTGGGGAATGAATCTCCAGCAGCCTCCTGCCCCAGGCTGTCCCCCGGGAGCAGCCCTGCTCCAGGCCGTGACTGCCACCTGCACAGCCAAAGGACCCAGAGCCGGTGTTACACACCACGGCTGTGCCTGGCACAGAGACACCAGTGGCCACACAAGTGGCCATGGCACTGTCCACACACAGTCCCTGCTGCTGCTCCCCCAGCCGCTGGCACCAACTCCCAGCCACCCACTCCTAAAGCCACGGGGCCCACTGGGACACTGCGGGGGCTCGTGGAAGCCAGCGGCCATTGTGACACAGCGGGGCTGCACAGAGCCCACGGTGCTTTGTGACCCGTGGCTCCCAGGAGAGCCTTTGTGATGCTGGGGAACTACAAGGAAGCCTGGCTCCTCTGTGACACCACCACAGAAGCTCAGGGGAGCCCTGGAGACCGTGCTGATGCTATTGAACCTGATGCAACCCTGCCTCCTCTGTGACACCACAGAAGCTCTTGGAGCCCTGGAGACCGTGGTGATGCTATGGAACCTGATGCAACCCTGCCTCCTCTGTGACACCACAGAACCTCTGGGAGCCCTGGAGACCGTGCTGATGCTATGGAACCTGATGCAACCCTGCCTCCTCTGTGACACCACAGAACCTCTGGGAGCCCTGGAGACTGTGGTGATGCTATGGAACCTGATGCAACCCTGCCTCCACTGTGACACCACAGAACCTCTGGGAGCCCTGGAGACCGTGCTGATGCTATGGAACCTGATGCAACCCTGCCTCCACTGTGACACCACAGAAGCTCGGGGAGCTCTGCAGACCGTGGGGATGCTGGCGGAGCTGACGGAACCCTGGGCACCACAGTGACGCTATGGAACCTGGTGGAACCGAGGGGCCACAGTGACACTGTGGGGCCTTTTGGAAGCAACAGGACCCTGGTGGGAAGCCACGGGATGATTAATCCTGCACGAACCTGCTCCAGGTGGGCTCCTCTCTCCCGGCTTCCACAGGTGCTGCTAGGATCCCACTCCGGCACTGGCTTGGCACGGGCTCACGGCTTCCTTTGGCAATGGCTCTGCTCCAGGATGGCATGCTGCAGAGAATGCAGGTAGATTTTGTGCTCACTCCTGGCATGCAGCTGGACAATAAAGCCTGATCCAGCCCCCCCTCAGCATATGTCCGGCTCTGGCATTGGGGCGGGGCAACTTTGGGAGCAGCCCCAGCCCTGCTCCTGCTCCCGGCTGGGCACCCAGCTGCTGGGACACAGGTGTGTCCTGATGCCACCGTCTACTCCTTTGAGAAGGGGAGGACAGAGTGCATCAGGGAGTTTGGTGTGGCTTACATGCGGCAAGGAGAAGGTGCAGCCCCAAACTGGCTTTCACTTCTAGAACCTTTTGCTATTGCGGGAGCAGCTGCTGGAGCTTTTCAACCGAGCTGCAAGAGTGAAAAGTGTGATGGCATGTCTATCTGAGAAGGAAGGTTCGGTGCCGCAGCCTGTTGTGCACAATTTATATGCTGATAAGAGAAGGGGGTGCTTTTGCAACGTTTTCCTTCCTGACACTTCTGTCTCTGTGAGCTTTAGCTGCTTGGACTCAGGGGTACCGAAGGTGTGTGAAAGTGACTGGGATGCGAGAATCATGTTGCACAGGGAACAGGGAAGGTCAGCAAATGTTTCCTGTCCTGGCACATCTCTCAGTCTGAACTGCAGCTGCAGATGCTTCACTTCCGCCAAGGACTCTGCCACCTTGAGAGAAGGATGCGCTCTATGGAGTTGAGAAAGAAAGTGCGTCTCACTAGCTTCTTTCCTCTACTTCATAGACAGCAAAGGGGCTATGAAAGGCAGCACTGGCTTTTTGTTCTAGGACTTCTTCTTTACAAGCAGCTGCTGGATGTTTGGAAGGGGGTTTGGGATATGCAAAAATGAGAGGCTAAGATGGTAAGAGGGTAAGATGGAAGTCATCTGGCAAAAGCAGAGCTCACAAAAGGGCCAGCTGAGAAAGCTCTTGCTGCCTACAACTTCAACTGCACCCCTCAAAGCAGCAGCACACACGCTGCTCTCGGCACTTTCCTTCTCAGCTCTACGCACCATCCTAAGCCTTGCCTCTCCCACACTCAGGATCCAAAGACAACGGCACCAGGGACTGCTCACACACTAAAGGCACCAGGACAAAAGGCTCACCAGCTTGGCCTTTGCATTCCCGCTGACAGCTCCACAGCTTGAACCCAGAGAACTGCCTGCTGCCAACAGCCTTTCCAATCACTCTGAGCACCTCATGACAAGGAGTGTGGGGAATGAATCTCCAGCAGCCTCCTGCCCCAGGCTGTCCCCCGGGAGCAGCCCTGCTCCAGGCCGTGACTGCCACCTGCACAGCCAAAGGACCCAGAGCCGGTGTTACACACCACGGCTGTGCCTGGCACAGAGACACCAGTGGCCACACAAGTGGCCATGGCACTGTCCACACACAGTCCCTGCTGCTGCTCCCCCAGCCGCTGGCACCAACTCCCAGCCACCCACTCCTAAAGCCACGGGGCCCACTGGGACACTGCGGGGGCTCGTGGAAGCCAGCGGCCATTGTGACACAGCGGGGCTGCACAGAGCCCACGGTGCTTTGTGACCCGTGGCTCCCAGGAGAGCCTTTGTGATGCTGGGGAACTACAAGGAAGCCTGGCTCCTCTGTGACACCACCACAGAAGCTCAGGGGAGCCCTGGAGACCGTGCTGATGCTATTGAACCTGATGCAACCCTGCCTCCTCTGTGACACCACAGAAGCTCTTGGAGCCCTGGAGACCGTGGTGATGCTATGGAACCTGATGCAACCCTGCCTCCTCTGTGACACCACAGAACCTCTGGGAGCCCTGGAGACCGTGCTGATGCTATGGAACCTGATGCAACCCTGCCTCCACTGTGACACCACAGAACCTCTGGGAGCCCTGGAGACTGTGGTGATGCTATGGAACCTGATGCAACCCTGCCTCCACTGTGACACCACAGAACCTCTGGGAGCCCTGGAGACCGTGCTGATGCTATGGAACCTGATGCAACCCTGCCTCCACTGTGACACCACAGAAGCTCGGGGAGCTCTGCAGACCGTGGGGATGCTGGCGGAGCTGACGGAACCCTGGGCACCACAGTGACGCTATGGAACCTGGTGGAACCGAGGGGCCACAGTGACACTGTGGGGCCTTTTGGAAGCAACAGGACCCTGGTGGGAAGCCACGGGATGATTAATCCTGCACGAACCTGCTCCAGGTGGGCTCCTCTCTCCCGGCTTCCACAGGTGCTGCTAGGATCCCACTCCGGCACTGGCTTGGCACGGGCTCACGGCTTCCTTTGGCAATGGCTCTGCTCCAGGATGGCATGCTGCAGAGAATGCAGGTAGATTTTGTGCTCACTCCTGGCATGCAGCTGGACAATAAAGCCTGATCCAGCCCCCCCTCAGCATATGTCCGGCTCTGGCATTGGGGCGGGGCAACTTTGGGAGCAGCCCCAGCCCTGCTCCTGCTCCCGGCTGGGCACCCAGCTGCTGGGACACAGGTGTGTCCTGATGCCACCGTCTACTCCTTTGAGAAGGGGAGGACAGAGTGCATCAGGGAGTTTGGTGTGGCTTACATGCGGCAAGGAGAAGGTGCAGCCCCAAACTGGCTTTCACTTCTAGAACCTTTTGCTATTGCGGGAGCAGCTGCTGGAGCTTTTCAACCGAGCTGCAAGAGTGAAAAGTGTGATGGCATGTCTATCTGAGAAGGAAGGTTCGGTGCCGCAGCCTGTTGTGCACAATTTATATGCTGATAAGAGAAGGGGGTGCTTTTGCAACGTTTTCCTTCCTGACACTTCTGTCTCTGTGAGCTTTAGCTGCTTGGACTCAGGGATACCGAAGGTATGTGAAAGTGACTGGGATGCGAGAATCATGTTGCACAGGGAACAGGGAAGGTCAGCAAATGTTTCCTGTCCTGGCACATCTCTCAGTCTGAACTGCAGCTGCAGATGCTTCACTTCCGCCAAGGACTCTGCCACCTTGAGAGAAGGATGCGCTCTATGGAGTTGAGAAAGAAAGTGCGTCTCACTAGCTTCTTTCCTCTACTTCATAGACAGCAAAGGGGCTATGAAAGGCAGCACTGGCTTTTTGTTCTAGGACTTCTTCTTTACAAGCAGCTGCTGGATGTTTGGAAGGGGGTTTGGGATATGCAAAAATGAGAGGCTAAGATGGTAAGAGGGTAAGATGGAAGTCATCTGGCAAAAGCAGAGCTCACAAAAGGGCCAGCTGAGAAAGCTCTTGCTGCCTACAACTTCAACTGCACCCCTCAAAGCAGCAGCACACACGCTGCTCTCGGCACTTTCCTTCTCAGCTCTACGCACCATCCTAAGCCTTGCCTCTCCCACACTCAGGATCCAAAGACAACGGCACCAGGGACTGCTCACACACTAAAGGCACCAGGACAAAAGGCTCACCAGCTTGGCCTTTGCATTCCCGCTGACAGCTCCACAGCTTGAACCCAGAGAACTGCCTGCTGCCAACAGCCTTTCCAATCACTCTGAGCACCTCATGACAAGGAGTGTGGGGAATGAATCTCCAGCAGCCTCCTGCCCCAGGCTGTCCCCCGGGAGCAGCCCTGCTCCAGGCCGTGACTGCCACCTGCACAGCCAAAGGACCCAGAGCCGGTGTTACACACCACGGCTGTGCCTGGCACAGAGACACCAGTGGCCACACAAGTGGCCATGGCACTGTCCACACACAGTCCCTGCTGCTGCTCCCCCAGCCGCTGGCACCAACTCCCAGCCACCCACTCCTAAAGCCACGGGGCCCACTGGGACACTGCGGGGGCTCGTGGAAGCCAGCGGCCATTGTGACACAGCGGGGCTGCACAGAGCCCACGGTGCTTTGTGACCCGTGGCTCCCAGGAGAGCCTTTGTGATGCTGGGGAACTACAAGGAAGCCTGGCTCCTCTGTGACACCACCACAGAAGCTCAGGGGAGCCCTGGAGACCGTGCTGATGCTATTGAACCTGATGCAACCCTGCCTCCTCTGTGACACCACAGAAGCTCTTGGAGCCCTGGAGACCGTGGTGATGCTATGGAACCTGATGCAACCCTGCCTCCTCTGTGACACCACAGAACCTCTGGGAGCCCTGGAGACCGTGCTGATGCTATGGAACCTGATGCAACCCTGCCTCCTCTGTGACACCACAGAACCTCAGGGAGCCCTGGAGACTGTGGTGATGCTATGGAACCTGATGCAACCCTGCCTCCACTGTGACACCACAGAACCTCTGGGAGCCCTGGAGACCGTGCTGATGCTATGGAACCTGATGCAACCCTGCCTCCACTGTGACACCACAGAAGCTCGGGGAGCTCTGCAGACCGTGGGGATGCTGGCGGAGCTGACGGAACCCTGGGCACCACAGTGACGCTATGGAACCTGGTGGAACCGAGGGGCCACAGTGACACTGTGGGGCCTTTTGGAAGCAACAGGACCCTGGTGGGAAGCCACGGGATGATTAATCCTGCACGAACCTGCTCCAGGTGGGCTCCTCTCTCCCGGCTTCCACAGGTGCTGCTAGGATCCCACTCCGGCACTGGCTTGGCACGGGCTCACGGCTTCCTTTGGCAATGGCTCTGCTCCAGGATGGCATGCTGCAGAGAATGCAGGTAGATTTTGTGCTCACTCCTGGCATGCAGCTGGACAATAAAGCCTGATCCAGCCCCCCCTCAGCATATGTCCGGCTCTGGCATTGGGGCGGGGCAACTTTGGGAGCAGCCCCAGCCCTGCTCCTGCTCCCGGCTGGGCACCCAGCTGCTGGGACACAGGTGTGTCCTGATGCCACCGTCTACTCCTTTGAGAAGGGGAGGACAGAGTGCATCAGGGAGTTTGGTGTGGCTTACATGCGGCAAGGAGAAGGTGCAGCCCCAAACTGGCTTTCACTTCTAGAACCTTTTGCTATTGCGGGAGCAGCTGCTGGAGCTTTTCAACCGAGCTGCAAGAGTGAAAAGTGTGATGGCATGTCTATCTGAGAAGGAAGGTTCGGTGCCGCAGCCTGTTGTGCACAATTTATATGCTGATAAGAGAAGGGGGTGCTTTTGGAACGTTTTCCTTCCTGACACTTCTGTCTCTGTGAGCTTTAGCTGCTTGGACTCAGGGATACCGAAGGTATGTGAAAGTGACTGGGATGCGAGAATCATGTTGCACAGGGAACAGGGAAGGTCAGCAAATGTTTCCTGTCCTGGCACATCTCTCAGTCTGAACTGCAGCTGCAGATGCTTCACTTCCGCCAAGGACTCTGCCACCTTGAGAGAAGGATGCGCTCTATGGAGTTGAGAAAGAAAGTGCGTCTCACTAGCTTCTTTCCTCTACTTCATAGACAGCAAAGGGGCTATGAAAGGCAGCACTGGCTTTTTGTTCTAGGACTTCTTCTTTACAAGCAGCTGCTGGATGTTTGGAAGGGGGTTTGGGATATGCAAAAATGAGAGGCTAAGATGGTAAGAGGGTAAGATGGAAGTCATCTGGCAAAAGCAGAGCTCACAAAAGGGCCAGCTGAGAAAGCTCTTGCTGCCTACAACTTTAACTGCACCCCTCAAAGCAGCAGCACACACGCTGCTCTCGGCACTTTCCTTCTCAGCTCTACGCACCATCCTAAGCCTTGCCTCTCCCACACTCAGGATCCAAAGACAACGGCACCAGGGACTGCTCACACACTAAAGGCACCAGGACAAAAGGCTCACCAGCTTGGCCTTTGCATTCCCGCTGACAGCTCCACAGCTTGAACCCAGAGAACTGCCTGCTGCCAACAGCCTTTCCAATCACTCTGAGCACCTCATGACAAGGAGTGTGGGGAATGAATCTCCAGCAGCCTCCTGCCCCAGGCTGTCCCCCGGGAGCAGCCCTGCTCCAGGCCGTGACTGCCACCTGCACAGCCAAAGGACCCAGAGCCGGTGTTACACACCACGGCTGTGCCTGGCACAGAGACACCAGTGGCCACACAAGTGGCCATGGCACTGTCCACACACAGTCCCTGCTGCTGCTCCCCCAGCCGCTGGCACCAACTCCCAGCCACCCACTCCTAAAGCCACGGGGCCCACTGGGACACTGCGGGGGCTCGTGGAAGCCAGCGGCCATTGTGACACAGCGGGGCTGCACAGAGCCCACGGTGCTTTGTGACCCGTGGCTCCCAGGAGAGCCTTTGTGATGCTGGGGAACTACAAGGAAGCCTGGCTCCTCTGTGACACCACCACAGAAGCTCAGGGGAGCCCTGGAGACCGTGCTGATGCTATTGAACCTGATGCAACCCTGCCTCCTCTGTGACACCACAGAAGCTCTTGGAGCCCTGGAGACCGTGGTGATGCTATGGAACCTGATGCAACCCTGCCTCCTCTGTGACACCACAGAACCTCTGGGAGCCCTGGAGACCGTGCTGATGCTATGGAACCTGATGCAACCCTGCCTCCACTGTGACACCACAGAAGCTCAGGGAGCCCTGGAGACTGTGGTGATGCTATGGAACCTGATGCAACCCTGCCTCCACTGTGACACCACAGAACCTCTGGGAGCCCTGGAGACCGTGCTGATGCTATGGAACCTGATGCAACCCTGCCTCCACTGTGACACCACAGAAGCTCGGGGAGCTCTGCAGACCGTGGGGATGCTGGCGGAGCTGACGGAACCCTGGGCACCACAGTGACGCTATGGAACCTGGTGGAACCGAGGGGCCACAGTGACACTGTGGGGCCTTTTGGAAGCAACAGGACCCTGGTGGGAAGCCACGGGATGATTAATCCTGCACGAACCTGCTCCAGGTGGGCTCCTCTCTCCCGGCTTCCACAGGTGCTGCTAGGATCCCACTCCGGCACTGGCTTGGCACGGGCTCACGGCTTCCTTTGGCAATGGCTCTGCTCCAGGATGGCATGCTGCAGAGAATGCAGGTAGATTTTGTGCTCACTCCTGGCATGCAGCTGGACAATAAAGCCTGATCCAGCCCCCCCTCAGCATATGTCCGGCTCTGGCATTGGGGCGGGGCAACTTTGGGAGCAGCCCCAGCCCTGCTCCTGCTCCCGGCTGGGCACCCAGCTGCTGGGACACAGGTGTGTCCTGATGCCACCGTCTACTCCTTTGAGAAGGGGAGGACAGAGTGCATCAGGGAGTTTGGTGTGGCTTACATGCGGCAAGGAGAAGGTGCAGCCCCAAACTGGCTTTCACTTCTAGAACCTTTTGCTATTGCGGGAGCAGCTGCTGGAGCTTTTCAACCGAGCTGCAAGAGTGAAAAGTGTGATGGCATGTCTATCTGAGAAGGAAGGTTCGGTGCCGCAGCCTGTTGTGCACAATTTATATGCTGATAAGAGAAGGGGGTGCTTTTGCAACGTTTTCCTTCCTGACACTTCTGTCTCTGTGAGCTTTAGCTGCTTGGACTCAGGGATACCGAAGGTATGTGAAAGTGACTGGGATGCGAGAATCATGTTGCACAGGGAACAGGGAAGGTCAGCAAATGTTTCCTGTCCTGGCACATCTCTCAGTCTGAACTGCAGCTGCAGATGCTTCACTTCCGCCAAGGACTCTGCCACCTTGAGAGAAGGATGCGCTCTATGGAGTTGAGAAAGAAAGTGCGTCTCACTAGCTTCTTTCCTCTACTTCATAGACAGCAAAGGGGCTATGAAAGGCAGCACTGGCTTTTTGTTCTAGGACTTCTTCTTTACAAGCAGCTGCTGGATGTTTGGAAGGGGGTTTGGGATATGCAAAAATGAGAGGCTAAGATGGTAAGAGGGTAAGATGGAAGTCATCTGGCAAAAGCAGAGCTCACAAAAGGGCCAGCTGAGAAAGCTCTTGCTGCCTACAACTTCAACTGCACCCCTCAAAGCAGCAGCACACACGCTGCTCTCGGCACTTTCCTTCTCAGCTCTACGCACCATCCTAAGCCTTGCCTCTCCCACACTCAGGATCCAAAGACAACGGCACCAGGGACTGCTCACACACTAAAGGCACCAGGACAAAAGGCTCACCAGCTTGGCCTTTGCATTCCCGCTGACAGCTCCACAGCTTGAACCCAGAGAACTGCCTGCTGCCAACAGCCTTTCCAATCACTCTGAGCACCTCATGACAAGGAGTGTGGGGAATGAATCTCCAGCAGCCTCCTGCCCCAGGCTGTCCCCCGGGAGCAGCCCTGCTCCAGGCCGTGACTGCCACCTGCACAGCCAAAGGACCCAGAGCCGGTGTTACACACCACGGCTGTGCCTGGCACAGAGACACCAGTGGCCACACAAGTGGCCATGGCACTGTCCACACACAGTCCCTGCTGCTGCTCCCCCAGCCGCTGGCACCAACTCCCAGCCACCCACTCCTAAAGCCACGGGGCCCACTGGGACACTGCGGGGGCTCGTGGAAGCCAGCGGCCATTGTGACACAGCGGGGCTGCACAGAGCCCACGGTGCTTTGTGACCCGTGGCTCCCAGGAGAGCCTTTGTGATGCTGGGGAACTACAAGGAAGCCTGGCTCCTCTGTGACACCACCACAGAAGCTCAGGGGAGCCCTGGAGACCGTGCTGATGCTATTGAACCTGATGCAACCCTGCCTCCTCTGTGACACCACAGAAGCTCTTGGAGCCCTGGAGACCGTGGTGATGCTATGGAACCTGATGCAACCCTGCCTCCTCTGTGACACCACAGAACCTCTGGGAGCCCTGGAGACCGTGCTGATGCTATGGAACCTGATGCAACCCTGCCTCCTCTGTGACACCACAGAACCTCTGGGAGCCCTGGAGACTGTGGTGATGCTATGGAACCTGATGCAACCCTGCCTCCACTGTGACACCACAGAACCTCTGGGAGCCCTGGAGACCGTGCTGATGCTATGGAACCTGATGCAACCCTGCCTCCACTGTGACACCACAGAAGCTCGGGGAGCTCTGCAGACCGTGGGGATGCTGGCGGAGCTGACGGAACCCTGGGCACCACAGTGACGCTATGGAACCTGGTGGAACCGAGGGGCCACAGTGACACTGTGGGGCCTTTTGGAAGCAACAGGACCCTGGTGGGAAGCCACGGGATGATTAATCCTGCACGAACCTGCTCCAGGTGGGCTCCTCTCTCCCGGCTTCCACAGGTGCTGCTAGGATCCCACTCCGGCACTGGCTTGGCACGGGCTCACGGCTTCCTTTGGCAATGGCTCTGCTCCAGGATGGCATGCTGCAGAGAATGCAGGTAGATTTTGTGCTCACTCCTGGCATGCAGCTGGACAATAAAGCCTGATCCAGCCCCCCCTCAGCATATGTCCGGCTCTGGCATTGGGGCGGGGCAACTTTGGGAGCAGCCCCAGCCCTGCTCCTGCTCCCGGCTGGGCACCCAGCTGCTGGGACACAGGTGTGTCCTGATGCCACCGTCTACTCCTTTGAGAAGGGGAGGACAGAGTGCATCAGGGAGTTTGGTGTGGCTTACATGCGGCAAGGAGAAGGTGCAGCCCCAAACTGGCTTTCACTTCTAGAACCTTTTGCTATTGCGGGAGCAGCTGCTGGAGCTTTTCAACCGAGCTGCAAGAGTGAAAAGTGTGATGGCATGTCTATCTGAGAAGGAAGGTTCGGTGCCGCAGCCTGTTGTGCACAATTTATATGCTGATAAGAGAAGGGGGTGCTTTTGGAACGTTTTCCTTCCTGACACTTCTGTCTCTGTGAGCTTTAGCTGCTTGGACTCAGGGATACCGAAGGTATGTGAAAGTGACTGGGATGCGAGAATCATGTTGCACAGGGAACAGGGAAGGTCAGCAAATGTTTCCTGTCCTGGCACATCTCTCAGTCTGAACTGCAGCTGCAGATGCTTCACTTCCGCCAAGGACTCTGCCACCTTGAGAGAAGGATGCGCTCTATGGAGTTGAGAAAGAAAGTGCGTCTCACTAGCTTCTTTCCTCTACTTCATAGACAGCAAAGGGGCTATGAAAGGCAGCACTGGCTTTTTGTTCTAGGACTTCTTCTTTACAAGCAGCTGCTGGATGTTTGGAAGGGGGTTTGGGATATGCAAAAATGAGAGGCTAAGATGGTAAGAGGGTAAGATGGAAGTCATCTGGCAAAAGCAGAGCTCACAAAAGGGCCAGCTGAGAAAGCTCTTGCTGCCTACAACTTCAACTGCACCCCTCAAAGCAGCAGCACACACGCTGCTCTCGGCACTTTCCTTCTCAGCTCTACGCACCATCCTAAGCCTTGCCTCTCCCACACTCAGGATCCAAAGACAACGGCACCAGGGACTGCTCACACACTAAAGGCACCAGGAAAAAAGGCTCACCAGCTTGGCCGTTGCATTCCCGCTGACAGCTCCACAGCTTGAACCCAGAGAACTGCCTGCTGCCAACAGCCTTTCCAATCACTCTGAGCACCTCATGACAAGGAGTGTGGGGAATGAATCTCCAGCAGCCTCCTGCCCCAGGCTGTCCCCCGGGAGCAGCCCTGCTCCAGGCCGTGACTGCCACCTGCACAGCCAAAGGACCCAGAGCCGGTGTTACACACCACGGCTGTGCCTGGCACAGAGACACCAGTGGCCACACAAGTGGCCATGGCACTGTCCACACACAGTCCCTGCTGCTGCTCCCCCAGCCGCTGGCACCAACTCCCAGCCACCCACTCCTAAAGCCACGGGGCCCACTGGGACACTGCGGGGGCTCGTGGAAGCCAGCGGCCATTGTGACACAGCGGGGCTGCACAGAGCCCACGGTGCTTTGTGACCCGTGGCTCCCAGGAGAGCCTTTGTGATGCTGGGGAACTACAAGGAAGCCTGGCTCCTCTGTGACACCAGAACAGAAGCTCAGGGGAGCCCTGGAGACCGTGCTGAAGCTATTGAACCTGATGCAACCCTGCCTCCTCTGGGACACCACAGAAGCTCTTGGAGCCCTGGAGACCGTGCTGATGCTATGGAACCTGATGCAACCCTGCCTCCTCTGTGACACCACAGAACCTCTGGGAGCCCTGGAGACCATGCTGATGCTATGGAACCTGATGCAACCCTGCCTCCACTGTGACACCACAGAAGCTCAGGGAGCCCTGGAGACTGTGGTGATGCTATGGAACCTGATGCAACCCTGCCTCCACTGTGACACCACAGAACCTCTGGGAGCCCTGGAGACCGTGCTGATGCTATGGAACCTGATGCAACCCTGCCTCCACTGTGACACCACAGAAGCTCGGGGAGCTCTGCAGACCGTGGGGATGCTGGCGAAGCTGACGGAACCCTGGGCACCACAGTGACGCTATGGAACCTGGTGGAACCGAGGGGCCACAGTGACACTGTGGGGCCTTTTGGAAGCAACAGGACCCTGGTGGGAAGCCACGGGATGATTAATCCTGCACGAACCTGCTCCAGGTGGGCTCCTCTCTCCCGGCTTCCACAGGTGCTGCTAGGATCCCACTCCGGCACTGGCTTGGCACGGGCTCACAGCTTCCTTTGGCAATGGCTCTGCTCCAGGATGGCATGCTGCAGAGAATGCAGGTAGATTTTGTGCTCACTCCTGGCATGCAGCTGGACAATAAAGCCTGATCCAGCCCCCCCTCAGCATATGTCCGGCTCTGGCATTGGGGCGGGGCAACTTTGGGAGCAGCCCCAGCCCTGCTCCTGCTCCCGGCTGGGCACCCAGCTGCTGGGACACAGGTGTGTCCTGATGCCACCGTCTACTCCTTTGAGAAGGGGAGGACAGAGTGCATCAGGGAGTTTGGTGTGGCTTACATGCGGCAAGGAGAAGGTGCAGCCCCAAACTGGCTTTCACTTCTAGAACCTTTTGCTATTGCGGGAGCAGCTGCTGGAGCTTTTCAACCGAGCTGCAAGAGTGAAAAGTGTGATGGCATGTCTATCTGAGAAGGAAGGTTCGGTGCCGCAGCCTGTTGTGCACAATTTATATGCTGATAAGAGAAGGGGGTGCTTTTGCAACGTTTTCCTTCCTGACACTTCTGTCTCTGTGAGCTTTAGCTGCTTGGACTCAGGGATACCGAAGGTATGTGAAAGTGACTGGGATGCGAGAATCATGTTGCACAGGGAACAGGGAAGGTCAGCAAATGTTTCCTGTCCTGGCACATCTCTCAGTCTGAACTGCAGCTGCAGATGCTTCACTTCCGCCAAGGACTCTGCCACCTTGAGAGAAGGATGCGCTCTATGGAGTTGAGAAAGAAAGTGCGTCTCACTAGCTTCTTTCCTCTACTTCATAGACAGCAAAGGGGCTATGAAAGGCAGCACTGGCTTTTTGTTCTAGGACTTCTTCTTTACAAGCAGCTGCTGGATGTTTGGAAGGGGGTTTGGGATATGCAAAAATGAGAGGCTAAGATGGTAAGAGGGTAAGATGGAAGTCATCTGGCAAAAGCAGAGCTCACAAAAGGGCCAGCTGAGAAAGCTCTTGCTGCCTACAACTTCAACTGCACCCCTCAAAGCAGCAGCACACACGCTGCTCTCGGCACTTTCCTTCTCAGCTCTACGCACCATCCTAAGCCTTGCCTCTCCCACACTCAGGATCCAAAGACAACGGCACCAGGGACTGCTCACACACTAAAGGCACCAGGAAAAAAGGCTCACCAGCTTGGCCGTTGCATTCCCGCTGACAGCTCCACAGCTTGAACCCAGAGAACTGCCTGCTGCCAACAGCCTTTCCAATCACTCTGAGCACCTCATGACAAGGAGTGTGGGGAATGAATCTCCAGCAGCCTCCTGCCCCAGGCTGTCCCCCGGGAGCAGCCCTGCTCCAGGCCGTGACTGCCACCTGCACAGCCAAAGGACCCAGAGCCGGTGTTACACACCACGGCTGTGCCTGGCACAGAGACACCAGTGGCCACACAAGTGGCCATGGCACTGTCCACACACAGTCCCTGCTGCTGCTCCCCCAGCCGCTGGCACCAACTCCCAGCCACCCACTCCTAAAGCCACGGGGCCCACTGGGACACTGCGGGGGCTCGTGGAAGCCAGCGGCCATTGTGACACAGCGGGGCTGCACAGAGCCCACGGTGCTTTGTGACCCGTGGCTCCCAGGAGAGCCTTTGTGATGCTGGGGAACTACAAGGAAGCCTGGCTCCTCTGTGACACCACCACAGAAGCTCAGGGGAGCCCTGGAGACCGTGCTGATGCTATTGAACCTGATGCAACCCTGCCTCCTCTGTGACACCACAGAAGCTCTTGGAGCCCTGGAGACCGTGGTGATGCTATGGAACCTGATGCAACCCTGCCTCCTCTGTGACACCACAGAACCTCTGGGAGCCCTGGAGACCGTGCTGATGCTATGGAACCTGATGCAACCCTGCCTCCACTGTGACACCACAGAAGCTCAGGGAGCCCTGGAGACTGTGGTGATGCTATGGAACCTGATGCAACCCTGCCTCCACTGTGACACCACAGAACCTCTGGGAGCCCTGGAGACCGTGCTGATGCTATGGAACCTGATGCAACCCTGCCTCCACTGTGACACCACAGAAGCTCGGGGAGCTCTGCAGACCGTGGGGATGCTGGCGGAGCTGACGGAACCCTGGGCACCACAGTGACGCTATGGAACCTGGTGGAACCGAGGGGCCACAGTGACACTGTGGGGCCTTTTGGAAGCAACAGGACCCTGGTGGGAAGCCACGGGATGATTAATCCTGCACGAACCTGCTCCAGGTGGGCTCCTCTCTCCCGGCTTCCACAGGTGCTGCTAGGATCCCACTCCGGCACTGGCTTGGCACGGGCTCACGGCTTCCTTTGGCAATGGCTCTGCTCCAGGATGGCATGCTGCAGAGAATGCAGGTAGATTTTGTGCTCACTCCTGGCATGCAGCTGGACAATAAAGCCTGATCCAGCCCCCCCTCAGCATATGTCCGGCTCTGGCATTGGGGCGGGGCAACTTTGGGAGCAGCCCCAGCCCTGCTCCTGCTCCCGGCTGGGCACCCAGCTGCTGGGACACAGGTGTGTCCTGATGCCACCGTCTACTCCTTTGAGAAGGGGAGGACAGAGTGCATCAGGGAGTTTGGTGTGGCTTACATGCGGCAAGGAGAAGGTGCAGCCCCAAACTGGCTTTCACTTCTAGAACCTTTTGCTATTGCGGGAGCAGCTGCTGGAGCTTTTCAACCGAGCTGCAAGAGTGAAAAGTGTGATGGCATGTCTATCTGAGAAGGAAGGTTCGGTGCCGCAGCCTGTTGTGCACAATTTATATGCTGATAAGAGAAGGGGGTGCTTTTGGAACGTTTTCCTTCCTGACACTTCTGTCTCTGTGAGCTTTAGCTGCTTGGACTCAGGGATACCGAAGGTATGTGAAAGTGACTGGGATGCGAGAATCATGTTGCACAGGGAACAGGGAAGGTCAGCAAATGTTTCCTGTCCTGGCACATCTCTCAGTCTGAACTGCAGCTGCAGATGCTTCACTTCCGCCAAGGACTCTGCCACCTTGAGAGAAGGATGCGCTCTATGGAGTTGAGAAAGAAAGTGCGTCTCACTAGCTTCTTTCCTCTACTTCATAGACAGCAAAGGGGCTATGAAAGGCAGCACTGGCTTTTTGTTCTAGGACTTCTTCTTTACAAGCAGCTGCTGGATGTTTGGAAGGGGGTTTGGGATATGCAAAAATGAGAGGCTAAGATGGTAAGAGGGTAAGATGGAAGTCATCTGGCAAAAGCAGAGCTCACAAAAGGGCCAGCTGAGAAAGCTCTTGCTGCCTACAACTTCAACTGCACCCCTCAAAGCAGCAGCACACACGCTGCTCTCGGCACTTTCCTTCTCAGCTCTACGCACCATCCTAAGCCTTGCCTCTCCCACACTCAGGATCCAAAGACAACGGCACCAGGGACTGCTCACACACTAAAGGCACCAGGACAAAAGGCTCACCAGCTTGGCCTTTGCATTCCCGCTGACAGCTCCACAGCTTGAACCCAGAGAACTGCCTGCTGCCAACAGCCTTTCCAATCACTCTGAGCACCTCATGACAAGGAGTGTGGGGAATGAATCTCCAGCAGCCTCCTGCCCCAGGCTGTCCCCCGGGAGCAGCCCTGCTCCAGGCCGTGACTGCCACCTGCACAGCCAAAGGACCCAGAGCCGGTGTTACACACCACGGCTGTGCCTGGCACAGAGACACCAGTGGCCACACAAGTGGCCATGGCACTGTCCACACACAGTCCCTGCTGCTGCTCCCCCAGCCGCTGGCACCAACTCCCAGCCACCCACTCCTAAAGCCACGGGGCCCACTGGGACACTGCGGGGGCTCGTGGAAGCCAGCGGCCATTGTGACACAGCGGGGCTGCACAGAGCCCACGGTGCTTTGTGACCCGTGGCTCCCAGGAGAGCCTTTGTGATGCTGGGGAACTACAAGGAAGCCTGGCTCCTCTGTGACACCACCACAGAAGCTCAGGGGAGCCCTGGAGACCGTGCTGATGCTATTGAACCTGATGCAACCCTGCCTCCTCTGTGACACCACAGAAGCTCTTGGAGCCCTGGAGACCGTGGTGATGCTATGGAACCTGATGCAACCCTGCCTCCTCTGTGACACCACAGAACCTCTGGGAGCCCTGGAGACCGTGCTGATGCTATGGAACCTGATGCAACCCTGCCTCCTCTGTGACACCACAGAACCTCTGGGAGCCCTGGAGACTGTGGTGATGCTATGGAACCTGATGCAACCCTGCCTCCACTGTGACACCACAGAACCTCTGGGAGCCCTGGAGACCGTGCTGATGCTATGGAACCTGATGCAACCCTGCCTCCACTGTGACACCACAGAAGCTCGGGGAGCTCTGCAGACCGTGGGGATGCTGGCGGAGCTGACGGAACCCTGGGCACCACAGTGACGCTATGGAACCTGGTGGAACCGAGGGGCCACAGTGACACTGTGGGGCCTTTTGGAAGCAACAGGACCCTGGTGGGAAGCCACGGGATGATTAATCCTGCACGAACCTGCTCCAGGTGGGCTCCTCTCTCCCGGCTTCCACAGGTGCTGCTAGGATCCCACTCCGGCACTGGCTTGGCACGGGCTCACGGCTTCCTTTGGCAATGGCTCTGCTCCAGGATGGCATGCTGCAGAGAATGCAGGTAGATTTTGTGCTCACTCCTGGCATGCAGCTGGACAATAAAGCCTGATCCAGCCCCCCCTCAGCATATGTCCGGCTCTGGCATTGGGGCGGGGCAACTTTGGGAGCAGCCCCAGCCCTGCTCCTGCTCCCGGCTGGGCACCCAGCTGCTGGGACACAGGTGTGTCCTGATGCCACCGTCTACTCCTTTGAGAAGGGGAGGACAGAGTGCATCAGGGAGTTTGGTGTGGCTTACATGCGGCAAGGAGAAGGTGCAGCCCCAAACTGGCTTTCACTTCTAGAACCTTTTGCTATTGCGGGAGCAGCTGCTGGAGCTTTTCAACCGAGCTGCAAGAGTGAAAAGTGTGATGGCATGTCTATCTGAGAAGGAAGGTTCGGTGCCGCAGCCTGTTGTGCACAATTTATATGCTGATAAGAGAAGGGGGTGCTTTTGCAACGTTTTCCTTCCTGACACTTCTGTCTCTGTGAGCTTTAGCTGCTTGGACTCAGGGGTACCGAAGGTGTGTGAAAGTGACTGGGATGCGAGAATCATGTTGCACAGGGAACAGGGAAGGTCAGCAAATGTTTCCTGTCCTGGCACATCTCTCAGTCTGAACTGCAGCTGCAGATGCTTCACTTCCGCCAAGGACTCTGCCACCTTGAGAGAAGGATGCGCTCTATGGAGTTGAGAAAGAAAGTGCGTCTCACTAGCTTCTTTCCTCTACTTCATAGACAGCAAAGGGGCTATGAAAGGCAGCACTGGCTTTTTGTTCTAGGACTTCTTCTTTACAAGCAGCTGCTGGATGTTTGGAAGGGGGTTTGGGATATGCAAAAATGAGAGGCTAAGATGGTAAGAGGGTAAGATGGAAGTCATCTGGCAAAAGCAGAGCTCACAAAAGGGCCAGCTGAGAAAGCTCTTGCTGCCTACAACTTCAACTGCACCCCTCAAAGCAGCAGCACACACGCTGCTCTCGGCACTTTCCTTCTCAGCTCTACGCACCATCCTAAGCCTTGCCTCTCCCACACTCAGGATCCAAAGACAACGGCACCAGGGACTGCTCACACACTAAAGGCACCAGGACAAAAGGCTCACCAGCTTGGCCTTTGCATTCCCGCTGACAGCTCCACAGCTTGAACCCAGAGAACTGCCTGCTGCCAACAGCCTTTCCAATCACTCTGAGCACCTCATGACAAGGAGTGTGGGGAATGAATCTCCAGCAGCCTCCTGCCCCAGGCTGTCCCCCGGGAGCAGCCCTGCTCCAGGCCGTGACTGCCACCTGCACAGCCAAAGGACCCAGAGCCGGTGTTACACACCACGGCTGTGCCTGGCACAGAGACACCAGTGGCCACACAAGTGGCCATGGCACTGTCCACACACAGTCCCTGCTGCTGCTCCCCCAGCCGCTGGCACCAACTCCCAGCCACCCACTCCTAAAGCCACGGGGCCCACTGGGACACTGCGGGGGCTCGTGGAAGCCAGCGGCCATTGTGACACAGCGGGGCTGCACAGAGCCCACGGTGCTTTGTGACCCGTGGCTCCCAGGAGAGCCTTTGTGATGCTGGGGAACTACAAGGAAGCCTGGCTCCTCTGTGACACCACCACAGAAGCTCAGGGGAGCCCTGGAGACCGTGCTGATGCTATTGAACCTGATGCAACCCTGCCTCCTCTGTGACACCACAGAAGCTCTTGGAGCCCTGGAGACCGTGGTGATGCTATGGAACCTGATGCAACCCTGCCTCCTCTGTGACACCACAGAACCTCTGGGAGCCCTGGAGACCGTGCTGATGCTATGGAACCTGATGCAACCCTGCCTCCTCTGTGACACCACAGAACCTCTGGGAGCCCTGGAGACTGTGGTGATGCTATGGAACCTGATGCAACCCTGCCTCCACTGTGACACCACAGAACCTCTGGGAGCCCTGGAGACCGTGCTGATGCTATGGAACCTGATGCAACCCTGCCTCCACTGTGACACCACAGAAGCTCGGGGAGCTCTGCAGACCGTGGGGATGCTGGCGGAGCTGACGGAACCCTGGGCACCACAGTGACGCTATGGAACCTGGTGGAACCGAGGGGCCACAGTGACACTGTGGGGCCTTTTGGAAGCAACAGGACCCTGGTGGGAAGCCACGGGATGATTAATCCTGCACGAACCTGCTCCAGGTGGGCTCCTCTCTCCCGGCTTCCACAGGTGCTGCTAGGATCCCACTCCGGCACTGGCTTGGCACGGGCTCACGGCTTCCTTTGGCAATGGCTCTGCTCCAGGATGGCATGCTGCAGAGAATGCAGGTAGATTTTGTGCTCACTCCTGGCATGCAGCTGGACAATAAAGCCTGATCCAGCCCCCCCTCAGCATATGTCCGGCTCTGGCATTGGGGCGGGGCAACTTTGGGAGCAGCCCCAGCCCTGCTCCTGCTCCCGGCTGGGCACCCAGCTGCTGGGACACAGGTGTGTCCTGATGCCACCGTCTACTCCTTTGAGAAGGGGAGGACAGAGTGCATCAGGGAGTTTGGTGTGGCTTACATGCGGCAAGGAGAAGGTGCAGCCCCAAACTGGCTTTCACTTCTAGAACCTTTTGCTATTGCGGGAGCAGCTGCTGGAGCTTTTCAACCGAGCTGCAAGAGTGAAAAGTGTGATGGCATGTCTATCTGAGAAGGAAGGTTCGGTGCCGCAGCCTGTTGTGCACAATTTATATGCTGATAAGAGAAGGGGGTGCTTTTGGAACGTTTTCCTTCCTGACACTTCTGTCTCTGTGAGCTTTAGCTGCTTGGACTCAGGGATACCGAAGGTATGTGAAAGTGACTGGGATGCGAGAATCATGTTGCACAGGGAACAGGGAAGGTCAGCAAATGTTTCCTGTCCTGGCACATCTCTCAGTCTGAACTGCAGCTGCAGATGCTTCACTTCCGCCAAGGACTCTGCCACCTTGAGAGAAGGATGCGCTCTATGGAGTTGAGAAAGAAAGTGCGTCTCACTAGCTTCTTTCCTCTACTTCATAGACAGCAAAGGGGCTATGAAAGGCAGCACTGGCTTTTTGTTCTAGGACTTCTTCTTTACAAGCAGCTGCTGGATGTTTGGAAGGGGGTTTGGGATATGCAAAAATGAGAGGCTAAGATGGTAAGAGGGTAAGATGGAAGTCATCTGGCAAAAGCAGAGCTCACAAAAGGGCCAGCTGAGAAAGCTCTTGCTGCCTACAACTTCAACTGCACCCCTCAAAGCAGCAGCACACACGCTGCTCTCGGCACTTTCCTTCTCAGCTCTACGCACCATCCTAAGCCTTGCCTCTCCCACACTCAGGATCCAAAGACAACGGCACCAGGGACTGCTCACACACTAAAGGCACCAGGAAAAAAGGCTCACCAGCTTGGCCGTTGCATTCCCGCTGACAGCTCCACAGCTTGAACCCAGAGAACTGCCTGCTGCCAACAGCCTTTCCAATCACTCTGAGCACCTCATGACAAGGAGTGTGGGGAATGAATCTCCAGCAGCCTCCTGCCCCAGGCTGTCCCCCGGGAGCAGCCCTGCTCCAGGCCGTGACTGCCACCTGCACAGCCAAAGGACCCAGAGCCGGTGTTACACACCACGGCTGTGCCTGGCACAGAGACACCAGTGGCCACACAAGTGGCCATGGCACTGTCCACACACAGTCCCTGCTGCTGCTCCCCCAGCCGCTGGCACCAACTCCCAGCCACCCACTCCTAAAGCCACGGGGCCCACTGGGACACTGCGGGGGCTCGTGGAAGCCAGCGGCCATTGTGACACAGCGGGGCTGCACAGAGCCCACGGTGCTTTGTGACCCGTGGCTCCCAGGAGAGCCTTTGTGATGCTGGGGAACTACAAGGAAGCCTGGCTCCTCTGTGACACCAGAACAGAAGCTCAGGGGAGCCCTGGAGACCGTGCTGAAGCTATTGAACCTGATGCAACCCTGCCTCCTCTGGGACACCACAGAAGCTCTTGGAGCCCTGGAGACCGTGCTGATGCTATGGAACCTGATGCAACCCTGCCTCCTCTGTGACACCACAGAACCTCTGGGAGCCCTGGAGACCATGCTGATGCTATGGAACCTGATGCAACCCTGCCTCCACTGTGACACCACAGAAGCTCAGGGAGCCCTGGAGACTGTGGTGATGCTATGGAACCTGATGCAACCCTGCCTCCACTGTGACACCACAGAACCTCTGGGAGCCCTGGAGACCGTGCTGATGCTATGGAACCTGATGCAACCCTGCCTCCACTGTGACACCACAGAAGCTCGGGGAGCTCTGCAGACCGTGGGGATGCTGGCGAAGCTGACGGAACCCTGGGCACCACAGTGACGCTATGGAACCTGGTGGAACCGAGGGGCCACAGTGACACTGTGGGGCCTTTTGGAAGCAACAGGACCCTGGTGGGAAGCCACGGGATGATTAATCCTGCACGAACCTGCTCCAGGTGGGCTCCTCTCTCCCGGCTTCCACAGGTGCTGCTAGGATCCCACTCCGGCACTGGCTTGGCACGGGCTCACAGCTTCCTTTGGCAATGGCTCTGCTCCAGGATGGCATGCTGCAGAGAATGCAGGTAGATTTTGTGCTCACTCCTGGCATGCAGCTGGACAATAAAGCCTGATCCAGCCCCCCCTCAGCATATGTCCGGCTCTGGCATTGGGGCGGGGCAACTTTGGGAGCAGCCCCAGCCCTGCTCCTGCTCCCGGCTGGGCACCCAGCTGCTGGGACACAGGTGTGTCCTGATGCCACCGTCTACTCCTTTGAGAAGGGGAGGACAGAGTGCATCAGGGAGTTTGGTGTGGCTTACATGCGGCAAGGAGAAGGTGCAGCCCCAAACTGGCTTTCACTTCTAGAACCTTTTGCTATTGCGGGAGCAGCTGCTGGAGCTTTTCAACCGAGCTGCAAGAGTGAAAAGTGTGATGGCATGTCTATCTGAGAAGGAAGGTTCGGTGCCGCAGCCTGTTGTGCACAATTTATATGCTGATAAGAGAAGGGGGTGCTTTTGCAACGTTTTCCTTCCTGACACTTCTGTCTCTGTGAGCTTTAGCTGCTTGGACTCAGGGATACCGAAGGTATGTGAAAGTGACTGGGATGCGAGAATCATGTTGCACAGGGAACAGGGAAGGTCAGCAAATGTTTCCTGTCCTGGCACATCTCTCAGTCTGAACTGCAGCTGCAGATGCTTCACTTCCGCCAAGGACTCTGCCACCTTGAGAGAAGGATGCGCTCTATGGAGTTGAGAAAGAAAGTGCGTCTCACTAGCTTCTTTCCTCTACTTCATAGACAGCAAAGGGGCTATGAAAGGCAGCACTGGCTTTTTGTTCTAGGACTTCTTCTTTACAAGCAGCTGCTGGATGTTTGGAAGGGGGTTTGGGATATGCAAAAATGAGAGGCTAAGATGGTAAGAGGGTAAGATGGAAGTCATCTGGCAAAAGCAGAGCTCACAAAAGGGCCAGCTGAGAAAGCTCTTGCTGCCTACAACTTCAACTGCACCCCTCAAAGCAGCAGCACACACGCTGCTCTCGGCACTTTCCTTCTCAGCTCTACGCACCATCCTAAGCCTTGCCTCTCCCACACTCAGGATCCAAAGACAACGGCACCAGGGACTGCTCACACACTAAAGGCACCAGGAAAAAAGGCTCACCAGCTTGGCCGTTGCATTCCCGCTGACAGCTCCACAGCTTGAACCCAGAGAACTGCCTGCTGCCAACAGCCTTTCCAATCACTCTGAGCACCTCATGACAAGGAGTGTGGGGAATGAATCTCCAGCAGCCTCCTGCCCCAGGCTGTCCCCCGGGAGCAGCCCTGCTCCAGGCCGTGACTGCCACCTGCACAGCCAAAGGACCCAGAGCCGGTGTTACACACCACGGCTGTGCCTGGCACAGAGACACCAGTGGCCACACAAGTGGCCATGGCACTGTCCACACACAGTCCCTGCTGCTGCTCCCCCAGCCGCTGGCACCAACTCCCAGCCACCCACTCCTAAAGCCACGGGGCCCACTGGGACACTGCGGGGGCTCGTGGAAGCCAGCGGCCATTGTGACACAGCGGGGCTGCACAGAGCCCACGGTGCTTTGTGACCCGTGGCTCCCAGGAGAGCCTTTGTGATGCTGGGGAACTACAAGGAAGCCTGGCTCCTCTGTGACACCACCACAGAAGCTCAGGGGAGCCCTGGAGACCGTGCTGATGCTATTGAACCTGATGCAACCCTGCCTCCTCTGTGACACCACAGAAGCTCTTGGAGCCCTGGAGACCGTGGTGATGCTATGGAACCTGATGCAACCCTGCCTCCTCTGTGACACCACAGAACCTCTGGGAGCCCTGGAGACCGTGCTGATGCTATGGAACCTGATGCAACCCTGCCTCCACTGTGACACCACAGAAGCTCAGGGAGCCCTGGAGACTGTGGTGATGCTATGGAACCTGATGCAACCCTGCCTCCACTGTGACACCACAGAACCTCTGGGAGCCCTGGAGACCGTGCTGATGCTATGGAACCTGATGCAACCCTGCCTCCACTGTGACACCACAGAAGCTCGGGGAGCTCTGCAGACCGTGGGGATGCTGGCGGAGCTGACGGAACCCTGGGCACCACAGTGACGCTATGGAACCTGGTGGAACCGAGGGGCCACAGTGACACTGTGGGGCCTTTTGGAAGCAACAGGACCCTGGTGGGAAGCCACGGGATGATTAATCCTGCACGAACCTGCTCCAGGTGGGCTCCTCTCTCCCGGCTTCCACAGGTGCTGCTAGGATCCCACTCCGGCACTGGCTTGGCACGGGCTCACGGCTTCCTTTGGCAATGGCTCTGCTCCAGGATGGCATGCTGCAGAGAATGCAGGTAGATTTTGTGCTCACTCCTGGCATGCAGCTGGACAATAAAGCCTGATCCAGCCCCCCCTCAGCATATGTCCGGCTCTGGCATTGGGGCGGGGCAACTTTGGGAGCAGCCCCAGCCCTGCTCCTGCTCCCGGCTGGGCACCCAGCTGCTGGGACACAGGTGTGTCCTGATGCCACCGTCTACTCCTTTGAGAAGGGGAGGACAGAGTGCATCAGGGAGTTTGGTGTGGCTTACATGCGGCAAGGAGAAGGTGCAGCCCCAAACTGGCTTTCACTTCTAGAACCTTTTGCTATTGCGGGAGCAGCTGCTGGAGCTTTTCAACCGAGCTGCAAGAGTGAAAAGTGTGATGGCATGTCTATCTGAGAAGGAAGGTTCGGTGCCGCAGCCTGTTGTGCACAATTTATATGCTGATAAGAGAAGGGGGTGCTTTTGGAACGTTTTCCTTCCTGACACTTCTGTCTCTGTGAGCTTTAGCTGCTTGGACTCAGGGATACCGAAGGTATGTGAAAGTGACTGGGATGCGAGAATCATGTTGCACAGGGAACAGGGAAGGTCAGCAAATGTTTCCTGTCCTGGCACATCTCTCAGTCTGAACTGCAGCTGCAGATGCTTCACTTCCGCCAAGGACTCTGCCACCTTGAGAGAAGGATGCGCTCTATGGAGTTGAGAAAGAAAGTGCGTCTCACTAGCTTCTTTCCTCTACTTCATAGACAGCAAAGGGGCTATGAAAGGCAGCACTGGCTTTTTGTTCTAGGACTTCTTCTTTACAAGCAGCTGCTGGATGTTTGGAAGGGGGTTTGGGATATGCAAAAATGAGAGGCTAAGATGGTAAGAGGGTAAGATGGAAGTCATCTGGCAAAAGCAGAGCTCACAAAAGGGCCAGCTGAGAAAGCTCTTGCTGCCTACAACTTCAACTGCACCCCTCAAAGCAGCAGCACACACGCTGCTCTCGGCACTTTCCTTCTCAGCTCTACGCACCATCCTAAGCCTTGCCTCTCCCACACTCAGGATCCAAAGACAACGGCACCAGGGACTGCTCACACACTAAAGGCACCAGGACAAAAGGCTCACCAGCTTGGCCTTTGCATTCCCGCTGACAGCTCCACAGCTTGAACCCAGAGAACTGCCTGCTGCCAACAGCCTTTCCAATCACTCTGAGCACCTCATGACAAGGAGTGTGGGGAATGAATCTCCAGCAGCCTCCTGCCCCAGGCTGTCCCCCGGGAGCAGCCCTGCTCCAGGCCGTGACTGCCACCTGCACAGCCAAAGGACCCAGAGCCGGTGTTACACACCACGGCTGTGCCTGGCACAGAGACACCAGTGGCCACACAAGTGGCCATGGCACTGTCCACACACAGTCCCTGCTGCTGCTCCCCCAGCCGCTGGCACCAACTCCCAGCCACCCACTCCTAAAGCCACGGGGCCCACTGGGACACTGCGGGGGCTCGTGGAAGCCAGCGGCCATTGTGACACAGCGGGGCTGCACAGAGCCCACGGTGCTTTGTGACCCGTGGCTCCCAGGAGAGCCTTTGTGATGCTGGGGAACTACAAGGAAGCCTGGCTCCTCTGTGACACCACCACAGAAGCTCAGGGGAGCCCTGGAGACCGTGCTGATGCTATTGAACCTGATGCAACCCTGCCTCCTCTGTGACACCACAGAAGCTCTTGGAGCCCTGGAGACCGTGGTGATGCTATGGAACCTGATGCAACCCTGCCTCCTCTGTGACACCACAGAACCTCTGGGAGCCCTGGAGACCGTGCTGATGCTATGGAACCTGATGCAACCCTGCCTCCTCTGTGACACCACAGAACCTCTGGGAGCCCTGGAGACTGTGGTGATGCTATGGAACCTGATGCAACCCTGCCTCCACTGTGACACCACAGAACCTCTGGGAGCCCTGGAGACCGTGCTGATGCTATGGAACCTGATGCAACCCTGCCTCCACTGTGACACCACAGAAGCTCGGGGAGCTCTGCAGACCGTGGGGATGCTGGCGGAGCTGACGGAACCCTGGGCACCACAGTGACGCTATGGAACCTGGTGGAACCGAGGGGCCACAGTGACACTGTGGGGCCTTTTGGAAGCAACAGGACCCTGGTGGGAAGCCACGGGATGATTAATCCTGCACGAACCTGCTCCAGGTGGGCTCCTCTCTCCCGGCTTCCACAGGTGCTGCTAGGATCCCACTCCGGCACTGGCTTGGCACGGGCTCACGGCTTCCTTTGGCAATGGCTCTGCTCCAGGATGGCATGCTGCAGAGAATGCAGGTAGATTTTGTGCTCACTCCTGGCATGCAGCTGGACAATAAAGCCTGATCCAGCCCCCCCTCAGCATATGTCCGGCTCTGGCATTGGGGCGGGGCAACTTTGGGAGCAGCCCCAGCCCTGCTCCTGCTCCCGGCTGGGCACCCAGCTGCTGGGACACAGGTGTGTCCTGATGCCACCGTCTACTCCTTTGAGAAGGGGAGGACAGAGTGCATCAGGGAGTTTGGTGTGGCTTACATGCGGCAAGGAGAAGGTGCAGCCCCAAACTGGCTTTCACTTCTAGAACCTTTTGCTATTGCGGGAGCAGCTGCTGGAGCTTTTCAACCGAGCTGCAAGAGTGAAAAGTGTGATGGCATGTCTATCTGAGAAGGAAGGTTCGGTGCCGCAGCCTGTTGTGCACAATTTATATGCTGATAAGAG
The DNA here is from genome assembly GCF_041296385.1 of Aphelocoma coerulescens. NCBI lineage: Eukaryota > Metazoa > Chordata > Aves > Passeriformes > Corvidae > Aphelocoma > Aphelocoma coerulescens. Next base: position 1,164,719 of record NW_027184068.1, read on the forward strand.
AAGGGGGTGCTTTTGCAACGTTTTCCTTCCTGACACTTCTGTCTCTGTGAGCTTTAGCTGCTTGGACTCAGGGGTACCGAAGGTGTGTGAAAGTGACTGGGATGCGAGAATCATGTTGCACAGGGAACAGGGAAGGTCAGCAAATGTTTCCTGTCCTGGCACATCTCTCAGTCTGAACTGCAGCTGCAGATGCTTCACTTCCGCCAAGGACTCTGCCACCTTGAGAGAAGGATGCGCTCTATGGAGTTGAGAAAGAAAGTGCGTCTCACTAGCTTCTTTCCTCTACTTCATAGACAGCAAAGGGGCTATGAAAGGCAGCACTGGCTTTTTGTTCTAGGACTTCTTCTTTACAAGCAGCTGCTGGATGTTTGGAAGGGGGTTTGGGATATGCAAAAATGAGAGGCTAAGATGGTAAGAGGGTAAGATGGAAGTCATCTGGCAAAAGCAGAGCTCACAAAAGGGCCAGCTGAGAAAGCTCTTGCTGCCTACAACTTCAACTGCACCCCTCAAAGCAGCAGCACACACGCTGCTCTCGGCACTTTCCTTCTCAGCTCTACGCACCATCCTAAGCCTTGCCTCTCCCACACTCAGGATCCAAAGACAACGGCACCAGGGACTGCTCACACACTAAAGGCACCAGGACAAAAGGCTCACCAGCTTGGCCTTTGCATTCCCGCTGACAGCTCCACAGCTTGAACCCAGAGAACTGCCTGCTGCCAACAGCCTTTCCAATCACTCTGAGCACCTCATGACAAGGAGTGTGGGGAATGAATCTCCAGCAGCCTCCTGCCCCAGGCTGTCCCCCGGGAGCAGCCCTGCTCCAGGCCGTGACTGCCACCTGCACAGCCAAAGGACCCAGAGCCGGTGTTACACACCACGGCTGTGCCTGGCACAGAGACACCAGTGGCCACACAAGTGGCCATGGCACTGTCCACACACAGTCCCTGCTGCTGCTCCCCCAGCCGCTGGCACCAACTCCCAGCCACCCACTCCTAAAGCCACGGGGCCCACTGGGACACTGCGGGGGCTCGTGGAAGCCAGCGGCCATTGTGACACAGCGGGGCTGCACAGAGCCCACGGTGCTTTGTGACCCGTGGCTCCCAGGAGAGCCTTTGTGATGCTGGGGAACTACAAGGAAGCCTGGCTCCTCTGTGACACCACCACAGAAGCTCAGGGGAGCCCTGGAGACCGTGCTGATGCTATTGAACCTGATGCAACCCTGCCTCCTCTGTGACACCACAGAAGCTCTTGGAGCCCTGGAGACCGTGGTGATGCTATGGAACCTGATGCAACCCTGCCTCCTCTGTGACACCACAGAACCTCTGGGAGCCCTGGAGACCGTGCTGATGCTATGGAACCTGATGCAACCCTGCCTCCACTGTGACACCACAGAAGCTCAGGGAGCCCTGGAGACTGTGGTGATGCTATGGAACCTGATGCAACCCTGCCTCCACTGTGACACCACAGAACCTCTGGGAGCCCTGGAGACCGTGCTGATGCTATGGAACCTGATGCAACCCTGCCTCCACTGTGACACCACAGAAGCTCGGGGAGCTCTGCAGACCGTGGGGATGCTGGCGGAGCTGACGGAACCCTGGGCACCACAGTGACGCTATGGAACCTGGTGGAACCGAGGGGCCACAGTGACACTGTGGGGCCTTTTGGAAGCAACAGGACCCTGGTGGGAAGCCACGGGATGATTAATCCTGCACGAACCTGCTCCAGGTGGGCTCCTCTCTCCCGGCTTCCACAGGTGCTGCTAGGATCCCACTCCGGCACTGGCTTGGCACGGGCTCACGGCTTCCTTTGGCAATGGCTCTGCTCCAGGATGGCATGCTGCAGAGAATGCAGGTAGATTTTGTGCTCACTCCTGGCATGCAGCTGGACAATAAAGCCTGATCCAGCCCCCCCTCAGCATATGTCCGGCTCTGGCATTGGGGCGGGGCAACTTTGGGAGCAGCCCCAGCCCTGCTCCTGCTCCCGGCTGGGCACCCAGCTGCTGGGACACAGGTGTGTCCTGATGCCACCGTCTACTCCTTTGAGAAGGGGAGGACAGAGTGCATCAGGGAGTTTGGTGTGGCTTACATGCGGCAAGGAGAAGGTGCAGCCCCAAACTGGCTTTCACTTCTAGAACCTTTTGCTATTGCGGGAGCAGCTGCTGGAGCTTTTCAACCGAGCTGCAAGAGTGAAAAGTGTGATGGCATGTCTATCTGAGAAGGAAGGTTCGGTGCCGCAGCCTGTTGTGCACAATTTATATGCTGATAAGAGAAGGGGGTGCTTTTGCAACGTTTTCCTTCCTGACACTTCTGTCTCTGTGAGCTTTAGCTGCTTGGACTCAGGGATACCGAAGGTATGTGAAAGTGACTGGGATGCGAGAATCATGTTGCACAGGGAACAGGGAAGGTCAGCAAATGTTTCCTGTCCTGGCACATCTCTCAGTCTGAACTGCAGCTGCAGATGCTTCACTTCCGCCAAGGACTCTGCCACCTTGAGAGAAGGATGCGCTCTATGGAGTTGAGAAAGAAAGTGCGTCTCACTAGCTTCTTTCCTCTACTTCATAGACAGCAAAGGGGCTATGAAAGGCAGCACTGGCTTTTTGTTCTAGGACTTCTTCTTTACAAGCAGCTGCTGGATGTTTGGAAGGGGGTTTGGGATATGCAAAAATGAGAGGCTAAGATGGTAAGAGGGTAAGATGGAAGTCATCTGGCAAAAGCAGAGCTCACAAAAGGGCCAGCTGAGAAAGCTCTTGCTGCCTACAACTTCAACTGCACCCCTCAAAGCAGCAGCACACACGCTGCTCTCGGCACTTTCCTTCTCAGCTCTACGCACCATCCTAAGCCTTGCCTCTCCCACACTCAGGATCCAAAGACAACGGCACCAGGGACTGCTCACACACTAAAGGCACCAGGACAAAAGGCTCACCAGCTTGGCCTTTGCATTCCCGCTGACAGCTCCACAGCTTGAACCCAGAGAACTGCCTGCTGCCAACAGCCTTTCCAATCACTCTGAGCACCTCATGACAAGGAGTGTGGGGAATGAATCTCCAGCAGCCTCCTGCCCCAGGCTGTCCCCCGGGAGCAGCCCTGCTCCAGGCCGTGACTGCCACCTGCACAGCCAAAGGACCCAGAGCCGGTGTTACACACCACGGCTGTGCCTGGCACAGAGACACCAGTGGCCACACAAGTGGCCATGGCACTGTCCACACACAGTCCCTGCTGCTGCTCCCCCAGCCGCTGGCACCAACTCCCAGCCACCCACTCCTAAAGCCACGGGGCCCACTGGGACACTGCGGGGGCTCGTGGAAGCCAGCGGCCATTGTGACACAGCGGGGCTGCACAGAGCCCACGGTGCTTTGTGACCCGTGGCTCCCAGGAGAGCCTTTGTGATGCTGGGGAACTACAAGGAAGCCTGGCTCCTCTGTGACACCACCACAGAAGCTCAGGGGAGCCCTGGAGACCGTGCTGATGCTATTGAACCTGATGCAACCCTGCCTCCTCTGTGACACCACAGAAGCTCTTGGAGCCCTGGAGACCGTGGTGATGCTATGGAACCTGATGCAACCCTGCCTCCTCTGTGACACCACAGAACCTCTGGGAGCCCTGGAGACCGTGCTGATGCTATGGAACCTGATGCAACCCTGCCTCCTCTGTGACACCACAGAACCTCTGGGAGCCCTGGAGACTGTGGTGATGCTATGGAACCTGATGCAACCCTGCCTCCACTGTGACACCACAGAACCTCTGGGAGCCCTGGAGACCGTGCTGATGCTATGGAACCTGATGCAACCCTGCCTCCACTGTGACACCACAGAAGCTCGGGGAGCTCTGCAGACCGTGGGGATGCTGGCGGAGCTGACGGAACCCTGGGCACCACAGTGACGCTATGGAACCTGGTGGAACCGAGGGGCCACAGTGACACTGTGGGGCCTTTTGGAAGCAACAGGACCCTGGTGGGAAGCCACGGGATGATTAATCCTGCACGAACCTGCTCCAGGTGGGCTCCTCTCTCCCGGCTTCCACAGGTGCTGCTAGGATCCCACTCCGGCACTGGCTTGGCACGGGCTCACGGCTTCCTTTGGCAATGGCTCTGCTCCAGGATGGCATGCTGCAGAGAATGCAGGTAGATTTTGTGCTCACTCCTGGCATGCAGCTGGACAATAAAGCCTGATCCAGCCCCCCCTCAGCATATGTCCGGCTCTGGCATTGGGGCGGGGCAACTTTGGGAGCAGCCCCAGCCCTGCTCCTGCTCCCGGCTGGGCACCCAGCTGCTGGGACACAGGTGTGTCCTGATGCCACCGTCTACTCCTTTGAGAAGGGGAGGACAGAGTGCATCAGGGAGTTTGGTGTGGCTTACATGCGGCAAGGAGAAGGTGCAGCCCCAAACTGGCTTTCACTTCTAGAACCTTTTGCTATTGCGGGAGCAGCTGCTGGAGCTTTTCAACCGAGCTGCAAGAGTGAAAAGTGTGATGGCATGTCTATCTGAGAAGGAAGGTTCGGTGCCGCAGCCTGTTGTGCACAATTTATATGCTGATAAGAGAAGGGGGTGCTTTTGGAACGTTTTCCTTCCTGACACTTCTGTCTCTGTGAGCTTTAGCTGCTTGGACTCAGGGATACCGAAGGTATGTGAAAGTGACTGGGATGCGAGAATCATGTTGCACAGGGAACAGGGAAGGTCAGCAAATGTTTCCTGTCCTGGCACATCTCTCAGTCTGAACTGCAGCTGCAGATGCTTCACTTCCGCCAAGGACTCTGCCACCTTGAGAGAAGGATGCGCTCTATGGAGTTGAGAAAGAAAGTGCGTCTCACTAGCTTCTTTCCTCTACTTCATAGACAGCAAAGGGGCTATGAAAGGCAGCACTGGCTTTTTGTTCTAGGACTTCTTCTTTACAAGCAGCTGCTGGATGTTTGGAAGGGGGTTTGGGATATGCAAAAATGAGAGGCTAAGATGGTAAGAGGGTAAGATGGAAGTCATCTGGCAAAAGCAGAGCTCACAAAAGGGCCAGCTGAGAAAGCTCTTGCTGCCTACAACTTCAACTGCACCCCTCAAAGCAGCAGCACACACGCTGCTCTCGGCACTTTCCTTCTCAGCTCTACGCACCATCCTAAGCCTTGCCTCTCCCACACTCAGGATCCAAAGACAACGGCACCAGGGACTGCTCACACACTAAAGGCACCAGGACAAAAGGCTCACCAGCTTGGCCTTTGCATTCCCGCTGACAGCTCCACAGCTTGAACCCAGAGAACTGCCTGCTGCCAACAGCCTTTCCAATCACTCTGAGCACCTCATGACAAGGAGTGTGGGGAATGAATCTCCAGCAGCCTCCTGCCCCAGGCTGTCCCCCGGGAGCAGCCCTGCTCCAGGCCGTGACTGCCACCTGCACAGCCAAAGGACCCAGAGCCGGTGTTACACACCACGGCTGTGCCTGGCACAGAGACACCAGTGGCCACACAAGTGGCCATGGCACTGTCCACACACAGTCCCTGCTGCTGCTCCCCCAGCCGCTGGCACCAACTCCCAGCCACCCACTCCTAAAGCCACGGGGCCCACTGGGACACTGCGGGGGCTCGTGGAAGCCAGCGGCCATTGTGACACAGCGGGGCTGCACAGAGCCCACGGTGCTTTGTGACCCGTGGCTCCCAGGAGAGCCTTTGTGATGCTGGGGAACTACAAGGAAGCCTGGCTCCTCTGTGACACCACCACAGAAGCTCAGGGGAGCCCTGGAGACCGTGCTGATGCTATTGAACCTGATGCAACCCTGCCTCCTCTGTGACACCACAGAAGCTCTTGGAGCCCTGGAGACCGTGGTGATGCTATGGAACCTGATGCAACCCTGCCTCCTCTGTGACACCACAGAACCTCTGGGAGCCCTGGAGACCGTGCTGATGCTATGGAACCTGATGCAACCCTGCCTCCACTGTGACACCACAGAAGCTCAGGGAGCCCTGGAGACTGTGGTGATGCTATGGAACCTGATGCAACCCTGCCTCCACTGTGACACCACAGAACCTCTGGGAGCCCTGGAGACCGTGCTGATGCTATGGAACCTGATGCAACCCTGCCTCCACTGTGACACCACAGAAGCTCGGGGAGCTCTGCAGACCGTGGGGATGCTGGCGGAGCTGACGGAACCCTGGGCACCACAGTGACGCTATGGAACCTGGTGGAACCGAGGGGCCACAGTGACACTGTGGGGCCTTTTGGAAGCAACAGGACCCTGGTGGGAAGCCACGGGATGATTAATCCTGCACGAACCTGCTCCAGGTGGGCTCCTCTCTCCCGGCTTCCACAGGTGCTGCTAGGATCCCACTCCGGCACTGGCTTGGCACGGGCTCACGGCTTCCTTTGGCAATGGCTCTGCTCCAGGATGGCATGCTGCAGAGAATGCAGGTAGATTTTGTGCTCACTCCTGGCATGCAGCTGGACAATAAAGCCTGATCCAGCCCCCCCTCAGCATATGTCCGGCTCTGGCATTGGGGCGGGGCAACTTTGGGAGCAGCCCCAGCCCTGCTCCTGCTCCCGGCTGGGCACCCAGCTGCTGGGACACAGGTGTGTCCTGATGCCACCGTCTACTCCTTTGAGAAGGGGAGGACAGAGTGCATCAGGGAGTTTGGTGTGGCTTACATGCGGCAAGGAGAAGGTGCAGCCCCAAACTGGCTTTCACTTCTAGAACCTTTTGCTATTGCGGGAGCAGCTGCTGGAGCTTTTCAACCGAGCTGCAAGAGTGAAAAGTGTGATGGCATGTCTATCTGAGAAGGAAGGTTCGGTGCCGCAGCCTGTTGTGCACAATTTATATGCTGATAAGAGAAGGGGGTGCTTTTGGAACGTTTTCCTTCCTGACACTTCTGTCTCTGTGAGCTTTAGCTGCTTGGACTCAGGGATACCGAAGGTATGTGAAAGTGACTGGGATGCGAGAATCATGTTGCACAGGGAACAGGGAAGGTCAGCAAATGTTTCCTGTCCTGGCACATCTCTCAGTCTGAACTGCAGCTGCAGATGCTTCACTTCCGCCAAGGACTCTGCCACCTTGAGAGAAGGATGCGCTCTATGGAGTTGAGAAAGAAAGTGCGTCTCACTAGCTTCTTTCCTCTACTTCATAGACAGCAAAGGGGCTATGAAAGGCAGCACTGGCTTTTTGTTCTAGGACTTCTTCTTTACAAGCAGCTGCTGGATGTTTGGAAGGGGGTTTGGGATATGCAAAAATGAGAGGCTAAGATGGTAAGAGGGTAAGATGGAAGTCATCTGGCAAAAGCAGAGCTCACAAAAGGGCCAGCTGAGAAAGCTCTTGCTGCCTACAACTTCAACTGCACCCCTCAAAGCAGCAGCACACACGCTGCTCTCGGCACTTTCCTTCTCAGCTCTACGCACCATCCTAAGCCTTGCCTCTCCCACACTCAGGATCCAAAGACAACGGCACCAGGGACTGCTCACACACTAAAGGCACCAGGACAAAAGGCTCACCAGCTTGGCCTTTGCATTCCCGCTGACAGCTCCACAGCTTGAACCCAGAGAACTGCCTGCTGCCAACAGCCTTTCCAATCACTCTGAGCACCTCATGACAAGGAGTGCGGGGAATGAATCTCCAGCAGCCTCCTGCCCCAGGCTGTCCCCCGGGAGCAGCCCTGCTCCAGGCCGTGACTGCCACCTGCACAGCCAAAGGACCCAGAGCCGGTGTTACACACCACGGCTGTGCCTGGCACAGAGACACCAGTGGCCACACAAGTGGCCATGGCACTGTCCACACACAGTCCCTGCTGCTGCTCCCCCAGCCGCTGGCACCAACTCCCAGCCACCCACTCCTAAAGCCACGGGGCCCACTGGGACACTGTGGGGGCTCGTGGAAGCCAGCGGCCATTGTGACACAGCGGGGCTGCACAGAGCCCACGGTGCTTTGTGACCCGTGGCTCCCAGGAGAGCCTTTGTGATGCTGGGGAACTACAAGGAAGCCTGGCTCCTCTGTGACACCACCACAGAAGCTCAGGGGAGCCCTGGAGACCGTGCTGATGCTATTGAACCTGATGCAACCCTGCCTCCTCTGTGACACCACAGAAGCTCTTGGAGCCCTGGAGACCGTGGTGATGCTATGGAACCTGATGCAACCCTGCCTCCTCTGTGACACCACAGAACCTCTGGGAGCCCTGGAGACCGTGCTGATGCTATGGAACCTGATGCAACCCTGCCTCCACTGTGACACCACAGAACCTCTGGGAGCCCTGGAGACTGTGGTGATGCTATGGAACCTGATGCAACCCTGCCTCCACTGTGACACCACAGAACCTCTGGGAGCCCTGGAGACCGTGCTGATGCTATGGAACCTGATGCAACCCTGCCTCCACTGTGACACCACAGAAGCTCGGGGAGCTCTGCAGACCGTGGGGATGCTGGCGGAGCTGACGGAACCCTGGGCACCACAGTGACGCTATGGAACCTGGTGGAACCGAGGGGCCACAGTGACACTGTGGGGCCTTTTGGAAGCAACAGGACCCTGGTGGGAAGCCACGGGATGATTAATCCTGCACGAACCTGCTCCAGGTGGGCTCCTCTCTCCCGGCTTCCACAGGTGCTGCTAGGATCCCACTCCAGCACTGGCTTGGCACGGGCTCACGGCTTCCTTTGGCAATGGCTCTGCTCCAGGATGGCATGCTGCAGAGAATGCAGGTAGATTTTGTGCTCACTCCTGGCATGCAGCTGGACAATAAAGCCTGATCCAGCCCCCCCTCAGCATATGTCCGGCTCTGGCATTGGGGCGGGGCAACTTTGGGAGCAGCCCCCGCCCTGCTCCTGCTCCCGGCTGGGCACCCAGCTGCTGGGACACAGGTGTGTCCTGATGCCACCGTCTACTCCTTTGAGAAGGGGAGGACAGAGTGCATCAGGGAGTTTGGTGTGGCTTACATGCGGCAAGGAGAAGGTGCAGCCCCAAACTGGCTTTCACTTCTAGAACCTTTTGCTATTGCGGGAGCAGCTGCTGGAGCTTTTCAACCGAGCTGCAAGAGTGAAAAGTGTGATGGCATGTCTATCTGAGAAGGAAGGTTCGGTGCCGCAGCCTGTTGTGCACAATTTATATGCTGATAAGAGAAGGGGGTGCTTTTGGAACGTTTTCCTTCCTGACACTTCTGTCTCTGTGAGCTTTAGCTGCTTGGACTCAGGGATACCGAAGGTATGTGAAAGTGACTGGGATGCGAGAATCATGTTGCACAGGGAACAGGGAAGGTCAGCAAATGTTTCCTGTCCTGGCACATCTCTCAGTCTGAACTGCAGCTGCAGATGCTTCACTTCCGCCAAGGACTCTGCCACCTTGAGAGAAGGATGCGCTCTATGGAGTTGAGAAAGAAAGTGCGTCTCACTAGCTTCTTTCCTCTACTTCATAGACAGCAAAGGGGCTATGAAAGGCAGCACTGGCTTTTTGTTCTAGGACTTCTTCTTTACAAGCAGCTGCTGGATGTTTGGAAGGGGGTTTGGGATATGCAAAAATGAGAGGCTAAGATGGTAAGAGGGTAAGATGGAAGTCATCTGGCAAAAGCAGAGCTCACAAAAGGGCCAGCTGAGAAAGCTCTTGCTGCCTACAACTTCAACTGCACCCCTCAAAGCAGAAGCACACACGCTGCTCTCGGCACTTTCCTTCTCAGCTCTACGCACCATCCTAAGCCTTGCCTCTCCCACACTCAGGATCCAAAGACAACGGCACCAGGGACTGCTCACACACTAAAGGCACCAGGACAAAAGGCTCACCAGCTTGGCCTTTGCATTCCCGCTGACAGCTCCACAGCTTGAACCCAGAGAACTGCCTGCTGCCAACAGCCTTTCCAATCACTCTGAGCACCTCATGACAAGGAGTGTGGGGAATGAATCTCCAGCAGCCTCCTGCCCCAGGCTGTCCCCCGGGAGCAGCCCTGCTCCAGGCCGTGACTGCCACCTGCACAGCCAAAGGACCCAGAGCCGGTGTTACACACCACGGCTGTGCCTGGCACAGAGACACCAGTGGCCACACAAGTGGCCATGGCACTGTCCACACACAGTCCCTGCTGCTGCTCCCCCAGCCGCTGGCACCAACTCCCAGCCACCCACTCCTAAAGCCACGGGGCCCACTGGGACACTGCGGGGGCTCGTGGAAGCCAGCGGCCATTGTGACACAGCGGGGCTGCACAGAGCCCACGGTGCTTTGTGACCCGTGGCTCCCAGGAGAGCCTTTGTGATGCTGGGGAACTACAAGGAAGCCTGGCTCCTCTGTGACACCACCACAGAAGCTCAGGGGAGCCCTGGAGACCGTGCTGATGCTATTGAACCTGATGCAACCCTGCCTCCTCTGTGACACCACAGAAGCTCTTGGAGCCCTGGAGACCGTGCTGATGCTATGGAACCTGATGCAACCCTGCCTCCTCTGTGACACCACAGAACCTCTGGGAGCCCTGGAGACCGTGCTGATGCTATGGAACCTGATGCAACCCTGCCTCCACTGTGACACCACAGAACCTCTGGGAGCCCTGGAGACTGTGGTGATGCTATGGAACCTGGTGCAACCCTGCCTCCACTGTGACACCACAGAACCTCTGGGAGCCCTGGAGACCGTGCTGATGCTATGGAACCTGATGCAACCCTGCCTCCACTGTGACACCACAGAAGCTCGGGGAGCTCTGCAGACCGTGGGGATGCTGGCGGAGCTGACGGAACCCTGGGCACCACAGTGACGCTATGGAACCTGGTGGAACCGAGGGGCCACAGTGACACTGTGGGGCCTTTTGGAAGCAACAGGACCCTGGTGGGAAGCCACGGGATGATTAATCCTGCACGAACCTGCTCCAGGTGGGCTCCTCTCTCCCGGCTTCCACAGGTGCTGCTAGGATCCCACTCCGGCACTGGCTTGGCACGGGCTCACGGCTTCTTTTGGCAATGGCTCTGCTCCAGGATGGCATGCTGCAGAGAATGCAGGTAGATTTTGTGCTCACTCCTGGCATGCAGCTGGACAATAAAGCCTGATCCAGCCCCCCCTCAGCATATGTCCGGCTCTGGCATTGGGGCGGGGCAACTTTGGGAGCAGCCCCAGCCCTGCTCCTGCTCCCGGCTGGGCACCCAGCTGCTGGGACACAGGTGTGTCCTGATGCCACCGTCTACTCCTTTGAGAAGGGGAGGACAGAGTGCATCAGGGAGTTTGGTGTGGCTTACATGCGGCAAGGAGAAGGTGCAGCCCCAAACTGGCTTTCACTTCTAGAACCTTTTGCTATTGCGGGAGCAGCTGCTGGAGCTTTTCAACCGAGCTGCAAGAGTGAAAAGTGTGATGGCATGTCTATCTGAGAAGGAAGGTTCGGTGCCGCAGCCTGTTGTGCACAATTTATATGCTGATAAGAGAAGGGGGTGCTTTTGGAACGTTTTCCTTCCTGACACTTCTGTCTCTGTGAGCTTTAGCTGCTTGGACTCAGGGATACCGAAGGTATGTGAAAGTGACTGGGATGCGAGAATCATGTTGCACAGGGAACAGGGAAGGTCAGCAAATGTTTCCTGTCCTGGCACATCTCTCAGTCTGAACTGCAGCTGCAGATGCTTCACTTCCGCCAAGGACTCTGCCACCTTGAGAGAAGGATGCGCTCTATGGAGTTGAGAAAGAAAGTGCGTCTCACTAGCTTCTTTCCTCTACTTCATAGACAGCAAAGGGGCTATGAAAGGCAGCACTGGCTTTTTGTTCTAGGACTTCTTCTTTACAAGCAGCTGCTGGATGTTTGGAAGGGGGTTTGGGATATGCAAAAATGAGAGGCTAAGATGATAAGAGGGTAAGATGGAAGTCATCTGGCAAAAGCAGAGCTCACAAAAGGGCCAGCTGAGAAAGCTCTTGCTGCCTACAACTTCAACTGCACCCCTCAAAGCAGCAGCACACACGCTGCTCTCGGCACTTTCCTTCTCAGCTCTACGCACCATCCTAAGCCTTGCCTCTCCCACACTCAGGATCCAAAGACAACGGCACCAGGGACTGCTCACACACTAAAGGCACCAGGAAAAAAGGCTCACCAGCTTGGCCTTTGCATTCCCGCTGACAGCTCCACAGCTTGAACCCAGAGAACTGCCTGCTGCCAACAGCCTTTCCAATCACTCTGAGCACCTCATGACAAGGAGTGTGGGGAATGAATCTCCAGCAGCCTCCTGCCCCAGGCTGTCCCCCGGGAGCAGCCCTGCTCCAGGCCGTGACTGCCACCTGCACAGCCAAAGGACCCAGAGCCGGTGTTACACACCACGGCTGTGCCTGGCACAGAGACACCAGTGGCCACACAAGTGGCCATGGCACTGTCCACACACAGTCCCTGCTGCTGCTCCCCCAGCCGCTGGCACCAACTCCCAGCCACCCACTCCTAAAGCCACGGGGCCCACTGGGACACTGCGGGGGCTCGTGGAAGCCAGCGGCCATTGTGACACAGCGGGGCTGCACAGAGCCCACGGTGCTTTGTGACCCGTGGCTCCCAGGAGAGCCTTTGTGATGCTGGGGAACTACAAGGAAGCCTGGCTCCTCTGTGACACCACCACAGAAGCTCAGGGGAGCCCTGGAGACCGTGCTGAAGCTATTGAACCTGATGCAACCCTGCCTCCTCTGGGACACCACAGAAGCTCTTGGAGCCCTGGAGACCGTGCTGATGCTATGGAACCTGATGCAACCCTGCCTCCTCTGTGACACCACAGAACCTCTGGGAGCCCTGGAGACCGTGCTGATGCTATGGAACCTGATGCAACCCTGCCTCCACTGTGACACCACAGAAGCTCAGGGAGCCCTGGAGACTGTGGTGATGCTATGGAACCTGATGCAACCCTGCCTCCACTGTGACACCACAGAACCTCTGGGAGCCCTGGAGACCATGCTGATGCTATGGAACCTGATGCAACCCTGCCTCCACTGTGACACCACAGAAGCTCGGGGAGCTCTGCAGACCGTGGGGATGCTGGCGAAGCTGACGGAACCCTGGGCACCACAGTGACGCTATGGAACCTGGTGGAACCGAGGGGCCACAGTGACACTGTGGGGCCTTTTGGAAGCAACAGGACCCTGGTGGGAAGCCACGGGATGATTAATCCTGCACGAACCTGCTCCAGGTGGGCTCCTCTCTCCCGGCTTCCACAGGTGCTGCTAGGATCCCACTCCGGCACTGGCTTGGCACGGGCTCACGGCTTCCTTTGGCAATGGCTCTGCTCCAGGATGGCATGCTGCAGAGAATGCAGGTAGATTTTGTGCTCACTCCTGGCATGCAGCTGGACAATAAAGCCTGATCCAGCCCCCCCTCAGCATATGTCCGGCTCTGGCATTGGGGCGGGGCAACTTTGGGAGCAGCCCCAGCCCTGCTCCTGCTCCCGGCTGGGCACCCAGCTGCTGGGACACAGGTGTGTCCTGATGCCACCGTCTACTCCTTTGAGAAGGGGAGGACAGAGTGCATCAGGGAGTTTGGTGTGGCTTACATGCGGCAAGGAGAAGGTGCAGCCCCAAACTGGCTTTCACTTCTAGAACCTTTTGCTATTGCGGGAGCAGCTGCTGGAGCTTTTCAACCGAGCTGCAAGAGTGAAAAGTGTGATGGCATGTCTATCTGAGAAGGAAGGTTCGGTGCCGCAGCCTGTTGTGCACAATTTATATGCTGATAAGAGAAGGGGGTGCTTTTGGAACGTTTTCCTTCCTGACACTTCTGTCTCTGTGAGCTTTAGCTGCTTGGACTCAGGGATACCGAAGGTATGTGAAAGTGACTGGGATGCGAGAATCATGTTGCACAGGGAACAGGGAAGGTCAGCAAATGTTTCCTGTCCTGGCACATCTCTCAGTCTGAACTGCAGCTACAGATGCTTCACTTCCGCCAAGGACTCTGCCACCTTGAGAGAAGGATGCGCTCTATGGAGTTGAGAAAGAAAGTGCGTCTCACTAGCTTCTTTCCTCTACTTCATAGACAGCAAAGGGGCTATGAAAGGCAGCACTGGCTTTTTGTTCTAGGACTTCTTCTTTACAAGCAGCTGCTGGATGTTTGGAAGGGGGTTTGGGATATGCAAAAATGAGAGGCTAAGATGGTAAGAGGGTAAGATGGAAGTCATCTGGCAAAAGCAGAGCTCACAAAAGGGCCAGCTGAGAAAGCTCTTGCTGCCTACAACTTCAACTGCACCCCTCAAAGCAGCAGCACACACGCTGCTCTCGGCACTTTCCTTCTCAGCTCTACGCACCATCCTAAGCCTTGCCTCTCCCACACTCAGGATCCAAAGACAACGGCACCAGGGACTGCTCACACACTAAAGGCACCAGGACAAAAGGCTCACCAGCTTGGCCTTTGCATTCCCGCTGACAGCTCCACAGCTTGAACCCAGAGAACTGCCTGCTGCCAACAGCCTTTCCAATCACTCTGAGCACCTCATGACAAGGAGTGTGGGGAATGAATCTCCAGCAGCCTCCTGCCCCAGGCTGTCCCCCGGGAGCAGCCCTGCTCCAGGCCGTGACTGCCACCTGCACAGCCAAAGGACCCAGAGCCGGTGTTACACACCACGGCTGTGCCTGGCACAGAGACACCAGTGGCCACACAAGTGGCCATGGCACTGTCCACACACAGTCCCTGCTGCTGCTCCCCCAGCCGCTGGCACCAACTCCCAGCCACCCACTCCTAAAGCCACGGGGCCCACTGGGACACTGCGGGGGCTCGTGGAAGCCAGCGGCCATTGTGACACAGCGGGGCTGCACAGAGCCCACGGTGCTTTGTGACCCGTGGCTCCCAGGAGAGCCTTTGTGATGCTGGGGAACTACAAGGAAGCCTGGCTCCTCTGTGACACCACCACAGAAGCTCAGGGGAGCCCTGGAGACCGTGCTGATGCTATTGAACCTGATGCAACCCTGCCTCCTCTGTGACACCACAGAACCTCTGGGAGCCCTGGAGACCGTGCTGATGCTATGGAACCTGATGCAACCCTGCCTCCTCTGTGACACCACAGAACCTCTGGGAGCCCTGGAGACCGTGCTGATGCTATGGAACCTGATGCAACCCTGCCTCCACTGTGACACCACAGAACCTCTGGGAGCCCTGGAGACCGTGCTGATGCTATGGAACCTGATGCAACCCTGCCTCCACTGTGACACCACAGAAGCTCGGGGAGCTCTGCAGACCGTGGGGATGCTGGCGGAGCTGACGGAACCCTGGGCACCACAGTGACGCTATGGAACCTGGTGGAACCGAGGGGCCACAGTGACACTGTGGGGCCTTTTGGAAGCAACAGGACCCTGGTGGGAAGCCACGGGATGATTAATCCTGCACGAACCTGCTCCAGGTGGGCTCCTCTCTCCCGGCTTCCACAGGTGCTGCTAGGATCCCACTCCGGCACTGGCTTGGCACGGGCTCACGGCTTCCTTTGGCAATGGCTCTGCTCCAGGATGGCATGCTGCAGAGAATGCAGGTAGATTTTGTGCTCACTCCTGGCATGCAGCTGGACAATAAAGCCTGATCCAGCCCCCCCTCAGCATATGTCCGGCTCTGGCATTGGGGCGGGGCAACTTTGGGAGCAGCCCCAGCCCTGCTCCTGCTCCCGGCTGGGCACCCAGCTGCTGGGACACAGGTGTGTCCTGATGCCACCGTCTACTCCTTTGAGAAGGGGAGGACAGAGTGCATCAGGGAGTTTGGTGTGGCTTACATGCGGCAAGGAGAAGGTGCAGCCCCAAACTGGCTTTCACTTCTAGAACCTTTTGCTATTGCGGGAGCAGCTGCTGGAGCTTTTCAACCGAGCTGCAAGAGTGAAAAGTGTGATGGCATGTCTATCTGAGAAGGAAGGTTCGGTGCCGCAGCCTGTTGTGCACAATTTATATGCTGATAAGAGAAGGGGGTGCTTTTGGAACGTTTTCCTTCCTGACACTTCTGTCTCTGTGAGCTTTAGCTGCTTGGACTCAGGGATACCGAAGGTATGTGAAAGTGACTGGGATGCGAGAATCATGTTGCACAGGGAACAGGGAAGGTCAGCAAATGTTTCCTGTCCTGGCACATCTCTCAGTCTGAACTGCAGCTGCAGATGCTTCACTTCCGCCAAGGACTCTGCCACCTTGAGAGAAGGATGCGCTCTATGGAGTTGAGAAAGAAAGTGCGTCTCACTAGCTTCTTTCCTCTACTTCATAGACAGCAAAGGGGCTATGAAAGGCAGCACTGGCTTTTTGTTCTAGGACTTCTTCTTTACAAGCAGCTGCTGGATGTTTGGAAGGGGGTTTGGGATATGCAAAAATGAGAGGCTAAGATGGTAAGAGGGTAAGATGGAAGTCATCTGGCAAAAGCAGAGCTCACAAAAGGGCCAGCTGAGAAAGCTCTTGCTGCCTACAACTTCAACTGCACCCCTCAAAGCAGCAGCACACACGCTGCTCTCGGCACTTTCCTTCTCAGCTCTACGCACCATCCTAAGCCTTGCCTCTCCCACACTCAGGATCCAAAGACAACGGCACCAGGGACTGCTCACACACTAAAGGCACCAGGAAAAAAGGCTCACCAGCTTGGCCTTTGCATTCCCGCTGACAGCTCCACAGCTTGAACCCAGAGAACTGCCTGCTGCCAACAGCCTTTCCAATCACTCTGAGCACCTCATGACAAGGAGTGTGGGGAATGAATCTCCAGCAGCCTCCTGCCCCAGGCTGTCCCCCGGGAGCAGCCCTGCTCCAGGCCGTGACTGCCACCTGCACAGCCAAAGGACCCAGAGCCGGTGTTACACACCACGGCTGTGCCTGGCACAGAGACACCAGTGGCCACACAAGTGGCCATGGCACTGTCCACACACAGTCCCTGCTGCTGCTCCCCCAGCCGCTGGCACCAACTCCCAGCCACCCACTCCTAAAGCCACGGGGCCCACTGGGACACTGCGGGGGCTCGTGGAAGCCAGCGGCCATTGTGACACAGCGGGGCTGCACAGAGCCCACGGTGCTTTGTGACCCGTGGCTCCCAGGAGAGCCTTTGTGATGCTGGGGAACTACAAGGAAGCCTGGCTCCTCTGTGACACCACCACAGAAGCTCAGGGGAGCCCTGGAGACCGTGCTGATGCTATTGAACCTGATGCAACCCTGCCTCCTCTGTGACACCACAGAACCTCTGGGAGCCCTGGAGACCGTGGTGATGCTATGGAACCTGATGCAACCCTGCCTCCTCTGTGACACCACAGAACCTCTGGGAGCCCTGGAGACCGTGCTGATGCTATGGAACCTGATGCAACCCTGCCTCCACTGTGACACCACAGAACCTCTGGGAGCCCTGGAGACTGTGGTGATGCTATGGAACCTGATGCAACCCTGCCTCCACTGTGACACCACAGAACCTCTGGGAGCCCTGGAGACCGTGCTGATGCTATGGAACCTGATGCAACCCTGCCTCCACTGTGACACCACAGAAGCTCGGGGAGCTCTGCAGACCGTGGGGATGCTGGCGGAGCTGACGGAACCCTGGGCACCACAGTGACGCTATGGAACCTGGTGGAACCGAGGGGCCACAGTGACACTGTGGGGCCTTTTGGAAGCAACAGGACCCTGGTGGGAAGCCACGGGATGATTAATCCTGCACGAACCTGCTCCAGGTGGGCTCCTCTCTCCCGGCTTCCACAGGTGCTGCTAGGATCCCACTCCAGCACTGGCTTGGCACGGGCTCACGGCTTCCTTTGGCAATGGCTCTGCTCCAGGATGGCATGCTGCAGAGAATGCAGGTAGATTTTGTGCTCACTCCTGGCATGCAGCTGGACAATAAAGCCTGATCCAGCCCCCCCTCAGCATATGTCCGGCTCTGGCATTGGGGCGGGGCAACTTTGGGAGCAGCCCCCGCCCTGCTCCTGCTCCCGGCTGGGCACCCAGCTGCTGGGACACAGGTGTGTCCTGATGCCACCGTCTACTCCTTTGAGAAGGGGAGGACAGAGTGCATCAGGGAGTTTGGTGTGGCTTACATGCGGCAAGGAGAAGGTGCAGCCCCAAACTGGCTTTCACTTCTAGAACCTTTTGCTATTGCGGGAGCAGCTGCTGGAGCTTTTCAACCGAGCTGCAAGAGTGAAAAGTGTGATGGCATGTCTATCTGAGAAGGAAGGTTCGGTGCCGCAGCCTGTTGTGCACAATTTATATGCTGATAAGAGAAGGGGGTGCTTTTGGAACGTTTTCCTTCCTGACACTTCTGTCTCTGTGAGCTTTAGCTGCTTGGACTCAGGGATACCGAAGGTATGTGAAAGTGACTGGGATGCGAGAATCATGTTGCACAGGGAACAGGGAAGGTCAGCAAATGTTTCCTGTCCTGGCACATCTCTCAGTCTGAACTGCAGCTGCAGATGCTTCACTTCCGCCAAGGACTCTGCCACCTTGAGAGAAGGATGCGCTCTATGGAGTTGAGAAAGAAAGTGCGTCTCACTAGCTTCTTTCCTCTACTTCATAGACAGCAAAGGGGCTATGAAAGGCAGCACTGGCTTTTTGTTCTAGGACTTCTTCTTTACAAGCAGCTGCTGGATGTTTGGAAGGGGGTTTGGGATATGCAAAAATGAGAGGCTAAGATGGTAAGAGGGTAAGATGGAAGTCATCTGGCAAAAGCAGAGCTCACAAAAGGGCCAGCTGAGAAAGCTCTTGCTGCCTACAACTTCAACTGCACCCCTCAAAGCAGCAGCACACACGCTGCTCTCGGCACTTTCCTTCTCAGCTCTACGCACCATCCTAAGCCTTGCCTCTCCCACACTCAGGATCCAAAGACAACGGCACCAGGGACTGCTCACACACTAAAGGCACCAGGACAAAAGGCTCACCAGCTTGGCCTTTGCATTCCCGCTGACAGCTCCACAGCTTGAACCCAGAGAACTGCCTGCTGCCAACAGCCTTTCCAATCACTCTGAGCACCTCATGACAAGGAGTGTGGGGAATGAATCTCCAGCAGCCTCCTGCCCCAGGCTGTCCCCCGGGAGCAGCCCTGCTCCAGGCCGTGACTGCCACCTGCACAGCCAAAGGACCCAGAGCCGGTGTTACACACCACGGCTGTGCCTGGCACAGAGACACCAGTGGCCACACAAGTGGCCATGGCACTGTCCACACACAGTCCCTGCTGCTGCTCCCCCAGCCGCTGGCACCAACTCCCAGCCACCCACTCCTAAAGCCACGGGGCCCACTGGGACACTGCGGGGGCTCGTGGAAGCCAGCGGCCATTGTGACACAGCGGGGCTGCACAGAGCCCACGGTGCTTTGTGACCCGTGGCTCCCAGGAGAGCCTTTGTGATGCTGGGGAACTACAAGGAAGCCTGGCTCCTCTGTGACACCACCACAGAAGCTCAGGGGAGCCCTGGAGACCGTGCTGATGCTATTGAACCTGATGCAACCCTGCCTCCTCTGTGACACCACAGAACCTCTGGGAGCCCTGGAGACCGTGCTGATGCTATGGAACCTGATGCAACCCTGCCTCCTCTGTGACACCACAGAACCTCTGGGAGCCCTGGAGACCGTGCTGATGCTATGGAACCTGATGCAACCCTGCCTCCACTGTGACACCACAGAAGCTCAGGGAGCCCTGGAGACTGTGGTGATGCTATGGAACCTGATGCAACCCTGCCTCCACTGTGACACCACAGAACCTCTGGGAGCCCTGGAGACCGTGCTGATGCTATGGAACCTGATGCAACCCTGCCTCCACTGTGACACCACAGAAGCTCGGGGAGCTCTGCAGACCGTGGGGATGCTGGCGGAGCTGACGGAACCCTGGGCACCACAGTGACGCTATGGAACCTGGTGGAACCGAGGGGCCACAGTGACACTGTGGGGCCTTTTGGAAGCAACAGGACCCTGGTGGGAAGCCACGGGATGATTAATCCTGCACGAACCTGCTCCAGGTGGGCTCCTCTCTCCCGGCTTCCACAGGTGCTGCTAGGATCCCACTCCGGCACTGGCTTGGCACGGGCTCACGGCTTCCTTTGGCAATGGCTCTGCTCCAGGATGGCATGCTGCAGAGAATGCAGGTAGATTTTGTGCTCACTCCTGGCATGCAGCTGGACAATAAAGCCTGATCCAGCCCCCCCTCAGCATATGTCCGGCTCTGGCATTGGGGCGGGGCAACTTTGGGAGCAGCCCCAGCCCTGCTCCTGCTCCCGGCTGGGCACCCAGCTGCTGGGACACAGGTGTGTCCTGATGCCACCGTCTACTCCTTTGAGAAGGGGAGGACAGAGTGCATCAGGGAGTTTGGTGTGGCTTACATGCGGCAAGGAGAAGGTGCAGCCCCAAACTGGCTTTCACTTCTAGAACCTTTTGCTATTGCGGGAGCAGCTGCTGGAGCTTTTCAACCGAGCTGCAAGAGTGAAAAGTGTGATGGCATGTCTATCTGAGAAGGAAGGTTCGGTGCCGCAGCCTGTTGTGCACAATTTATATGCTGATAAGAGAAGGGGGTGCTTTTGGAACGTTTTCCTTCCTGACACTTCTGTCTCTGTGAGCTTTAGCTGCTTGGACTCAGGGATACCGAAGGTATGTGAAAGTGACTGGGATGCGAGAATCATGTTGCACAGGGAACAGGGAAGGTCAGCAAATGTTTCCTGTCCTGGCACATCTCTCAGTCTGAACTGCAGCTGCAGATGCTTCACTTCCGCCAAGGACTCTGCCACCTTGAGAGAAGGATGCGCTCTATGGAGTTGAGAAAGAAAGTGCGTCTCACTAGCTTCTTTCCTCTACTTCATAGACAGCAAAGGGGCTATGAAAGGCAGCACTGGCTTTTTGTTCTAGGACTTCTTCTTTACAAGCAGCTGCTGGATGTTTGGAAGGGGGTTTGGGATATGCAAAAATGAGAGGCTAAGATGGTAAGAGGGTAAGATGGAAGTCATCTGGCAAAAGCAGAGCTCACAAAAGGGCCAGCTGAGAAAGCTCTTGCTGCCTACAACTTCAACTGCACCCCTCAAAGCAGCAGCACACACGCTGCTCTCGGCACTTTCCTTCTCAGCTCTACGCACCATCCTAAGCCTTGCCTCTCCCACACTCAGGATCCAAAGACAACGGCACCAGGGACTGCTCACACACTAAAGGCACCAGGAAAAAAGGCTCACCAGCTTGGCCTTTGCATTCCCGCTGACAGCTCCACAGCTTGAACCCAGAGAACTGCCTGCTGCCAACAGCCTTTCCAATCACTCTGAGCACCTCATGACAAGGAGTGTGGGGAATGAATCTCCAGCAGCCTCCTGCCCCAGGCTGTCCCCCGGGAGCAGCCCTGCTCCAGGCCGTGACTGCCACCTGCACAGCCAAAGGACCCAGAGCCGGTGTTACACACCACGGCTGTGCCTGGCACAGAGACACCAGTGGCCACACAAGTGGCCATGGCACTGTCCACACACAGTCCCTGCTGCTGCTCCCCCAGCCGCTGGCACCAACTCCCAGCCACCCACTCCTAAAGCCACGGGGCCCACTGGGACACTGCGGGGGCTCGTGGAAGCCAGCGGCCATTGTGACACAGCGGGGCTGCACAGAGCCCACGGTGCTTTGTGACCCGTGGCTCCCAGGAGAGCCTTTGTGATGCTGGGGAACTACAAGGAAGCCTGGCTCCTCTGTGACACCACCACAGAAGCTCAGGGGAGCCCTGGAGACCGTGCTGATGCTATTGAACCTGATGCAACCCTGCCTCCTCTGGGACACCACAGAAGCTCTTGGAGCCCTGGAGACCGTGGTGATGCTATGGAACCTGATGCAACCCTGCCTCCTCTGTGACACCACAGAACCTCTGGGAGCCCTGGAGACCGTGCTGATGCTATGGAACCTGATGCAACCCTGCCTCCACTGTGACACCACAGAACCTCTGGGAGCCCTGGAGACTGTGGTGATGCTATGGAACCTGATGCAACCCTGCCTCCACTGTGACACCACAGAACCTCTGGGAGCCCTGGAGACCGTGCTGATGCTATGGAACCTGATGCAACCCTGCCTCCACTGTGACACCACAGAAGCTCGGGGAGCTCTGCAGACCGTGGGGATGCTGGCGGAGCTGACGGAACCCTGGGCACCACAGTGACGCTATGGAACCTGGTGGAACCGAGGGGCCACAGTGACACTGTGGGGCCTTTTGGAAGCAACAGGACCCTGGTGGGAAGCCACGGGATGATTAATCCTGCACGAACCTGCTCCAGGTGGGCTCCTCTCTCCCGGCTTCCACAGGTGCTGCTAGGATCCCACTCCAGCACTGGCTTGGCACGGGCTCACGGCTTCCTTTGGCAATGGCTCTGCTCCAGGATGGCATGCTGCAGAGAATGCAGGTAGATTTTGTGCTCACTCCTGGCATGCAGCTGGACAATAAAGCCTGATCCAGCCCCCCCTCAGCATATGTCCGGCTCTGGCATTGGGGCGGGGCAACTTTGGGAGCAGCCCCAGCCCTGCTCCTGCTCCCGGCTGGGCACCCAGCTGCTGGGACACAGGTGTGTCCTGATGCCACCGTCTACTCCTTTGAGAAGGGGAGGACAGAGTGCATCAGGGAGTTTGGTGTGGCTTACATGCGGCAAGGAGAAGGTGCAGCCCCAAACTGGCTTTCACTTCTAGAACCTTTTGCTATTGCGGGAGCAGCTGCTGGAGCTTTTCAACCGAGCTGCAAGAGTGAAAAGTGTGATGGCATGTCTATCTGAGAAGGAAGGTTCGGTGCCGCAGCCTGTTGTGCACAATTTATATGCTGATAAGAGAAGGGGGTGCTTTTGGAACGTTTTCCTTCCTGACACTTCTGTCTCTGTGAGCTTTAGCTGCTTGGACTCAGGGATACCGAAGGTATGTGAAAGTGACTGGGATGCGAGAATCATGTTGCACAGGGAACAGGGAAGGTCAGCAAATGTTTCCTGTCCTGGCACATCTCTCAGTCTGAACTGCAGCTGCAGATGCTTCACTTCCGCCAAGGACTCTGCCACCTTGAGAGAAGGATGCGCTCTATGGAGTTGAGAAAGAAAGTGCGTCTCACTAGCTTCTTTCCTCTACTTCATAGACAGCAAAGGGGCTATGAAAGGCAGCACTGGCTTTTTGTTCTAGGACTTCTTCTTTACAAGCAGCTGCTGGATGTTTGGAAGGGGGTTTGGGATATGCAAAAATGAGAGGCTAAGATGGTAAGAGGGTAAGATGGAAGTCATCTGGCAAAAGCAGAGCTCACAAAAGGGCCAGCTGAGAAAGCTCTTGCTGCCTACAACTTCAACTGCACCCCTCAAAGCAGCAGCACACACGCTGCTCTCGGCACTTTCCTTCTCAGCTCTACGCACCATCCTAAGCCTTGCCTCTCCCACACTCAGGATCCAAAGACAACGGCACCAGGGACTGCTCACACACTAAAGGCACCAGGACAAAAGGCTCACCAGCTTGGCCTTTGCATTCCCGCTGACAGCTCCACAGCTTGAACCCAGAGAACTGCCTGCTGCCAACAGCCTTTCCAATCACTCTGAGCACCTCATGACAAGGAGTGTGGGGAATGAATCTCCAGCAGCCTCCTGCCCCAGGCTGTCCCCCGGGAGCAGCCCTGCTCCAGGCCGTGACTGCCACCTGCACAGCCAAAGGACCCAGAGCCGGTGTTACACACCACGGCTGTGCCTGGCACAGAGACACCAGTGGCCACACAAGTGGCCATGGCACTGTCCACACACAGTCCCTGCTGCTGCTCCCCCAGCCGCTGGCACCAACTCCCAGCCACCCACTCCTAAAGCCACGGGGCCCACTGGGACACTGCGGGGGCTCGTGGAAGCCAGCGGCCATTGTGACACAGCGGGGCTGCACAGAGCCCACGGTGCTTTGTGACCCGTGGCTCCCAGGAGAGCCTTTGTGATGCTGGGGAACTACAAGGAAGCCTGGCTCCTCTGTGACACCACCACAGAAGCTCAGGGGAGCCCTGGAGACCGTGCTGATGCTATTGAACCTGATGCAACCCTGCCTCCTCTGTGACACCACAGAAGCTCTTGGAGCCCTGGAGACCGTGGTGATGCTATGGAACCTGATGCAACCCTGCCTCCTCTGTGACACCACAGAACCTCTGGGAGCCCTGGAGACCGTGCTGATGCTATGGAACCTGATGCAACCCTGCCTCCACTGTGACACCACAGAACCTCTGGGAGCCCTGGAGACTGTGGTGATGCTATGGAACCTGATGCAACCCTGCCTCCACTGTGACACCACAGAACCTCTGGGAGCCCTGGAGACCGTGCTGATGCTATGGAACCTGATGCAACCCTGCCTCCACTGTGACACCACAGAAGCTCGGGGAGCTCTGCAGACCGTGGGGATGCTGGCGAAGCTGACGGAACCCTGGGCACCACAGTGACGCTATGGAACCTGGTGGAACCGAGGGGCCACAGTGACACTGTGGGGCCTTTTGGAAGCAACAGGACCCTGGTGGGAAGCCACGGGATGATTAATCCTGCACGAACCTGCTCCAGGTGGGCTCCTCTCTCCCGGCTTCCACAGGTGCTGCTAGGATCCCACTCCGGCACTGGCTTGGCACGGGCTCACGGCTTCCTTTGGCAATGGCTCTGCTCCAGGATGGCATGCTGCAGAGAATGCAGGTAGATTTTGTGCTCACTCCTGGCATGCAGCTGGACAATAAAGCCTGATCCAGCCCCCCCTCAGCATATGTCCGGCTCTGGCATTGGGGCGGGGCAACTTTGGGAGCAGCCCCAGCCCTGCTCCTGCTCCCGGCTGGGCACCCAGCTGCTGGGACACAGGTGTGTCCTGATGCCACCGTCTACTCCTTTGAGAAGGGGAGGACAGAGTGCATCAGGGAGTTTGGTGTGGCTTACATGCGGCAAGGAGAAGGTGCAGCCCCAAACTGGCTTTCACTTCTAGAACCTTTTGCTATTGCGGGAGCAGCTGCTGGAGCTTTTCAACCGAGCTGCAAGAGTGAAAAGTGTGATGGCATGTCTATCTGAGAAGGAAGGTTCGGTGCCGCAGCCTGTTGTGCACAATTTATATGCTGATAAGAGAAGGGGGTGCTTTTGGAACGTTTTCCTTCCTGACACTTCTGTCTCTGTGAGCTTTAGCTGCTTGGACTCAGGGATACCGAAGGTATGTGAAAGTGACTGGGATGCGAGAATCATGTTGCACAGGGAACAGGGAAGGTCAGCAAATGTTTCCTGTCCTGGCACATCTCTCAGTCTGAACTGCAGCTACAGATGCTTCACTTCCGCCAAGGACTCTGCCACCTTGAGAGAAGGATGCGCTCTATGGAGTTGAGAAAGAAAGTGCGTCTCACTAGCTTCTTTCCTCTACTTCATAGACAGCAAAGGGGCTATGAAAGGCAGCACTGGCTTTTTGTTCTAGGACTTCTTCTTTACAAGCAGCTGCTGGATGTTTGGAAGGGGGTTTGGGATATGCAAAAATGAGAGGCTAAGATGGTAAGAGGGTAAGATGGAAGTCATCTGGCAAAAGCAGAGCTCACAAAAGGGCCAGCTGAGAAAGCTCTTGCTGCCTACAACTTCAACTGCACCCCTCAAAGCAGCAGCACACACGCTGCTCTCGGCACTTTCCTTCTCAGCTCTACGCACCATCCTAAGCCTTGCCTCTCCCACACTCAGGATCCAAAGACAACGGCACCAGGGACTGCTCACACACTAAAGGCACCAGGACAAAAGGCTCACCAGCTTGGCCTTTGCATTCCCGCTGACAGCTCCACAGCTTGAACCCAGAGAACTGCCTGCTGCCAACAGCCTTTCCAATCACTCTGAGCACCTCATGACAAGGAGTGTGGGGAATGAATCTCCAGCAGCCTCCTGCCCCAGGCTGTCCCCCGGGAGCAGCCCTGCTCCAGGCCGTGACTGCCACCTGCACAGCCAAAGGACCCAGAGCCGGTGTTACACACCACGGCTGTGCCTGGCACAGAGACACCAGTGGCCACACAAGTGGCCATGGCACTGTCCACACACAGTCCCTGCTGCTGCTCCCCCAGCCGCTGGCACCAACTCCCAGCCACCCACTCCTAAAGCCACGGGGCCCACTGGGACACTGCGGGGGCTCGTGGAAGCCAGCGGCCATTGTGACACAGCGGGGCTGCACAGAGCCCACGGTGCTTTGTGACCCGTGGCTCCCAGGAGAGCCTTTGTGATGCTGGGGAACTACAAGGAAGCCTGGCTCCTCTGTGACACCACCACAGAAGCTCAGGGGAGCCCTGGAGACCGTGCTGATGCTATTGAACCTGATGCAACCCTGCCTCCTCTGTGACACCACAGAAGCTCTTGGAGCCCTGGAGACCGTGGTGATGCTATGGAACCTGATGCAACCCTGCCTCCTCTGTGACACCACAGAACCTCTGGGAGCCCTGGAGACCGTGCTGATGCTATGGAACCTGATGCAACCCTGCCTCCTCTGTGACACCACAGAACCTCTGGGAGCCCTGGAGACCGTGCTGATGCTATGGAACCTGATGCAACCCTGCCTCCACTGTGACACCACAGAAGCTCAGGGAGCCCTGGAGACTGTGGTGATGCTATGGAACCTGATGCAACCCTGCCTCCACTGTGACACCACAGAACCTCTGGGAGCCCTGGAGACCGTGCTGATGCTATGGAACCTGATGCAACCCTGCCTCCACTGTGACACCACAGAAGCTCGGGGAGCTCTGCAGACCGTGGGGATGCTGGCGGAGCTGACGGAACCCTGGGCACCACAGTGACGCTATGGAACCTGGTGGAACCGAGGGGCCACAGTGACACTGTGGGGCCTTTTGGAAGCAACAGGACCCTGGTGGGAAGCCACGGGATGATTAATCCTGCACGAACCTGCTCCAGGTGGGCTCCTCTCTCCCGGCTTCCACAGGTGCTGCTAGGATCCCACTCCGGCACTGGCTTGGCACGGGCTCACGGCTTCCTTTGGCAATGGCTCTGCTCCAGGATGGCATGCTGCAGAGAATGCAGGTAGATTTTGTGCTCACTCCTGGCATGCAGCTGGACAATAAAGCCTGATCCAGCCCCCCCTCAGCATATGTCCGGCTCTGGCATTGGGGCGGGGCAACTTTGGGAGCAGCCCCAGCCCTGCTCCTGCTCCCGGCTGGGCACCCAGCTGCTGGGACACAGGTGTGTCCTGATGCCACCGTCTACTCCTTTGAGAAGGGGAGGACAGAGTGCATCAGGGAGTTTGGTGTGGCTTACATGCGGCAAGGAGAAGGTGCAGCCCCAAACTGGCTTTCACTTCTAGAACCTTTTGCTATTGCGGGAGCAGCTGCTGGAGCTTTTCAACCGAGCTGCAAGAGTGAAAAGTGTGATGGCATGTCTATCTGAGAAGGAAGGTTCGGTGCCGCAGCCTGTTGTGCACAATTTATATGCTGATAAGAGAAGGGGGTGCTTTTGGAACGTTTTCCTTCCTGACACTTCTGTCTCTGTGAGCTTTAGCTGCTTGGACTCAGGGATACCGAAGGTATGTGAAAGTGACTGGGATGCGAGAATCATGTTGCACAGGGAACAGGGAAGGTCAGCAAATGTTTCCTGTCCTGGCACATCTCTCAGTCTGAACTGCAGCTGCAGATGCTTCACTTCCGCCAAGGACTCTGCCACCTTGAGAGAAGGATGCGCTCTATGGAGTTGAGAAAGAAAGTGCGTCTCACTAGCTTCTTTCCTCTACTTCATAGACAGCAAAGGGGCTATGAAAGGCAGCACTGGCTTTTTGTTCTAGGACTTCTTCTTTACAAGCAGCTGCTGGATGTTTGGAAGGGGGTTTGGGATATGCAAAAATGAGAGGCTAAGATGGTAAGAGGGTAAGATGGAAGTCATCTGGCAAAAGCAGAGCTCACAAAAGGGCCAGCTGAGAAAGCTCTTGCTGCCTACAACTTCAACTGCACCCCTCAAAGCAGCAGCACACACGCTGCTCTCGGCACTTTCCTTCTCAGCTCTACGCACCATCCTAAGCCTTGCCTCTCCCACACTCAGGATCCAAAGACAACGGCACCAGGGACTGCTCACACACTAAAGGCACCAGGAAAAAAGGCTCACCAGCTTGGCC
The DNA here is from genome assembly GCF_041296385.1 of Aphelocoma coerulescens. NCBI lineage: Eukaryota > Metazoa > Chordata > Aves > Passeriformes > Corvidae > Aphelocoma > Aphelocoma coerulescens. Next base: position 1,192,599 of record NW_027184068.1, read on the forward strand.
TTTGCATTCCCGCTGACAGCTCCACAGCTTGAACCCAGAGAACTGCCTGCTGCCAACAGCCTTTCCAATCACTCTGAGCACCTCATGACAAGGAGTGTGGGGAATGAATCTCCAGCAGCCTCCTGCCCCAGGCTGTCCCCCGGGAGCAGCCCTGCTCCAGGCCGTGACTGCCACCTGCACAGCCAAAGGACCCAGAGCCGGTGTTACACACCACGGCTGTGCCTGGCACAGAGACACCAGTGGCCACACAAGTGGCCATGGCACTGTCCACACACAGTCCCTGCTGCTGCTCCCCCAGCCGCTGGCACCAACTCCCAGCCACCCACTCCTAAAGCCACGGGGCCCACTGGGACACTGCGGGGGCTCGTGGAAGCCAGCGGCCATTGTGACACAGCGGGGCTGCACAGAGCCCACGGTGCTTTGTGACCCGTGGCTCCCAGGAGAGCCTTTGTGATGCTGGGGAACTACAAGGAAGCCTGGCTCCTCTGTGACACCACCACAGAAGCTCAGGGGAGCCCTGGAGACCGTGCTGATGCTATTGAACCTGATGCAACCCTGCCTCCTCTGTGACACCACAGAAGCTCTTGGAGCCCTGGAGACCGTGGTGATGCTATGGAACCTGATGCAACCCTGCCTCCTCTGTGACACCACAGAACCTCTGGGAGCCCTGGAGACCGTGCTGATGCTATGGAACCTGATGCAACCCTGCCTCCACTGTGACACCACAGAACCTCTGGGAGCCCTGGAGACTGTGGTGATGCTATGGAACCTGATGCAACCCTGCCTCCACTGTGACACCACAGAACCTCTGGGAGCCCTGGAGACCGTGCTGATGCTATGGAACCTGATGCAACCCTGCCTCCACTGTGACACCACAGAAGCTCGGGGAGCTCTGCAGACCGTGGGGATGCTGGCGGAGCTGACGGAACCCTGGGCACCACAGTGACGCTATGGAACCTGGTGGAACCGAGGGGCCACAGTGACACTGTGGGGCCTTTTGGAAGCAACAGGACCCTGGTGGGAAGCCACGGGATGATTAATCCTGCACGAACCTGCTCCAGGTGGGCTCCTCTCTCCCGGCTTCCACAGGTGCTGCTAGGATCCCACTCCAGCACTGGCTTGGCACGGGCTCACGGCTTCCTTTGGCAATGGCTCTGCTCCAGGATGGCATGCTGCAGAGAATGCAGGTAGATTTTGTGCTCACTCCTGGCATGCAGCTGGACAATAAAGCCTGATCCAGCCCCCCCTCAGCATATGTCCGGCTCTGGCATTGGGGCGGGGCAACTTTGGGAGCAGCCCCCGCCCTGCTCCTGCTCCCGGCTGGGCACCCAGCTGCTGGGACACAGGTGTGTCCTGATGCCACCGTCTACTCCTTTGAGAAGGGGAGGACAGAGTGCATCAGGGAGTTTGGTGTGGCTTACATGCGGCAAGGAGAAGGTGCAGCCCCAAACTGGCTTTCACTTCTAGAACCTTTTGCTATTGCGGGAGCAGCTGCTGGAGCTTTTCAACCGAGCTGCAAGAGTGAAAAGTGTGATGGCATGTCTATCTGAGAAGGAAGGTTCGGTGCCGCAGCCTGTTGTGCACAATTTATATGCTGATAAGAGAAGGGGGTGCTTTTGGAACGTTTTCCTTCCTGACACTTCTGTCTCTGTGAGCTTTAGCTGCTTGGACTCAGGGATACCGAAGGTATGTGAAAGTGACTGGGATGCGAGAATCATGTTGCACAGGGAACAGGGAAGGTCAGCAAATGTTTCCTGTCCTGGCACATCTCTCAGTCTGAACTGCAGCTGCAGATGCTTCACTTCCGCCAAGGACTCTGCCACCTTGAGAGAAGGATGCGCTCTATGGAGTTGAGAAAGAAAGTGCGTCTCACTAGCTTCTTTCCTCTACTTCATAGACAGCAAAGGGGCTATGAAAGGCAGCACTGGCTTTTTGTTCTAGGACTTCTTCTTTACAAGCAGCTGCTGGATGTTTGGAAGGGGGTTTGGGATATGCAAAAATGAGAGGCTAAGATGGTAAGAGGGTAAGATGGAAGTCATCTGGCAAAAGCAGAGCTCACAAAAGGGCCAGCTGAGAAAGCTCTTGCTGCCTACAACTTCAACTGCACCCCTCAAAGCAGAAGCACACACGCTGCTCTCGGCACTTTCCTTCTCAGCTCTACGCACCATCCTAAGCCTTGCCTCTCCCACACTCAGGATCCAAAGACAACGGCACCAGGGACTGCTCACACACTAAAGGCACCAGGACAAAAGGCTCACCAGCTTGGCCTTTGCATTCCCGCTGACAGCTCCACAGCTTGAACCCAGAGAACTGCCTGCTGCCAACAGCCTTTCCAATCACTCTGAGCACCTCATGACAAGGAGTGTGGGGAATGAATCTCCAGCAGCCTCCTGCCCCAGGCTGTCCCCCGGGAGCAGCCCTGCTCCAGGCCGTGACTGCCACCTGCACAGCCAAAGGACCCAGAGCCGGTGTTACACACCACGGCTGTGCCTGGCACAGAGACACCAGTGGCCACACAAGTGGCCATGGCACTGTCCACACACAGTCCCTGCTGCTGCTCCCCCAGCCGCTGGCACCAACTCCCAGCCACCCACTCCTAAAGCCACGGGGCCCACTGGGACACTGCGGGGGCTCGTGGAAGCCAGCGGCCATTGTGACACAGCGGGGCTGCACAGAGCCCACGGTGCTTTGTGACCCGTGGCTCCCAGGAGAGCCTTTGTGATGCTGGGGAACTACAAGGAAGCCTGGCTCCTCTGTGACACCACCACAGAAGCTCAGGGGAGCCCTGGAGACCGTGCTGATGCTATTGAACCTGATGCAACCCTGCCTCCTCTGTGACACCACAGAAGCTCTTGGAGCCCTGGAGACCGTGGTGATGCTATGGAACCTGATGCAACCCTGCCTCCTCTGTGACACCACAGAACCTCTGGGAGCCCTGGAGACCGTGCTGATGCTATGGAACCTGATGCAACCCTGCCTCCACTGTGACACCACAGAACCTCTGGGAGCCCTGGAGACTGTGGTGATGCTATGGAACCTGATGCAACCCTGCCTCCACTGTGACACCACAGAACCTCTGGGAGCCCTGGAGACCGTGCTGATGCTATGGAACCTGATGCAACCCTGCCTCCACTGTGACACCACAGAAGCTCGGGGAGCTCTGCAGACCGTGGGGATGCTGGCGAAGCTGACGGAACCCTGGGCACCACAGTGACGCTATGGAACCTGGTGGAACCGAGGGGCCACAGTGACACTGTGGGGCCTTTTGGAAGCAACAGGACCCTGGTGGGAAGCCACGGGATGATTAATCCTGCACGAACCTGCTCCAGGTGGGCTCCTCTCTCCCGGCTTCCACAGGTGCTGCTAGGATCCCACTCCGGCACTGGCTTGGCACGGGCTCACGGCTTCCTTTGGCAATGGCTCTGCTCCAGGATGGCATGCTGCAGAGAATGCAGGTAGATTTTGTGCTCACTCCTGGCATGCAGCTGGACAATAAAGCCTGATCCAGCCCCCCCTCAGCATATGTCCGGCTCTGGCATTGGGGCGGGGCAACTTTGGGAGCAGCCCCAGCCCTGCTCCTGCTCCCGGCTGGGCACCCAGCTGCTGGGACACAGGTGTGTCCTGATGCCACCGTCTACTCCTTTGAGAAGGGGAGGACAGAGTGCATCAGGGAGTTTGGTGTGGCTTACATGCGGCAAGGAGAAGGTGCAGCCCCAAACTGGCTTTCACTTCTAGAACCTTTTGCTATTGCGGGAGCAGCTGCTGGAGCTTTTCAACCGAGCTGCAAGAGTGAAAAGTGTGATGGCATGTCTATCTGAGAAGGAAGGTTCGGTGCCGCAGCCTGTTGTGCACAATTTATATGCTGATAAGAGAAGGGGGTGCTTTTGGAACGTTTTCCTTCCTGACACTTCTGTCTCTGTGAGCTTTAGCTGCTTGGACTCAGGGATACCGAAGGTATGTGAAAGTGACTGGGATGCGAGAATCATGTTGCACAGGGAACAGGGAAGGTCAGCAAATGTTTCCTGTCCTGGCACATCTCTCAGTCTGAACTGCAGCTACAGATGCTTCACTTCCGCCAAGGACTCTGCCACCTTGAGAGAAGGATGCGCTCTATGGAGTTGAGAAAGAAAGTGCGTCTCACTAGCTTCTTTCCTCTACTTCATAGACAGCAAAGGGGCTATGAAAGGCAGCACTGGCTTTTTGTTCTAGGACTTCTTCTTTACAAGCAGCTGCTGGATGTTTGGAAGGGGGTTTGGGATATGCAAAAATGAGAGGCTAAGATGGTAAGAGGGTAAGATGGAAGTCATCTGGCAAAAGCAGAGCTCACAAAAGGGCCAGCTGAGAAAGCTCTTGCTGCCTACAACTTCAACTGCACCCCTCAAAGCAGCAGCACACACGCTGCTCTCGGCACTTTCCTTCTCAGCTCTACGCACCATCCTAAGCCTTGCCTCTCCCACACTCAGGATCCAAAGACAACGGCACCAGGGACTGCTCACACACTAAAGGCACCAGGACAAAAGGCTCACCAGCTTGGCCTTTGCATTCCCGCTGACAGCTCCACAGCTTGAACCCAGAGAACTGCCTGCTGCCAACAGCCTTTCCAATCACTCTGAGCACCTCATGACAAGGAGTGTGGGGAATGAATCTCCAGCAGCCTCCTGCCCCAGGCTGTCCCCCGGGAGCAGCCCTGCTCCAGGCCGTGACTGCCACCTGCACAGCCAAAGGACCCAGAGCCGGTGTTACACACCACGGCTGTGCCTGGCACAGAGACACCAGTGGCCACACAAGTGGCCATGGCACTGTCCACACACAGTCCCTGCTGCTGCTCCCCCAGCCGCTGGCACCAACTCCCAGCCACCCACTCCTAAAGCCACGGGGCCCACTGGGACACTGCGGGGGCTCGTGGAAGCCAGCGGCCATTGTGACACAGCGGGGCTGCACAGAGCCCACGGTGCTTTGTGACCCGTGGCTCCCAGGAGAGCCTTTGTGATGCTGGGGAACTACAAGGAAGCCTGGCTCCTCTGTGACACCACCACAGAAGCTCAGGGGAGCCCTGGAGACCGTGCTGATGCTATTGAACCTGATGCAACCCTGCCTCCTCTGTGACACCACAGAACCTCTGGGAGCCCTGGAGACCGTGCTGATGCTATGGAACCTGATGCAACCCTGCCTCCTCTGTGACACCACAGAACCTCTGGGAGCCCTGGAGACCGTGCTGATGCTATGGAACCTGATGCAACCCTGCCTCCACTGTGACACCACAGAACCTCTGGGAGCCCTGGAGACCGTGCTGATGCTATGGAACCTGATGCAACCCTGCCTCCACTGTGACACCACAGAAGCTCGGGGAGCTCTGCAGACCGTGGGGATGCTGGCGAAGCTGACGGAACCCTGGGCACCACAGTGACGCTATGGAACCTGGTGGAACCGAGGGGCCACAGTGACACTGTGGGGCCTTTTGGAAGCAACAGGACCCTGGTGGGAAGCCACGGGATGATTAATCCTGCACGAACCTGCTCCAGGTGGGCTCCTCTCTCCCGGCTTCCACAGGTGCTGCTAGGATCCCACTCCGGCACTGGCTTGGCACGGGCTCACGGCTTCCTTTGGCAATGGCTCTGCTCCAGGATGGCATGCTGCAGAGAATGCAGGTAGATTTTGTGCTCACTCCTGGCATGCAGCTGGACAATAAAGCCTGATCCAGCCCCCCCTCAGCATATGTCCGGCTCTGGCATTGGGGCGGGGCAACTTTGGGAGCAGCCCCAGCCCTGCTCCTGCTCCCGGCTGGGCACCCAGCTGCTGGGACACAGGTGTGTCCTGATGCCACCGTCTACTCCTTTGAGAAGGGGAGGACAGAGTGCATCAGGGAGTTTGGTGTGGCTTACATGCGGCAAGGAGAAGGTGCAGCCCCAAACTGGCTTTCACTTCTAGAACCTTTTGCTATTGCGGGAGCAGCTGCTGGAGCTTTTCAACCGAGCTGCAAGAGTGAAAAGTGTGATGGCATGTCTATCTGAGAAGGAAGGTTCGGTGCCGCAGCCTGTTGTGCACAATTTATATGCTGATAAGAGAAGGGGGTGCTTTTGGAACGTTTTCCTTCCTGACACTTCTGTCTCTGTGAGCTTTAGCTGCTTGGACTCAGGGATACCGAAGGTATGTGAAAGTGACTGGGATGCGAGAATCATGTTGCACAGGGAACAGGGAAGGTCAGCAAATGTTTCCTGTCCTGGCACATCTCTCAGTCTGAACTGCAGCTACAGATGCTTCACTTCCGCCAAGGACTCTGCCACCTTGAGAGAAGGATGCGCTCTATGGAGTTGAGAAAGAAAGTGCGTCTCACTAGCTTCTTTCCTCTACTTCATAGACAGCAAAGGGGCTATGAAAGGCAGCACTGGCTTTTTGTTCTAGGACTTCTTCTTTACAAGCAGCTGCTGGATGTTTGGAAGGGGGTTTGGGATATGCAAAAATGAGAGGCTAAGATGGTAAGAGGGTAAGATGGAAGTCATCTGGCAAAAGCAGAGCTCACAAAAGGGCCAGCTGAGAAAGCTCTTGCTGCCTACAACTTCAACTGCACCCCTCAAAGCAGCAGCACACACGCTGCTCTCGGCACTTTCCTTCTCAGCTCTACGCACCATCCTAAGCCTTGCCTCTCCCACACTCAGGATCCAAAGACAACGGCACCAGGGACTGCTCACACACTAAAGGCACCAGGACAAAAGGCTCACCAGCTTGGCCTTTGCATTCCCGCTGACAGCTCCACAGCTTGAACCCAGAGAACTGCCTGCTGCCAACAGCCTTTCCAATCACTCTGAGCACCTCATGACAAGGAGTGTGGGGAATGAATCTCCAGCAGCCTCCTGCCCCAGGCTGTCCCCCGGGAGCAGCCCTGCTCCAGGCCGTGACTGCCACCTGCACAGCCAAAGGACCCAGAGCCGGTGTTACACACCACGGCTGTGCCTGGCACAGAGACACCAGTGGCCACACAAGTGGCCATGGCACTGTCCACACACAGTCCCTGCTGCTGCTCCCCCAGCCGCTGGCACCAACTCCCAGCCACCCACTCCTAAAGCCACGGGGCCCACTGGGACACTGCGGGGGCTCGTGGAAGCCAGCGGCCATTGTGACACAGCGGGGCTGCACAGAGCCCACGGTGCTTTGTGACCCGTGGCTCCCAGGAGAGCCTTTGTGATGCTGGGGAACTACAAGGAAGCCTGGCTCCTCTGTGACACCACCACAGAAGCTCAGGGGAGCCCTGGAGACCGTGCTGATGCTATTGAACCTGATGCAACCCTGCCTCCTCTGTGACACCACAGAACCTCTGGGAGCCCTGGAGACCGTGCTGATGCTATGGAACCTGATGCAACCCTGCCTCCTCTGTGACACCACAGAACCTCTGGGAGCCCTGGAGACCGTGCTGATGCTATGGAACCTGATGCAACCCTGCCTCCACTGTGACACCACAGAAGCTCAGGGAGCCCTGGAGACTGTGGTGATGCTATGGAACCTGATGCAACCCTGCCTCCACTGTGACACCACAGAACCTCTGGGAGCCCTGGAGACCGTGCTGATGCTATGGAACCTGATGCAACCCTGCCTCCACTGTGACACCACAGAAGCTCGGGGAGCTCTGCAGACCGTGGGGATGCTGGCGGAGCTGACGGAACCCTGGGCACCACAGTGACGCTATGGAACCTGGTGGAACCGAGGGGCCACAGTGACACTGTGGGGCCTTTTGGAAGCAACAGGACCCTGGTGGGAAGCCACGGGATGATTAATCCTGCACGAACCTGCTCCAGGTGGGCTCCTCTCTCCCGGCTTCCACAGGTGCTGCTAGGATCCCACTCCGGCACTGGCTTGGCACGGGCTCACGGCTTCCTTTGGCAATGGCTCTGCTCCAGGATGGCATGCTGCAGAGAATGCAGGTAGATTTTGTGCTCACTCCTGGCATGCAGCTGGACAATAAAGCCTGATCCAGCCCCCCCTCAGCATATGTCCGGCTCTGGCATTGGGGCGGGGCAACTTTGGGAGCAGCCCCAGCCCTGCTCCTGCTCCCGGCTGGGCACCCAGCTGCTGGGACACAGGTGTGTCCTGATGCCACCGTCTACTCCTTTGAGAAGGGGAGGACAGAGTGCATCAGGGAGTTTGGTGTGGCTTACATGCAGCAAGGAGAAGGTGCAGCCCCAAACTGGCTTTCACTTCTAGAACCTTTTGCTATTGCGGGAGCAGCTGCTGGAGCTTTTCAACCGAGCTGCAAGAGTGAAAAGTGTGATGGCATGTCTATCTGAGAAGGAAGGTTCGGTGCCGCAGCCTGTTGTGCACAATTTATATGCTGATAAGAGAAGGGGGTGCTTTTGGAACGTTTTCCTTCCTGACACTTCTGTCTCTGTGAGCTTTAGCTGCTTGGACTCAGGGATACCGAAGGTATGTGAAAGTGACTGGGATGCGAGAATCATGTTGCACAGGGAACAGGGAAGGTCAGCAAATGTTTCCTGTCCTGGCACATCTCTCAGTCTGAACTGCAGCTGCAGATGCTTCACTTCCGCCAAGGACTCTGCCACCTTGAGAGAAGGATGCGCTCTATGGAGTTGAGAAAGAAAGTGCGTCTCACTAGCTTCTTTCCTCTACTTCATAGACAGCAAAGGGGCTATGAAAGGCAGCACTGGCTTTTTGTTCTAGGACTTCTTCTTTACAAGCAGCTGCTGGATGTTTGGAAGGGGGTTTGGGATATGCAAAAATGAGAGGCTAAGATGGTAAGAGGGTAAGATGGAAGTCATCTGGCAAAAGCAGAGCTCACAAAAGGGCCAGCTGAGAAAGCTCTTGCTGCCTACAACTTCAACTGCACCCCTCAAAGCAGCAGCACACACGCTGCTCTCGGCACTTTCCTTCTCAGCTCTACGCACCATCCTAAGCCTTGCCTCTCCCACACTCAGGATCCAAAGACAACGGCACCAGGGACTGCTCACACACTAAAGGCACCAGGAAAAAAGGCTCACCAGCTTGGCCTTTGCATTCCCGCTGACAGCTCCACAGCTTGAACCCAGAGAACTGCCTGCTGCCAACAGCCTTTCCAATCACTCTGAGCACCTCATGACAAGGAGTGTGGGGAATGAATCTCCAGCAGCCTCCTGCCCCAGGCTGTCCCCCGGGAGCAGCCCTGCTCCAGGCCGTGACTGCCACCTGCACAGCCAAAGGACCCAGAGCCGGTGTTACACACCACGGCTGTGCCTGGCACAGAGACACCAGTGGCCACACAAGTGGCCATGGCACTGTCCACACACAGTCCCTGCTGCTGCTCCCCCAGCCGCTGGCACCAACTCCCAGCCACCCACTCCTAAAGCCACGGGGCCCACTGGGACACTGCGGGGGCTCGTGGAAGCCAGCGGCCATTGTGACACAGCGGGGCTGCACAGAGCCCACGGTGCTTTGTGACCCGTGGCTCCCAGGAGAGCCTTTGTGATGCTGGGGAACTACAAGGAAGCCTGGCTCCTCTGTGACACCACCACAGAAGCTCAGGGGAGCCCTGGAGACCGTGCTGATGCTATTGAACCTGATGCAACCCTGCCTCCTCTGTGACACCACAGAAGCTCTTGGAGCCCTGGAGACCGTGGTGATGCTATGGAACCTGATGCAACCCTGCCTCCTCTGTGACACCACAGAACCTCTGGGAGCCCTGGAGACCGTGCTGATGCTATGGAACCTGATGCAACCCTGCCTCCACTGTGACACCACAGAACCTCTGGGAGCCCTGGAGACTGTGGTGATGCTATGGAACCTGATGCAACCCTGCCTCCACTGTGACACCACAGAACCTCTGGGAGCCCTGGAGACCGTGCTGATGCTATGGAACCTGATGCAACCCTGCCTCCACTGTGACACCACAGAAGCTCGGGGAGCTCTGCAGACCGTGGGGATGCTGGCGGAGCTGACGGAACCCTGGGCACCACAGTGACGCTATGGAACCTGGTGGAACCGAGGGGCCACAGTGACACTGTGGGGCCTTTTGGAAGCAACAGGACCCTGGTGGGAAGCCACGGGATGATTAATCCTGCACGAACCTGCTCCAGGTGGGCTCCTCTCTCCCGGCTTCCACAGGTGCTGCTAGGATCCCACTCCAGCACTGGCTTGGCACGGGCTCACGGCTTCCTTTGGCAATGGCTCTGCTCCAGGATGGCATGCTGCAGAGAATGCAGGTAGATTTTGTGCTCACTCCTGGCATGCAGCTGGACAATAAAGCCTGATCCAGCCCCCCCTCAGCATATGTCCGGCTCTGGCATTGGGGCGGGGCAACTTTGGGAGCAGCCCCCGCCCTGCTCCTGCTCCCGGCTGGGCACCCAGCTGCTGGGACACAGGTGTGTCCTGATGCCACCGTCTACTCCTTTGAGAAGGGGAGGACAGAGTGCATCAGGGAGTTTGGTGTGGCTTACATGCGGCAAGGAGAAGGTGCAGCCCCAAACTGGCTTTCACTTCTAGAACCTTTTGCTATTGCGGGAGCAGCTGCTGGAGCTTTTCAACCGAGCTGCAAGAGTGAAAAGTGTGATGGCATGTCTATCTGAGAAGGAAGGTTCGGTGCCGCAGCCTGTTGTGCACAATTTATATGCTGATAAGAGAAGGGGGTGCTTTTGGAACGTTTTCCTTCCTGACACTTCTGTCTCTGTGAGCTTTAGCTGCTTGGACTCAGGGATACCGAAGGTATGTGAAAGTGACTGGGATGCGAGAATCATGTTGCACAGGGAACAGGGAAGGTCAGCAAATGTTTCCTGTCCTGGCACATCTCTCAGTCTGAACTGCAGCTGCAGATGCTTCACTTCCGCCAAGGACTCTGCCACCTTGAGAGAAGGATGCGCTCTATGGAGTTGAGAAAGAAAGTGCGTCTCACTAGCTTCTTTCCTCTACTTCATAGACAGCAAAGGGGCTATGAAAGGCAGCACTGGCTTTTTGTTCTAGGACTTCTTCTTTACAAGCAGCTGCTGGATGTTTGGAAGGGGGTTTGGGATATGCAAAAATGAGAGGCTAAGATGGTAAGAGGGTAAGATGGAAGTCATCTGGCAAAAGCAGAGCTCACAAAAGGGCCAGCTGAGAAAGCTCTTGCTGCCTACAACTTCAACTGCACCCCTCAAAGCAGAAGCACACACGCTGCTCTCGGCACTTTCCTTCTCAGCTCTACGCACCATCCTAAGCCTTGCCTCTCCCACACTCAGGATCCAAAGACAACGGCACCAGGGACTGCTCACACACTAAAGGCACCAGGACAAAAGGCTCACCAGCTTGGCCTTTGCATTCCCGCTGACAGCTCCACAGCTTGAACCCAGAGAACTGCCTGCTGCCAACAGCCTTTCCAATCACTCTGAGCACCTCATGACAAGGAGTGTGGGGAATGAATCTCCAGCAGCCTCCTGCCCCAGGCTGTCCCCCGGGAGCAGCCCTGCTCCAGGCCGTGACTGCCACCTGCACAGCCAAAGGACCCAGAGCCGGTGTTACACACCACGGCTGTGCCTGGCACAGAGACACCAGTGGCCACACAAGTGGCCATGGCACTGTCCACACACAGTCCCTGCTGCTGCTCCCCCAGCCGCTGGCACCAACTCCCAGCCACCCACTCCTAAAGCCACGGGGCCCACTGGGACACTGCGGGGGCTCGTGGAAGCCAGCGGCCATTGTGACACAGCGGGGCTGCACAGAGCCCACGGTGCTTTGTGACCCGTGGCTCCCAGGAGAGCCTTTGTGATGCTGGGGAACTACAAGGAAGCCTGGCTCCTCTGTGACACCACCACAGAAGCTCAGGGGAGCCCTGGAGACCGTGCTGATGCTATTGAACCTGATGCAACCCTGCCTCCTCTGTGACACCACAGAAGCTCTTGGAGCCCTGGAGACCGTGGTGATGCTATGGAACCTGATGCAACCCTGCCTCCTCTGTGACACCACAGAACCTCTGGGAGCCCTGGAGACCGTGCTGATGCTATGGAACCTGATGCAACCCTGCCTCCACTGTGACACCACAGAACCTCTGGGAGCCCTGGAGACTGTGGTGATGCTATGGAACCTGATGCAACCCTGCCTCCACTGTGACACCACAGAACCTCTGGGAGCCCTGGAGACCGTGCTGATGCTATGGAACCTGATGCAACCCTGCCTCCACTGTGACACCACAGAAGCTCGGGGAGCTCTGCAGACCGTGGGGATGCTGGCGAAGCTGACGGAACCCTGGGCACCACAGTGACGCTATGGAACCTGGTGGAACCGAGGGGCCACAGTGACACTGTGGGGCCTTTTGGAAGCAACAGGACCCTGGTGGGAAGCCACGGGATGATTAATCCTGCACGAACCTGCTCCAGGTGGGCTCCTCTCTCCCGGCTTCCACAGGTGCTGCTAGGATCCCACTCCGGCACTGGCTTGGCACGGGCTCACGGCTTCCTTTGGCAATGGCTCTGCTCCAGGATGGCATGCTGCAGAGAATGCAGGTAGATTTTGTGCTCACTCCTGGCATGCAGCTGGACAATAAAGCCTGATCCAGCCCCCCCTCAGCATATGTCCGGCTCTGGCATTGGGGCGGGGCAACTTTGGGAGCAGCCCCAGCCCTGCTCCTGCTCCCGGCTGGGCACCCAGCTGCTGGGACACAGGTGTGTCCTGATGCCACCGTCTACTCCTTTGAGAAGGGGAGGACAGAGTGCATCAGGGAGTTTGGTGTGGCTTACATGCGGCAAGGAGAAGGTGCAGCCCCAAACTGGCTTTCACTTCTAGAACCTTTTGCTATTGCGGGAGCAGCTGCTGGAGCTTTTCAACCGAGCTGCAAGAGTGAAAAGTGTGATGGCATGTCTATCTGAGAAGGAAGGTTCGGTGCCGCAGCCTGTTGTGCACAATTTATATGCTGATAAGAGAAGGGGGTGCTTTTGGAACGTTTTCCTTCCTGACACTTCTGTCTCTGTGAGCTTTAGCTGCTTGGACTCAGGGATACCGAAGGTATGTGAAAGTGACTGGGATGCGAGAATCATGTTGCACAGGGAACAGGGAAGGTCAGCAAATGTTTCCTGTCCTGGCACATCTCTCAGTCTGAACTGCAGCTACAGATGCTTCACTTCCGCCAAGGACTCTGCCACCTTGAGAGAAGGATGCGCTCTATGGAGTTGAGAAAGAAAGTGCGTCTCACTAGCTTCTTTCCTCTACTTCATAGACAGCAAAGGGGCTATGAAAGGCAGCACTGGCTTTTTGTTCTAGGACTTCTTCTTTACAAGCAGCTGCTGGATGTTTGGAAGGGGGTTTGGGATATGCAAAAATGAGAGGCTAAGATGGTAAGAGGGTAAGATGGAAGTCATCTGGCAAAAGCAGAGCTCACAAAAGGGCCAGCTGAGAAAGCTCTTGCTGCCTACAACTTCAACTGCACCCCTCAAAGCAGCAGCACACACGCTGCTCTCGGCACTTTCCTTCTCAGCTCTACGCACCATCCTAAGCCTTGCCTCTCCCACACTCAGGATCCAAAGACAACGGCACCAGGGACTGCTCACACACTAAAGGCACCAGGACAAAAGGCTCACCAGCTTGGCCTTTGCATTCCCGCTGACAGCTCCACAGCTTGAACCCAGAGAACTGCCTGCTGCCAACAGCCTTTCCAATCACTCTGAGCACCTCATGACAAGGAGTGTGGGGAATGAATCTCCAGCAGCCTCCTGCCCCAGGCTGTCCCCCGGGAGCAGCCCTGCTCCAGGCCGTGACTGCCACCTGCACAGCCAAAGGACCCAGAGCCGGTGTTACACACCACGGCTGTGCCTGGCACAGAGACACCAGTGGCCACACAAGTGGCCATGGCACTGTCCACACACAGTCCCTGCTGCTGCTCCCCCAGCCGCTGGCACCAACTCCCAGCCACCCACTCCTAAAGCCACGGGGCCCACTGGGACACTGCGGGGGCTCGTGGAAGCCAGCGGCCATTGTGACACAGCGGGGCTGCACAGAGCCCACGGTGCTTTGTGACCCGTGGCTCCCAGGAGAGCCTTTGTGATGCTGGGGAACTACAAGGAAGCCTGGCTCCTCTGTGACACCACCACAGAAGCTCAGGGGAGCCCTGGAGACCGTGCTGATGCTATTGAACCTGATGCAACCCTGCCTCCTCTGTGACACCACAGAACCTCTGGGAGCCCTGGAGACCGTGCTGATGCTATGGAACCTGATGCAACCCTGCCTCCTCTGTGACACCACAGAACCTCTGGGAGCCCTGGAGACCGTGCTGATGCTATGGAACCTGATGCAACCCTGCCTCCACTGTGACACCACAGAACCTCTGGGAGCCCTGGAGACCGTGCTGATGCTATGGAACCTGATGCAACCCTGCCTCCACTGTGACACCACAGAAGCTCGGGGAGCTCTGCAGACCGTGGGGATGCTGGCGAAGCTGACGGAACCCTGGGCACCACAGTGACGCTATGGAACCTGGTGGAACCGAGGGGCCACAGTGACACTGTGGGGCCTTTTGGAAGCAACAGGACCCTGGTGGGAAGCCACGGGATGATTAATCCTGCACGAACCTGCTCCAGGTGGGCTCCTCTCTCCCGGCTTCCACAGGTGCTGCTAGGATCCCACTCCGGCACTGGCTTGGCACGGGCTCACGGCTTCCTTTGGCAATGGCTCTGCTCCAGGATGGCATGCTGCAGAGAATGCAGGTAGATTTTGTGCTCACTCCTGGCATGCAGCTGGACAATAAAGCCTGATCCAGCCCCCCCTCAGCATATGTCCGGCTCTGGCATTGGGGCGGGGCAACTTTGGGAGCAGCCCCAGCCCTGCTCCTGCTCCCGGCTGGGCACCCAGCTGCTGGGACACAGGTGTGTCCTGATGCCACCGTCTACTCCTTTGAGAAGGGGAGGACAGAGTGCATCAGGGAGTTTGGTGTGGCTTACATGCGGCAAGGAGAAGGTGCAGCCCCAAACTGGCTTTCACTTCTAGAACCTTTTGCTATTGCGGGAGCAGCTGCTGGAGCTTTTCAACCGAGCTGCAAGAGTGAAAAGTGTGATGGCATGTCTATCTGAGAAGGAAGGTTCGGTGCCGCAGCCTGTTGTGCACAATTTATATGCTGATAAGAGAAGGGGGTGCTTTTGCAACGTTTTCCTTCCTGACACTTCTGTCTCTGTGAGCTTTAGCTGCTTGGACTCAGGGATACCGAAGGTATGTGAAAGTGACTGGGATGCGAGAATCATGTTGCACAGGGAACAGGGAAGGTCAGCAAATGTTTCCTGTCCTGGCACATCTCTCAGTCTGAACTGCAGCTGCAGATGCTTCACTTCCGCCAAGGACTCTGCCACCTTGAGAGAAGGATGCGCTCTATGGAGTTGAGAAAGAAAGTGCATCTCACTAGCTTCTTTCCTCTACTTCATAGACAGCAAAGGGGCTATGAAAGGCAGCACTGGCTTTTTGTTCTAGGACTTCTTCTTTACAAGCAGCTGCTGGATGTTTGGAAGGGGGTTTGGGATATGCAAAAATGAGAGGCTAAGATGGTAAGAGGGTAAGATGGAAGTCATCTGGCAAAAGCAGAGCTCACAAAAGGGCCAGCTGAGAAAGCTCTTGCTGCCTACAACTTCAACTGCACCCCTCAAAGCAGCAGCACACATGCTGCTCTCGGCACTTTCCTTCTCAGCTCTACGCACCATCCTAAGCCTTGCCTCTCCCACACTCAGGATCCAAAGACAACGGCACCAGGGACTGCTCACACACTAAAGGCACCAGGACAAAAGGCTCACCAGCTTGGCCTTTGCATTCCCGCTGACAGCTCCACAGCTTGAACCCAGAGAACTGCCTGCTGCCAACAGCCTTTCCAATCACTCTGAGCACCTCATGACAAGGAGTGTGGGGAATGAATCTCCAGCAGCCTCCTGCCCCAGGCTGTCCCCCGGGAGCAGCCCTGCTCCAGGCCGTGACTGCCACCTGCACAGCCAAAGGACCCAGAGCCGGTGTTACACACCACGGCTGTGCCTGGCACAGAGACACCAGTGGCCACACAAGTGGCCATGGCACTGTCCACACACAGTCCCTGCTGCTGCTCCCCCAGCCGCTGGCACCAACTCCCAGCCACCCACTCCTAAAGCCACGGGGCCCACTGGGACACTGCGGGGGCTCGTGGAAGCCAGCGGCCATTGTGACACAGCGGGGCTGCACAGAGCCCACGGTGCTTTGTGACCCGTGGCTCCCAGGAGAGCCTTTGTGATGCTGGGGAACTACAAGGAAGCCTGGCTCCTCTGTGACACCACCACAGAAGCTCAGGGGAGCCCTGGAGACCGTGCTGATGCTATTGAACCTGATGCAACCCTGCCTCCTCTGTGACACCACAGAAGCTCTTGGAGCCCTGGAGACCGTGGTGATGCTATGGAACCTGATGCAACCCTGCCTCCTCTGTGACACCACAGAACCTCTGGGAGCCCTGGAGACCGTGCTGATGCTATGGAACCTGATGCAACCCTGCCTCCACTGTGACACCACAGAAGCTCAGGGAGCCCTGGAGACTGTGGTGATGCTATGGAACCTGATGCAACCCTGCCTCCACTGTGACACCACAGAACCTCTGGGAGCCCTGGAGACCGTGCTGATGCTATGGAACCTGATGCAACCCTGCCTCCACTGTGACACCACAGAAGCTCGGGGAGCTCTGCAGACCGTGGGGATGCTGGCGAAGCTGACGGAACCCTGGGCACCACAGTGACGCTATGGAACCTGGTGGAACCGAGGGGCCACAGTGACACTGTGGGGCCTTTTGGAAGCAACAGGACCCTGGTGGGAAGCCACGGGATGATTAATCCTGCACGAACCTGCTCCAGGTGGGCTCCTCTCTCCCGGCTTCCACAGGTGCTGCTAGGATCCCACTCCGGCACTGGCTTGGCACGGGCTCACAGCTTCCTTTGGCAATGGCTCTGCTCCAGGATGGCATGCTGCAGAGAATGCAGGTAGATTTTGTGCTCACTCCTGGCATGCAGCTGGACAATAAAGCCTGATCCAGCCCCCCCTCAGCATATGTCCGGCTCTGGCATTGGGGCGGGGCAACTTTGGGAGCAGCCCCAGCCCTGCTCCTGCTCCCGGCTGGGCACCCAGCTGCTGGGACACAGGTGTGTCCTGATGCCACCGTCTACTCCTTTGAGAAGGGGAGGACAGAGTGCATCAGGGAGTTTGGTGTGGCTTACATGCGGCAAGGAGAAGGTGCAGCCCCAAACTGGCTTTCACTTCTAGAACCTTTTGCTATTGCGGGAGCAGCTGCTGGAGCTTTTCAACCGAGCTGCAAGAGTGAAAAGTGTGATGGCATGTCTATCTGAGAAGGAAGGTTCGGTGCCGCAGCCTGTTGTGCACAATTTATATGCTGATAAGAGAAGGGGGTGCTTTTGGAACGTTTTCCTTCCTGACACTTCTGTCTCTGTGAGCTTTAGCTGCTTGGACTCAGGGATACCGAAGGTATGTGAAAGTGATTGGGATGCGAGAATCATGTTGCACAGGGAACAGGGAAGGTCAGCAAATGTTTCCTGTCCTGGCACATCTCTCAGTCTGAACTGCAGCTACAGATGCTTCACTTCCGCCAAGGACTCTGCCACCTTGAGAGAAGGATGCGCTCTATGGAGTTGAGAAAGAAAGTGCGTCTCACTAGCTTCTTTCCTCTACTTCATAGACAGCAAAGGGGCTATGAAAGGCAGCACTGGCTTTTTGTTCTAGGACTTCTTCTTTACAAGCAGCTGCTGGATGTTTGGAAGGGGGTTTGGGATATGCAAAAATGAGAGGCTAAGATGGTAAGAGGGTAAGATGGAAGTCATCTGGCAAAAGCAGAGCTCACAAAAGGGCCAGCTGAGAAAGCTCTTGCTGCCTACAACTTCAACTGCACCCCTCAAAGCAGCAGCACACACGCTGCTCTCGGCACTTTCCTTCTCAGCTCTACGCACCATCCTAAGCCTTGCCTCTCCCACACTCAGGATCCAAAGACAACGGCACCAGGGACTGCTCACACACTAAAGGCACCAGGACAAAAGGCTCACCAGCTTGGCCGTTGCATTCCCGCTGACAGCTCCACAGCTTGAACCCAGAGAACTGCCTGCTGCCAACAGCCTTTCCAATCACTCTGAGCACCTCATGACAAGGAGTGTGGGGAATGAATCTCCAGCAGCCTCCTGCCCCAGGCTGTCCCCCGGGAGCAGCCCTGCTCCAGGCCGTGACTGCCACCTGCACAGCCAAAGGACCCAGAGCCAGTGTTACACACCACGGCTGTGCCTGGCACAGAGACACCAGTGGCCACACAAGTGGCCATGGCACTGTCCACACACAGTCCCTGCTGCTGCTCCCCCAGCCGCTGGCACCAACTCCCAGCCACCCACTCCTAAAGCCACGGGGCCCACTGGGACACTGCGGGGGCTCGTGGAAGCCAGCGGCCATTGTGACACAGCGGGGCTGCACAGAGCCCACGGTGCTTTGTGACCCGTGGCTCCCAGGAGAGCCTTTGTGATGCTGGGGAACTACAAGGAAGCCTGGCTCCTCTGTGACACCACCACAGAAGCTCAGGGGAGCCCTGGAGACCGTGCTGATGCTATTGAACCTGATGCAACCCTGCCTCCTCTGTGACACCACAGAAGCTCTTGGAGCCCTGGAGACCGTGCTGATGCTATGGAACCTGATGCAACCCTGCCTCCTCTGTGACACCACAGAACCTCTGGGAGCCCTGGAGACCGTGCTGATGCTATGGAACCTGATGCAACCCTGCCTCCACTGTGACACCACAGAACCTCTGGGAGCCCTGGAGACCGTGCTGATGCTATGGAACCTGATGCAACCCTGCCTCCACTGTGACACCACAGAAGCTCGGGGAGCTCTGCAGACCGTGGGGATGCTGGCGAAGCTGACGGAACCCTGGGCACCACAGTGACGCTATGGAACCTGGTGGAACCGAGGGGCCACAGTGACACTGTGGGGCCTTTTGGAAGCAACAGGACCCTGGTGGGAAGCCACGGGATGATTAATCCTGCACGAACCTGCTCCAGGTGGGCTCCTCTCTCCCGGCTTCCACAGGTGCTGCTAGGATCCCACTCCGGCACTGGCTTGGCACGGGCTCACGGCTTCCTTTGGCAATGGCTCTGCTCCAGGATGGCATGCTGCAGAGAATGCAGGTAGATTTTGTGCTCACTCCTGGCATGCAGCTGGACAATAAAGCCTGATCCAGCCCCCCCTCAGCATATGTCCGGCTCTGGCATTGGGGCGGGGCAACTTTGGGAGCAGCCCCAGCCCTGCTCCTGCTCCCGGCTGGGCACCCAGCTGCTGGGACACAGGTGTGTCCTGATGCCACCGTCTACTCCTTTGAGAAGGGGAGGACAGAGTGCATCAGGGAGTTTGGTGTGGCTTACATGCGGCAAGGAGAAGGTGCAGCCCCAAACTGGCTTTCACTTCTAGAACCTTTTGCTATTGCGGGAGCAGCTGCTGGAGCTTTTCAACCGAGCTGCAAGAGTGAAAAGTGTGATGGCATGTCTATCTGAGAAGGAAGGTTCGGTGCCGCAGCCTGTTGTGCACAATTTATATGCTGATAAGAGAAGGGGGTGCTTTTGGAACGTTTTCCTTCCTGACACTTCTGTCTCTGTGAGCTTTAGCTGCTTGGACTCAGGGATACCGAAGGTATGTGAAAGTGACTGGGATGCGAGAATCATGTTGCACAGGGAACAGGGAAGGTCAGCAAATGTTTCCTGTCCTGGCACATCTCTCAGTCTGAACTGCAGCTGCAGATGCTTCACTTCCGCCAAGGACTCTGCCACCTTGAGAGAAGGATGCGCTCTATGGAGTTGAGAAAGAAAGTGCATCTCACTAGCTTCTTTCCTCTACTTCATAGACAGCAAAGGGGCTATGAAAGGCAGCACTGGCTTTTTGTTCTAGGACTTCTTCTTTACAAGCAGCTGCTGGATGTTTGGAAGGGGGTTTGGGATATGCAAAAATGAGAGGCTAAGATGGTAAGAGGGTAAGATGGAAGTCATCTGGCAAAAGCAGAGCTCACAAAAGGGCCAGCTGAGAAAGCTCTTGCTGCCTACAACTTCAACTGCACCCCTCAAAGCAGCAGCACACATGCTGCTCTCGGCACTTTCCTTCTCAGCTCTACGCACCATCCTAAGCCTTGCCTCTCCCACACTCAGGATCCAAAGACAACGGCACCAGGGACTGCTCACACACTAAAGGCACCAGGACAAAAGGCTCACCAGCTTGGCCGTTGCATTCCCGCTGACAGCTCCACAGCTTGAACCCAGAGAACTGCCTGCTGCCAACAGCCTTTCCAATCACTCTGAGCACCTCATGACAAGGAGTGTGGGGAATGAATCTCCAGCAGCCTCCTGCCCCAGGCTGTCCCCCGGGAGCAGCCCTGCTCCAGGCCGTGACTGCCACCTGCACAGCCAAAGGACCCAGAGCCGGTGTTACACACCACGGCTGTGCCTGGCACAGAGACACCAGTGGCCACACAAGTGGCCATGGCACTGTCCACACACAGTCCCTGCTGCTGCTCCCCCAGCCGCTGGCACCAACTCCCAGCCACCCACTCCTAAAGCCACGGGGCCCACTGGGACACTGCGGGGGCTCGTGGAAGCCAGCGGCCATTGTGACACAGCGGGGCTGCACAGAGCCCACGGTGCTTTGTGACCCGTGGCTCCCAGGAGAGCCTTTGTGATGCTGGGGAACTACAAGGAAGCCTGGCTCCTCTGTGACACCACCACAGAAGCTCAGGGGAGCCCTGGAGACCGTGCTGATGCTATTGAACCTGATGCAACCCTGCCTCCTCTGTGACACCACAGAACCTCTGGGAGCCCTGGAGACCGTGCTGATGCTATGGAACCTGATGCAACCCTGCCTCCTCTGTGACACCACAGAACCTCTGGGAGCCCTGGAGACCGTGCTGATGCTATGGAACCTGATGCAACCCTGCCTCCACTGTGACACCACAGAACCTCTGGGAGCCCTGGAGACCGTGCTGATGCTATGGAACCTGATGCAACCCTGCCTCCACTGTGACACCACAGAAGCTCGGGGAGCTCTGCAGACCGTGGGGATGCTGGCGAAGCTGACGGAACCCTGGGCACCACAGTGACGCTATGGAACCTGGTGGAACCGAGGGGCCACAGTGACACTGTGGGGCCTTTTGGAAGCAACAGGACCCTGGTGGGAAGCCACGGGATGATTAATCCTGCACGAACCTGCTCCAGGTGGGCTCCTCTCTCCCGGCTTCCACAGGTGCTGCTAGGATCCCACTCCGGCACTGGCTTGGCACGGGCTCACGGCTTCCTTTGGCAATGGCTCTGCTCCAGGATGGCATGCTGCAGAGAATGCAGGTAGATTTTGTGCTCACTCCTGGCATGCAGCTGGACAATAAAGCCTGATCCAGCCCCCCCTCAGCATATGTCCGGCTCTGGCATTGGGGCGGGGCAACTTTGGGAGCAGCCCCAGCCCTGCTCCTGCTCCCGGCTGGGCACCCAGCTGCTGGGACACAGGTGTGTCCTGATGCCACCGTCTACTCCTTTGAGAAGGGGAGGACAGAGTGCATCAGGGAGTTTGGTGTGGCTTACATGCGGCAAGGAGAAGGTGCAGCCCCAAACTGGCTTTCACTTCTAGAACCTTTTGCTATTGCGGGAGCAGCTGCTGGAGCTTTTCAACCGAGCTGCAAGAGTGAAAAGTGTGATGGCATGTCTATCTGAGAAGGAAGGTTCGGTGCCGCAGCCTGTTGTGCACAATTTATATGCTGATAAGAGAAGGGGGTGCTTTTGGAACGTTTTCCTTCCTGACACTTCTGTCTCTGTGAGCTTTAGCTGCTTGGACTCAGGGATACCGAAGGTATGTGAAAGTGACTGGGATGCGAGAATCATGTTGCACAGGGAACAGGGAAGGTCAGCAAATGTTTCCTGTCCTGGCACATCTCTCAGTCTGAACTGCAGCTGCAGATGCTTCACTTCCGCCAAGGACTCTGCCACCTTGAGAGAAGGATGCGCTCTATGGAGTTGAGAAAGAAAGTGCATCTCACTAGCTTCTTTCCTCTACTTCATAGACAGCAAAGGGGCTATGAAAGGCAGCACTGGCTTTTTGTTCTAGGACTTCTTCTTTACAAGCAGCTGCTGGATGTTTGGAAGGGGGTTTGGGATATGCAAAAATGAGAGGCTAAGATGGTAAGAGGGTAAGATGGAAGTCATCTGGCAAAAGCAGAGCTCACAAAAGGGCCAGCTGAGAAAGCTCTTGCTGCCTACAACTTCAACTGCACCCCTCAAAGCAGCAGCACACATGCTGCTCTCGGCACTTTCCTTCTCAGCTCTACGCACCATCCTAAGCCTTGCCTCTCCCACACTCAGGATCCAAAGACAACGGCACCAGGGACTGCTCACACACTAAAGGCACCAGGACAAAAGGCTCACCAGCTTGGCCTTTGCATTCCCGCTGACAGCTCCACAGCTTGAACCCAGAGAACTGCCTGCTGCCAACAGCCTTTCCAATCACTCTGAGCACCTCATGACAAGGAGTGTGGGGAATGAATCTCCAGCAGCCTCCTGCCCCAGGCTGTCCCCCGGGAGCAGCCCTGCTCCAGGCCGTGACTGCCACCTGCACAGCCAAAGGACCCAGAGCCGGTGTTACACACCACGGCTGTGCCTGGCACAGAGACACCAGTGGCCACACAAGTGGCCATGGCACTGTCCACACACAGTCCCTGCTGCTGCTCCCCCAGCCGCTGGCACCAACTCCCAGCCACCCACTCCTAAAGCCACGGGGCCCACTGGGACACTGCGGGGGCTCGTGGAAGCCAGCGGCCATTGTGACACAGCGGGGCTGCACAGAGCCCACGGTGCTTTGTGACCCGTGGCTCCCAGGAGAGCCTTTGTGATGCTGGGGAACTACAAGGAAGCCTGGCTCCTCTGTGACACCACCACAGAAGCTCAGGGGAGCCCTGGAGACCGTGCTGATGCTATTGAACCTGATGCAACCCTGCCTCCTCTGTGACACCACAGAACCTCTGGGAGCCCTGGAGACCATGCTGATGCTATGGAACCTGATGCAACCCTGCCTCCACTGTGACACCACAGAAGCTCAGGGAGCCCTGGAGACTGTGGTGATGCTATGGAACCTGATGCAACCCTGCCTCCACTGTGACACCACAGAACCTCTGGGAGCCCTGGAGACCGTGCTGATGCTATGGAACCTGATGCAACCCTGCCTCCACTGTGACACCACAGAAGCTCGGGGAGCTCTGCAGACCGTGGGGATGCTGGCGAAGCTGACGGAACCCTGGGCACCACAGTGACGCTATGGAACCTGGTGGAACCGAGGGGCCACAGTGACACTGTGGGGCCTTTTGGAAGCAACAGGACCCTGGTGGGAAGCCACGGGATGATTAATCCTGCACGAACCTGCTCCAGGTGGGCTCCTCTCTCCCGGCTTCCACAGGTGCTGCTAGGATCCCACTCCGGCACTGGCTTGGCACGGGCTCACAGCTTCCTTTGGCAATGGCTCTGCTCCAGGATGGCATGCTGCAGAGAATGCAGGTAGATTTTGTGCTCACTCCTGGCATGCAGCTGGACAATAAAGCCTGATCCAGCCCCCCCTCAGCATATGTCCGGCTCTGGCATTGGGGCGGGGCAACTTTGGGAGCAGCCCCAGCCCTGCTCCTGCTCCCGGCTGGGCACCCAGCTGCTGGGACACAGGTGTGTCCTGATGCCACCGTCTACTCCTTTGAGAAGGGGAGGACAGAGTGCATCAGGGAGTTTGGTGTGGCTTACATGCGGCAAGGAGAAGGTGCAGCCCCAAACTGGCTTTCACTTCTAGAACCTTTTGCTATTGCGGGAGCAGCTGCTGGAGCTTTTCAACCGAGCTGCAAGAGTGAAAAGTGTGATGGCATGTCTATCTGAGAAGGAAGGTTCGGTGCCGCAGCCTGTTGTGCACAATTTATATGCTGATAAGAGAAGGGGGTGCTTTTGGAACGTTTTCCTTCCTGACACTTCTGTCTCTGTGAGCTTTAGCTGCTTGGACTCAGGGATACCGAAGGTATGTGAAAGTGACTGGGATGCGAGAATCATGTTGCACAGGGAACAGGGAAGGTCAGCAAATGTTTCCTGTCCTGGCACATCTCTCAGTCTGAACTGCAGCTGCAGATGCTTCACTTCCGCCAAGGACTCTGCCACCTTGAGAGAAGGATGCGCTCTATGGAGTTGAGAAAGAAAGTGCGTCTCACTAGCTTCTTTCCTCTACTTCATAGACAGCAAAGGGGCTATGAAAGGCAGCACTGGCTTTTTGTTCTAGGACTTCTTCTTTACAAGCAGCTGCTGGATGTTTGGAAGGGGGTTTGGGATATGCAAAAATGAGAGGCTAAGATGGTAAGAGGGTAAGATGGAAGTCATCTGGCAAAAGCAGAGCTCACAAAAGGGCCAGCTGAGAAAGCTCTTGCTGCCTACAACTTCAACTGCACCCCTCAAAGCAGCAGCACACACGCTGCTCTCGGCACTTTCCTTCTCAGCTCTACGCACCATCCTAAGCCTTGCCTCTCCCACACTCAGGATCCAAAGACAACGGCACCAGGGACTGCTCACACACTAAAGGCACCAGGACAAAAGGCTCACCAGCTTGGCCGTTGCATTCCCGCTGACAGCTCCACAGCTTGAACCCAGAGAACTGCCTGCTGCCAACAGCCTTTCCAATCACTCTGAGCACCTCATGACAAGGAGTGTGGGGAATGAATCTCCAGCAGCCTCCTGCCCCAGGCTGTCCCCCGGGAGCAGCCCTGCTCCAGGCCGTGACTGCCACCTGCACAGCCAAAGGACCCAGAGCCGGTGTTACACACCATGGCTGTGCCTGGCACAGAGACACCAGTGGCCACACAAGTGGCCATGGCACTGTCCACACACAGTCCCTGCTGCTGCTCCCCCAGCCGCTGGCACCAACTCCCAGCCACCCACTCCTAAAGCCACGGGGCCCACTGGGACACTGCGGGGGCTCGTGGAAGCCAGCGGCCATTGTGACACAGCGGGGCTGCACAGAGCCCACGGTGCTTTGTGACCCGTGGCTCCCAGGAGAGCCTTTGTGATGCTGGGGAACTACAAGGAAGCCTGGCTCCTCTGTGACACCACCACAGAAGCTCAGGGGAGCCCTGGAGACCGTGCTGATGCTATTGAACCTGATGCAACCCTGCCTCCTCTGTGACACCACAGAACCTCTGGGAGCCCTGGAGACCATGCTGATGCTATGGAACCTGATGCAACCCTGCCTCCACTGTGACACCACAGAAGCTCAGGGAGCCCTGGAGACTGTGGTGATGCTATGGAACCTGATGCAACCCTGCCTCCACTGTGACACCACAGAACCTCTGGGAGCCCTGGAGACCGTGCTGATGCTATGGAACCTGATGCAACCCTGCCTCCACTGTGACACCACAGAAGCTCGGGGAGCTCTGCAGACCGTGGGGATGCTGGCGAAGCTGACGGAACCCTGGGCACCACAGTGACGCTATGGAACCTGGTGGAACCGAGGGGCCACAGTGACACTGTGGGGCCTTTTGGAAGCAACAGGACCCTGGTGGGAAGCCACGGGATGATTAATCCTGCACGAACCTGCTCCAGGTGGGCTCCTCTCTCCCGGCTTCCACAGGTGCTGCTAGGATCCCACTCCGGCACTGGCTTGGCACGGGCTCACAGCTTCCTTTGGCAATGGCTCTGCTCCAGGATGGCATGCTGCAGAGAATGCAGGTAGATTTTGTGCTCACTCCTGGCATGCAGCTGGACAATAAAGCCTGATCCAGCCCCCCCTCAGCATATGTCCGGCTCTGGCATTGGGGCGGGGCAACTTTGGGAGCAGCCCCAGCCCTGCTCCTGCTCCCGGCTGGGCACCCAGCTGCTGGGACACAGGTGTGTCCTGATGCCACCGTCTACTCCTTTGAGAAGGGGAGGACAGAGTGCATCAGGGAGTTTGGTGTGGCTTACATGCGGCAAGGAGAAGGTGCAGCCCCAAACTGGCTTTCACTTCTAGAACCTTTTGCTATTGCGGGAGCAGCTGCTGGAGCTTTTCAACCGAGCTGCAAGAGTGAAAAGTGTGATGGCATGTCTATCTGAGAAGGAAGGTTCGGTGCCGCAGCCTGTTGTGCACAATTTATATGCTGATAAGAGAAGGGGGTGCTTTTGGAACGTTTTCCTTCCTGACACTTCTGTCTCTGTGAGCTTTAGCTGCTTGGACTCAGGGATACCGAAGGTATGTGAAAGTGACTGGGATGCGAGAATCATGTTGCACAGGGAACAGGGAAGGTCAGCAAATGTTTCCTGTCCTGGCACATCTCTCAGTCTGAACTGCAGCTGCAGATGCTTCACTTCCGCCAAGGACTCTGCCACCTTGAGAGAAGGATGCGCTCTATGGAGTTGAGAAAGAAAGTGCGTCTCACTAGCTTCTTTCCTCTACTTCATAGACAGCAAAGGGGCTATGAAAGGCAGCACTGGCTTTTTGTTCTAGGACTTCTTCTTTACAAGCAGCTGCTGGATGTTTGGAAGGGGGTTTGGGATATGCAAAAATGAGAGGCTAAGATGGTAAGAGGGTAAGATGGAAGTCATCTGGCAAAAGCAGAGCTCACAAAAGGGCCAGCTGAGAAAGCTCTTGCTGCCTACAACTTCAACTGCACCCCTCAAAGCAGCAGCACACACGCTGCTCTCGGCACTTTCCTTCTCAGCTCTACGCACCATCCTAAGCCTTGCCTCTCCCACACTCAGGATCCAAAGACAACGGCACCAGGGACTGCTCACACACTAAAGGCACCAGGACAAAAGGCTCACCAGCTTGGCCTTTGCATTCCCGCTGACAGCTCCACAGCTTGAACCCAGAGAACTGCCTGCTGCCAACAGCCTTTCCAATCACTCTGAGCACCTCATGACAAGGAGTGTGGGGAATGAATCTCCAGCAGCCTCCTGCCCCAGGCTGTCCCCCGGGAGCAGCCCTGCTCCAGGCCGTGACTGCCACCTGCACAGCCAAAGGACCCAGAGCCGGTGTTACACACCACGGCTGTGCCTGGCACAGAGACACCAGTGGCCACACAAGTGGCCATGGCACTGTCCACACACAGTCCCTGCTGCTGCTCCCCCAGCCGCTGGCACCAACTCCCAGCCACCCACTCCTAAAGCCACGGGGCCCACTGGGACACTGCGGGGGCTCGTGGAAGCCAGCGGCCATTGTGACACAGCGGGGCTGCACAGAGCCCACGGTGCTTTGTGACCCGTGGCTCCCAGGAGAGCCTTTGTGATGCTGGGGAACTACAAGGAAGCCTGGCTCCTCTGTGACACCACCACAGAAGCTCAGGGGAGCCCTGGAGACCGTGCTGATGCTATTGAACCTGATGCAACCCTGCCTCCTCTGTGACACCACAGAACCTCTGGGAGCCCTGGAGACCGTGCTGATGCTATGGAACCTGATGCAACCCTGCCTCCTCTGTGACACCACAGAACCTCTGGGAGCCCTGGAGACCGTGCTGATGCTATGGAACCTGATGCAACCCTGCCTCCACTGTGACACCACAGAACCTCTGGGAGCCCTGGAGACCGTGCTGATGCTATGGAACCTGATGCAACCCTGCCTCCACTGTGACAC
The DNA here is from genome assembly GCF_041296385.1 of Aphelocoma coerulescens. Taxonomy (NCBI): domain Eukaryota; kingdom Metazoa; phylum Chordata; class Aves; order Passeriformes; family Corvidae; genus Aphelocoma; species Aphelocoma coerulescens. The sequence goes on from NW_027184068.1 coordinate 1,220,163, forward strand.
CACAGAAGCTTGGGGAGCTCTGCAGACCGTGGGGATGCTGGCGAAGCTGACGGAACCCTGGGCACCACAGTGACGCTATGGAACCTGGTGGAACCGAGGGGCCACAGTGACACTGTGGGGCCTTTTGGAAGCAACAGGACCCTGGTGGGAAGCCACGGGATGATTAATCCTGCACGAACCTGCTCCAGGTGGGCTCCTCTCTCCCGGCTTCCACAGGTGCTGCTAGGATCCCACTCCGGCACTGGCTTGGCACGGGCTCACGGCTTCCTTTGGCAATGGCTCTGCTCCAGGATGGCATGCTGCAGAGAATGCAGGTAGATTTTGTGCTCACTCCTGGCATGCAGCTGGACAATAAAGCCTGATCCAGCCCCCCCTCAGCATATGTCCGGCTCTGGCATTGGGGCGGGGCAACTTTGGGAGCAGCCCCAGCCCTGCTCCTGCTCCCGGCTGGGCACCCAGCTGCTGGGACACAGGTGTGTCCTGATGCCACCGTCTACTCCTTTGAGAAGGGGAGGACAGAGTGCATCAGGGAGTTTGGTGTGGCTTACATGCGGCAAGGAGAAGGTGCAGCCCCAAACTGGCTTTCACTTCTAGAACCTTTTGCTATTGCGGGAGCAGCTGCTGGAGCTTTTCAACCGAGCTGCAAGAGTGAAAAGTGTGATGGCATGTCTATCTGAGAAGGAAGGTTCGGTGCCGCAGCCTGTTGTGCACAATTTATATGCTGATAAGAGAAGGGGGTGCTTTTGGAACGTTTTCCTTCCTGACACTTCTGTCTCTGTGAGCTTTAGCTGCTTGGACTCAGGGATACCGAAGGTATGTGAAAGTGACTGGGATGCGAGAATCATGTTGCACAGGGAACAGGGAAGGTCAGCAAATGTTTCCTGTCCTGGCACATCTCTCAGTCTGAACTGCAGCTGCAGATGCTTCACTTCCGCCAAGGACTCTGCCACCTTGAGAGAAGGATGCGCTCTATGGAGTTGAGAAAGAAAGTGCGTCTCACTAGCTTCTTTCCTCTACTTCATAGACAGCAAAGGGGCTATGAAAGGCAGCACTGGCTTTTTGTTCTAGGACTTCTTCTTTACAAGCAGCTGCTGGATGTTTGGAAGGGGGTTTGGGATATGCAAAAATGAGAGGCTAAGATGGTAAGAGGGTAAGATGGAAGTCATCTGGCAAAAGCAGAGCTCACAAAAGGGCCAGCTGAGAAAGCTCTTGCTGCCTACAACTTCAACTGCACCCCTCAAAGCAGCAGCACACATGCTGCTCTCGGCACTTTCCTTCTCAGCTCTACGCACCATCCTAAGCCTTGCCTCTCCCACACTCAGGATCCAAAGACAACGGCACCAGGGACTGCTCACACACTAAAGGCACCAGGACAAAAGGCTCACCAGCTTGGCCTTTGCATTCCCGCTGACAGCTCCACAGCTTGAACCCAGAGAACTGCCTGCTGCCAACAGCCTTTCCAATCACTCTGAGCACCTCATGACAAGGAGTGTGGGGAATGAATCTCCAGCAGCCTCCTGCCCCAGGCTGTCCCCCGGGAGCAGCCCTGCTCCAGGCCGTGACTGCCACCTGCACAGCCAAAGGACCCAGAGCCGGTGTTACACACCACGGCTGTGCCTGGCACAGAGACACCAGTGGCCACACAAGTGGCCATGGCACTGTCCACACACAGTCCCTGCTGCTGCTCCCCCAGCCGCTGGCACCAACTCCCAGCCACCCACTCCTAAAGCCACGGGGCCCACTGGGACACTGCGGGGGCTCGTGGAAGCCAGCGGCCATTGTGACACAGCGGGGCTGCACAGAGCCCACGGTGCTTTGTGACCCGTGGCTCCCAGGAGAGCCTTTGTGATGCTGGGGAACTACAAGGAAGCCTGGCTCCTCTGTGACACCACCACAGAAGCTCAGGGGAGCCCTGGAGACCGTGCTGATGCTATTGAACCTGATGCAACCCTGCCTCCTCTGTGACACCACAGAACCTCTGGGAGCCCTGGAGACCGTGCTGATGCTATGGAACCTGATGCAACCCTGCCTCCTCTGTGACACCACAGAACCTCTGGGAGCCCTGGAGACCGTGCTGATGCTATGGAACCTGATGCAACCCTGCCTCCACTGTGACACCACAGAACCTCTGGGAGCCCTGGAGACCGTGCTGATGCTATGGAACCTGATGCAACCCTGCCTCCACTGTGACACCACAGAAGCTTGGGGAGCTCTGCAGACCGTGGGGATGCTGGCGAAGCTGACGGAACCCTGGGCACCACAGTGACGCTATGGAACCTGGTGGAACCGAGGGGCCACAGTGACACTGTGGGGCCTTTTGGAAGCAACAGGACCCTGGTGGGAAGCCACGGGATGATTAATCCTGCACGAACCTGCTCCAGGTGGGCTCCTCTCTCCCGGCTTCCACAGGTGCTGCTAGGATCCCACTCCGGCACTGGCTTGGCACGGGCTCACGGCTTCCTTTGGCAATGGCTCTGCTCCAGGATGGCATGCTGCAGAGAATGCAGGTAGATTTTGTGCTCACTCCTGGCATGCAGCTGGACAATAAAGCCTGATCCAGCCCCCCCTCAGCATATGTCCGGCTCTGGCATTGGGGCGGGGCAACTTTGGGAGCAGCCCCAGCCCTGCTCCTGCTCCCGGCTGGGCACCCAGCTGCTGGGACACAGGTGTGTCCTGATGCCACCGTCTACTCCTTTGAGAAGGGGAGGACAGAGTGCATCAGGGAGTTTGGTGTGGCTTACATGCGGCAAGGAGAAGGTGCAGCCCCAAACTGGCTTTCACTTCTAGAACCTTTTGCTATTGCGGGAGCAGCTGCTGGAGCTTTTCAACCGAGCTGCAAGAGTGAAAAGTGTGATGGCATGTCTATCTGAGAAGGAAGGTTCGGTGCCGCAGCCTGTTGTGCACAATTTATATGCTGATAAGAGAAGGGGGTGCTTTTGGAACGTTTTCCTTCCTGACACTTCTGTCTCTGTGAGCTTTAGCTGCTTGGACTCAGGGATACCGAAGGTATGTGAAAGTGACTGGGATGCGAGAATCATGTTGCACAGGGAACAGGGAAGGTCAGCAAATGTTTCCTGTCCTGGCACATCTCTCAGTCTGAACTGCAGCTGCAGATGCTTCACTTCCGCCAAGGACTCTGCCACCTTGAGAGAAGGATGCGCTCTATGGAGTTGAGAAAGAAAGTGCGTCTCACTAGCTTCTTTCCTCTACTTCATAGACAGCAAAGGGGCTATGAAAGGCAGCACTGGCTTTTTGTTCTAGGACTTCTTCTTTACAAGCAGCTGCTGGATGTTTGGAAGGGGGTTTGGGATATGCAAAAATGAGAGGCTAAGATGGTAAGAGGGTAAGATGGAAGTCATCTGGCAAAAGCAGAGCTCACAAAAGGGCCAGCTGAGAAAGCTCTTGCTGCCTACAACTTCAACTGCACCCCTCAAAGCAGCAGCACACATGCTGCTCTCGGCACTTTCCTTCTCAGCTCTACGCACCATCCTAAGCCTTGCCTCTCCCACACTCAGGATCCAAAGACAACGGCACCAGGGACTGCTCACACACTAAAGGCACCAGGACAAAAGGCTCACCAGCTTGGCCTTTGCATTCCCGCTGACAGCTCCACAGCTTGAACCCAGAGAACTGCCTGCTGCCAACAGCCTTTCCAATCACTCTGAGCACCTCATGACAAGGAGTGTGGGGAATGAATCTCCAGCAGCCTCCTGCCCCAGGCTGTCCCCCGGGAGCAGCCCTGCTCCAGGCCGTGACTGCCACCTGCACAGCCAAAGGACCCAGAGCCGGTGTTACACACCACGGCTGTGCCTGGCACAGAGACACCAGTGGCCACACAAGTGGCCATGGCACTGTCCACACACAGTCCCTGCTGCTGCTCCCCCAGCCGCTGGCACCAACTCCCAGCCACCCACTCCTAAAGCCACGGGGCCCACTGGGACACTGCGGGGGCTCGTGGAAGCCAGCGGCCATTGTGACACAGCGGGGCTGCACAGAGCCCACGGTGCTTTGTGACCCGTGGCTCCCAGGAGAGCCTTTGTGATGCTGGGGAACTACAAGGAAGCCTGGCTCCTCTGTGACACCACCACAGAAGCTCAGGGGAGCCCTGGAGACCGTGCTGATGCTATTGAACCTGATGCAACCCTGCCTCCTCTGTGACACCACAGAACCTCTGGGAGCCCTGGAGACCGTGCTGATGCTATGGAACCTGATGCAACCCTGCCTCCACTGTGACACCACAGAAGCTCAGGGAGCCCTGGAGACTGTGGTGATGCTATGGAACCTGATGCAACCCTGCCTCCACTGTGACACCACAGAACCTCTGGGAGCCCTGGAGACCGTGCTGATGCTATGGAACCTGATGCAACCCTGCCTCCACTGTGACACCACAGAAGCTCGGGGAGCTCTGCAGACCGTGGGGATGCTGGCGAAGCTGACGGAACCCTGGGCACCACAGTGACGCTATGGAACCTGGTGGAACCGAGGGGCCACAGTGACACTGTGGGGCCTTTTGGAAGCAACAGGACCCTGGTGGGAAGCCACGGGATGATTAATCCTGCACGAACCTGCTCCAGGTGGGCTCCTCTCTCCCGGCTTCCACAGGTGCTGCTAGGATCCCACTCCGGCACTGGCTTGGCACGGGCTCACGGCTTCCTTTGGCAATGGCTCTGCTCCAGGATGGCATGCTGCAGAGAATGCAGGTAGATTTTGTGCTCACTCCTGGCATGCAGCTGGACAATAAAGCCTGATCCAGCCCCCCCTCAGCATATGTCCGGCTCTGGCATTGGGGCGGGGCAACTTTGGGAGCAGCCCCAGCCCTGCTCCTGCTCCCGGCTGGGCACCCAGCTGCTGGGACACAGGTGTGTCCTGATGCCACCGTCTACTCCTTTGAGAAGGGGAGGACAGAGTGCATCAGGGAGTTTGGTGTGGCTTACATGCGGCAAGGAGAAGGTGCAGCCCCAAACTGGCTTTCACTTCTAGAACCTTTTGCTATTGCGGGAGCAGCTGCTGGAGCTTTTCAACCGAGCTGCAAGAGTGAAAAGTGTGATGGCATGTCTATCTGAGAAGGAAGGTTCGGTGCCGCAGCCTGTTGTGCACAATTTATATGCTGATAAGAGAAGGGGGTGCTTTTGCAACGTTTTCCTTCCTGACACTTCTGTCTCTGTGAGCTTTAGCTGCTTGGACTCAGGGATACCGAAGGTATGTGAAAGTGACTGGGATGCGAGAATCATGTTGCACAGGGAACAGGGAAGGTCAGCAAATGTTTCCTGTCCTGGCACATCTCTCAGTCTGAACTGCAGCTGCAGATGCTTCACTTCCGCCAAGGACTCTGCCACCTTGAGAGAAGGATGCGCTCTATGGAGTTGAGAAAGAAAGTGCGTCTCACTAGCTTCTTTCCTCTACTTCATAGACAGCAAAGGGGCTATGAAAGGCAGCACTGGCTTTTTGTTCTAGGACTTCTTCTTTACAAGCAGCTGCTGGATGTTTGGAAGGGGGTTTGGGATATGCAAAAATGAGAGGCTAAGATGGTAAGAGGGTAAGATGGAAGTCATCTGGCAAAAGCAGAGCTCACAAAAGGGCCAGCTGAGAAAGCTCTTGCTGCCTACAACTTCAACTGCACCCCTCAAAGCAGCAGCACACACGCTGCTCTCGGCACTTTCCTTCTCAGCTCTACGCACCATCCTAAGCCTTGCCTCTCCCACACTCAGGATCCAAAGACAACGGCACCAGGGACTGCTCACACACTAAAGGCACCAGGACAAAAGGCTCACCAGCTTGGCCTTTGCATTCCCGCTGACAGCTCCACAGCTTGAACCCAGAGAACTGCCTGCTGCCAACAGCCTTTCCAATCACTCTGAGCACCTCATGACAAGGAGTGTGGGGAATGAATCTCCAGCAGCCTCCTGCCCCAGGCTGTCCCCCGGGAGCAGCCCTGCTCCAGGCCGTGACTGCCACCTGCACAGCCAAAGGACCCAGAGCCGGTGTTACACACCACGGCTGTGCCTGGCACAGAGACACCAGTGGCCACACAAGTGGCCATGGCACTGTCCACACACAGTCCCTGCTGCTGCTCCCCCAGCCGCTGGCACCAACTCCCAGCCACCCACTCCTAAAGCCACGGGGCCCACTGGGACACTGCGGGGGCTCGTGGAAGCCAGCGGCCATTGTGACACAGCGGGGCTGCACAGAGCCCACGGTGCTTTGTGACCCGTGGCTCCCAGGAGAGCCTTTGTGATGCTGGGGAACTACAAGGAAGCCTGGCTCCTCTGTGACACCACCACAGAAGCTCAGGGGAGCCCTGGAGACCGTGCTGATGCTATTGAACCTGATGCAACCCTGCCTCCTCTGTGACACCACAGAACCTCTGGGAGCCCTGGAGACCGTGCTGATGCTATGGAACCTGATGCAACCCTGCCTCCACTGTGACACCACAGAAGCTCAGGGAGCCCTGGAGACTGTGGTGATGCTATGGAACCTGATGCAACCCTGCCTCCACTGTGACACCACAGAACCTCTGGGAGCCCTGGAGACCGTGCTGATGCTATGGAACCTGATGCAACCCTGCCTCCACTGTGACACCACAGAAGCTCGGGGAGCTCTGCAGACCGTGGGGATGCTGGCGAAGCTGACGGAACCCTGGGCACCACAGTGACGCTATGGAACCTGGTGGAACCGAGGGGCCACAGTGACACTGTGGGGCCTTTTGGAAGCAACAGGACCCTGGTGGGAAGCCACGGGATGATTAATCCTGCACGAACCTGCTCCAGGTGGGCTCCTCTCTCCCGGCTTCCACAGGTGCTGCTAGGATCCCACTCCGGCACTGGCTTGGCACGGGCTCACGGCTTCCTTTGGCAATGGCTCTGCTCCAGGATGGCATGCTGCAGAGAATGCAGGTAGATTTTGTGCTCACTCCTGGCATGCAGCTGGACAATAAAGCCTGATCCAGCCCCCCCTCAGCATATGTCCGGCTCTGGCATTGGGGCGGGGCAACTTTGGGAGCAGCCCCAGCCCTGCTCCTGCTCCCGGCTGGGCACCCAGCTGCTGGGACACAGGTGTGTCCTGATGCCACCGTCTACTCCTTTGAGAAGGGGAGGACAGAGTGCATCAGGGAGTTTGGTGTGGCTTACATGCGGCAAGGAGAAGGTGCAGCCCCAAACTGGCTTTCACTTCTAGAACCTTTTGCTATTGCGGGAGCAGCTGCTGGAGCTTTTCAACCGAGCTGCAAGAGTGAAAAGTGTGATGGCATGTCTATCTGAGAAGGAAGGTTCGGTGCCGCAGCCTGTTGTGCACAATTTATATGCTGATAAGAGAAGGGGGTGCTTTTGGAACGTTTTCCTTCCTGACACTTCTGTCTCTGTGAGCTTTAGCTGCTTGGACTCAGGGATACCGAAGGTATGTGAAAGTGACTGGGATGCGAGAATCATGTTGCACAGGGAACAGGGAAGGTCAGCAAATGTTTCCTGTCCTGGCACATCTCTCAGTCTGAACTGCAGCTGCAGATGCTTCACTTCCGCCAAGGACTCTGCCACCTTGAGAGAAGGATGCGCTCTATGGAGTTGAGAAAGAAAGTGCGTCTCACTAGCTTCTTTCCTCTACTTCATAGACAGCAAAGGGGCTATGAAAGGCAGCACTGGCTTTTTGTTCTAGGACTTCTTCTTTACAAGCAGCTGCTGGATGTTTGGAAGGGGGTTTGGGATATGCAAAAATGAGAGGCTAAGATGGTAAGAGGGTAAGATGGAAGTCATCTGGCAAAAGCAGAGCTCACAAAAGGGCCAGCTGAGAAAGCTCTTGCTGCCTACAACTTCAACTGCACCCCTCAAAGCAGCAGCACACATGCTGCTCTCGGCACTTTCCTTCTCAGCTCTACGCACCATCCTAAGCCTTGCCTCTCCCACACTCAGGATCCAAAGACAACGGCACCAGGGACTGCTCACACACTAAAGGCACCAGGACAAAAGGCTCACCAGCTTGGCCTTTGCATTCCCGCTGACAGCTCCACAGCTTGAACCCAGAGAACTGCCTGCTGCCAACAGCCTTTCCAATCACTCTGAGCACCTCATGACAAGGAGTGTGGGGAATGAATCTCCAGCAGCCTCCTGCCCCAGGCTGTCCCCCGGGAGCAGCCCTGCTCCAGGCCGTGACTGCCACCTGCACAGCCAAAGGACCCAGAGCCGGTGTTACACACCACGGCTGTGCCTGGCACAGAGACACCAGTGGCCACACAAGTGGCCATGGCACTGTCCACACACAGTCCCTGCTGCTGCTCCCCCAGCCGCTGGCACCAACTCCCAGCCACCCACTCCTAAAGCCACGGGGCCCACTGGGACACTGCGGGGGCTCGTGGAAGCCAGCGGCCATTGTGACACAGCGGGGCTGCACAGAGCCCACGGTGCTTTGTGACCCGTGGCTCCCAGGAGAGCCTTTGTGATGCTGGGGAACTACAAGGAAGCCTGGCTCCTCAGTGACACCACCACAGAAGCTCAGGGGAGCCCTGGAGACCGTGCTGATGCTATTGAACCTGATGCAACCCTGCCTCCTCTGTGACACCACAGAAACTCTTGGAGCCCTGGAGACCGTGGTGATGCTATGGAACCTGATGCAACCCTGCCTCCTCTGTGACACCACAGAACCTCTGGGAGCCCTGGAGACCGTGCTGATGCTATGGAACCTGATGCAACCCTGCCTCCACTGTGACACCACAGAACCTCTGGGAGCCCTGGAGACTGTGGTGATGCTATGGAACCTGATGCAACCCTGCCTCCACTGTGACACCACAGAAGCTCGGGGAGCTCTGCAGACCGTGGGGATGCTGGCGAAGCTGACGGAACCCTGGGCACCACAGTGACGCTATGGAACCTGGTGGAACCGAGGGGCCACAGTGACACTGTGGGGCCTTTTGGAAGCAACAGGACCCTGGTGGGAAGCCACGGGATGATTAATCCTGCACGAACCTGCTCCAGGTGGGCTCCTCTCTCCCGGCTTCCACAGGTGCTGCTAGGATCCCACTCCGGCACTGGCTTGGCACGGGCTCACGGCTTCCTTTGGCAATGGCTCTGCTCCAGGATGGCATGCTGCAGAGAATGCAGGTAGATTTTGTGCTCACTCCTGGCATGCAGCTGGACAATAAAGCCTGATCCAGCCCCCCCTAGCATATGTCCGGCTCTGGCATTGGGGCGGGGCAACTTTGGGAGCAGCCCCAGCCCTGCTCCTGCTCCCGGCTGGGCACCCAGCTGCTGGGACACAGGTGTGTCCTGATGCCACCGTCTACTCCTTTGAGAAGGGGAGGACAGAGTGCATCAGGGAGTTTGGTGTGGCTTACATGCGGCAAGGAGAAGGTGCAGCCCCAAACTGGCTTTCACTTCTAGAACCTTTTGCTATTGCGGGAGCAGCTGCTGGAGCTTTTCAACCGAGCTGCAAGAGTGAAAAGTGTGATGGCATGTCTATCTGAGAAGGAAGGTTCGGTGCCGCAGCCTGTTGTGCACAATTTATATGCTGATAAGAGAAGGGGGTGCTTTTGGAACGTTTTCCTTCCTGACACTTCTGTCTCTGTGAGCTTTAGCTGCTTGGACTCAGGGATACCGAAGGTATGTGAAAGTGACTGGGATGCGAGAATCATGTTGCACAGGGAACAGGGAAGGTCAGCAAATGTTTCCTGTCCTGGCACATCTCTCAGTCTGAACTGCAGCTGCAGATGCTTCACTTCCGCCAAGGACTCTGCCACCTTGAGAGAAGGATGCGCTCTATGGAGTTGAGAAAGAAAGTGCGTCTCACTAGCTTCTTTCCTCTACTTCATAGACAGCAAAGGGGCTATGAAAGGCAGCACTGGCTTTTTGTTCTAGGACTTCTTCTTTACAAGCAGCTGCTGGATGTTTGGAAGGGGGTTTGGGATATGCAAAAATGAGAGGCTAAGATGGTAAGAGGGTAAGATGGAAGTCATCTGGCAAAAGCAGAGCTCACAAAAGGGCCAGCTGAGAAAGCTCTTGCTGCCTACAACTTCAACTGCACCCCTCAAAGCAGCAGCACACACGCTGCTCTCGGCACTTTCCTTCTCAGCTCTACGCACCATCCTAAGCCTTGCCTCTCCCACACTCAGGATCCAAAGACAACGGCACCAGGGACTGCTCACACACTAAAGGCACCAGGACAAAAGGCTCACCAGCTTGGCCTTTGCATTCCCGCTGACAGCTCCACAGCTTGAACCCAGAGAACTGCCTGCTGCCAACAGCCTTTCCAATCACTCTGAGCACCTCATGACAAGGAGTGTGGGGAATGAATCTCCAGCAGCCTCCTGCCCCAGGCTGTCCCCCGGGAGCAGCCCTGCTCCAGGCCGTGACTGCCACCTGCACAGCCAAAGGACCCAGAGCCGGTGTTACACACCACGGCTGTGCCTGGCACAGAGACACCAGTGGCCACACAAGTGGCCATGGCACTGTCCACACACAGTCCCTGCTGCTGCTCCCCCAGCCGCTGGCACCAACTCCCAGCCACCCACTCCTAAAGCCACGGGGCCCACTGGGACACTGCGGGGGCTCGTGGAAGCCAGCGGCCATTGTGACACAGCGGGGCTGCACAGAGCCCACGGTGCTTTGTGACCCGTGGCTCCCAGGAGAGCCTTTGTGATGCTGGGGAACTACAAGGAAGCCTGGCTCCTCTGTGACACCACCACAGAAGCTCAGGGGAGCCCTGGAGACCGTGCTGATGCTATGGAACCTGATGCAACCCTGCCTCCTCTGTGACACCACAGAAGCTCTTGGAGCCCTGGAGACCGTGGTGATGCTATGGAACCTGATGCAACCCTGCCTCCTCTGTGACACCACAGAACCTCTGGGAGCCCTGGAGACCGTGCTGATGCTATGGAACCTGATGCAACCCTGCCTCCACTGTGACACCACAGAAGCTCAGGGAGCCCTGGAGACTGTGGTGATGCTATGGAACCTGATGCAACCCTGCCTCCACTGTGACACCACAGAACCTCTGGGAGCCCTGGAGACCGTGCTGATGCTATGGAACCTGATGCAACCCTGCCTCCACTGTGACACCACAGAAGCTCGGGGAGCTCTGCAGACCGTGGGGATGCTGGCGAAGCTGACGGAACCCTGGGCACCACAGTGACGCTATGGAACCTGGTGGAACCGAGGGGCCACAGTGACACTGTGGGGCCTTTTGGAAGCAACAGGACCCTGGTGGGAAGCCACGGGATGATTAATCCTGCACGAACCTGCTCCAGGTGGGCTCCTCTCTCCCGGCTTCCACAGGTGCTGCTAGGATCCCACTCCGGCACTGGCTTGGCACGGGCTCACGGCTTCCTTTGGCAATGGCTCTGCTCCAGGATGGCATGCTGCAGAGAATGCAGGTAGATTTTGTGCTCACTCCTGGCATGCAGCTGGACAATAAAGCCTGATCCAGCCCCCCCTCAGCATATGTCCGGCTCTGGCATTGGGGCGGGGCAACTTTGGGAGCAGCCCCAGCCCTGCTCCTGCTCCCGGCTGGGCACCCAGCTGCTGGGACACAGGTGTGTCCTGATGCCACCGTCTACTCCTTTGAGAAGGGGAGGACAGAGTGCATCAGGGAGTTTGGTGTGGCTTACATGCGGCAAGGAGAAGGTGCAGCCCCAAACTGGCTTTCACTTCTAGAACCTTTTGCTATTGCGGGAGCAGCTGCTGGAGCTTTTCAACCGAGCTGCAAGAGTGAAAAGTGTGATGGCATGTCTATCTGAGAAGGAAGGTTCGGTGCCGCAGCCTGTTGTGCACAATTTATATGCTGATAAGAGAAGGGGGTGCTTTTGGAACGTTTTCCTTCCTGACACTTCTGTCTCTGTGAGCTTTAGCTGCTTGGACTCAGGGATACCGAAGGTATGTGAAAGTGACTGGGATGCGAGAATCATGTTGCACAGGGAACAGGGAAGGTCAGCAAATGTTTCCTGTCCTGGCACATCTCTCAGTCTGAACTGCAGCTGCAGATGCTTCACTTCCGCCAAGGACTCTGCCACCTTGAGAGAAGGATGCGCTCTATGGAGTTGAGAAAGAAAGTGCGTCTCACTAGCTTCTTTCCTCTACTTCATAGACAGCAAAGGGGCTATGAAAGGCAGCACTGGCTTTTTGTTCTAGGACTTCTTCTTTACAAGCAGCTGCTGGATGTTTGGAAGGGGGTTTGGGATATGCAAAAATGAGAGGCTAAGATGGTAAGAGGGTAAGATGGAAGTCATCTGGCAAAAGCAGAGCTCACAAAAGGGCCAGCTGAGAAAGCTCTTGCTGCCTACAACTTCAACTGCACCCCTCAAAGCAGCAGCACACATGCTGCTCTCGGCACTTTCCTTCTCAGCTCTACGCACCATCCTAAGCCTTGCCTCTCCCACACTCAGGATCCAAAGACAACGGCACCAGGGACTGCTCACACACTAAAGGCACCAGGACAAAAGGCTCACCAGCTTGGCCTTTGCATTCCCGCTGACAGCTCCACAGCTTGAACCCAGAGAACTGCCTGCTGCCAACAGCCTTTCCAATCACTCTGAGCACCTCATGACAAGGAGTGTGGGGAATGAATCTCCAGCAGCCTCCTGCCCCAGGCTGTCCCCCGGGAGCAGCCCTGCTCCAGGCCGTGACTGCCACCTGCACAGCCAAAGGACCCAGAGCCGGTGTTACACACCACGGCTGTGCCTGGCACAGAGACACCAGTGGCCACACAAGTGGCCATGGCACTGTCCACACACAGTCCCTGCTGCTGCTCCCCCAGCCGCTGGCACCAACTCCCAGCCACCCACTCCTAAAGCCACGGGGCCCACTGGGACACTGCGGGGGCTCGTGGAAGCCAGCGGCCATTGTGACACAGCGGGGCTGCACAGAGCCCACGGTGCTTTGTGACCCGTGGCTCCCAGGAGAGCCTTTGTGATGCTGGGGAACTACAAGGAAGCCTGGCTCCTCAGTGACACCACCACAGAAGCTCAGGGGAGCCCTGGAGACCGTGCTGATGCTATTGAACCTGATGCAACCCTGCCTCCTCTGTGACACCACAGAAACTCTTGGAGCCCTGGAGACCGTGGTGATGCTATGGAACCTGATGCAACCCTGCCTCCTCTGTGACACCACAGAACCTCTGGGAGCCCTGGAGACCGTGCTGATGCTATGGAACCTGATGCAACCCTGCCTCCACTGTGACACCACAGAACCTCTGGGAGCCCTGGAGACTGTGGTGATGCTATGGAACCTGATGCAACCCTGCCTCCACTGTGACACCACAGAAGCTCGGGGAGCTCTGCAGACCGTGGGGATGCTGGCGAAGCTGACGGAACCCTGGGCACCACAGTGACGCTATGGAACCTGGTGGAACCGAGGGGCCACAGTGACACTGTGGGGCCTTTTGGAAGCAACAGGACCCTGGTGGGAAGCCACGGGATGATTAATCCTGCACGAACCTGCTCCAGGTGGGCTCCTCTCTCCCGGCTTCCACAGGTGCTGCTAGGATCCCACTCCGGCACTGGCTTGGCACGGGCTCACGGCTTCCTTTGGCAATGGCTCTGCTCCAGGATGGCATGCTGCAGAGAATGCAGGTAGATTTTGTGCTCACTCCTGGCATGCAGCTGGACAATAAAGCCTGATCCAGCCCCCCCTCAGCATATGTCCGGCTCTGGCATTGGGGCGGGGCAACTTTGGGAGCAGCCCCAGCCCTGCTCCTGCTCCCGGCTGGGCACCCAGCTGCTGGGACACAGGTGTGTCCTGATGCCACCGTCTACTCCTTTGAGAAGGGGAGGACAGAGTGCATCAGGGAGTTTGGTGTGGCTTACATGCGGCAAGGAGAAGGTGCAGCCCCAAACTGGCTTTCACTTCTAGAACCTTTTGCTATTGCGGGAGCAGCTGCTGGAGCTTTTCAACCGAGCTGCAAGAGTGAAAAGTGTGATGGCATGTCTATCTGAGAAGGAAGGTTCGGTGCCGCAGCCTGTTGTGCACAATTTATATGCTGATAAGAGAAGGGGGTGCTTTTGCAACGTTTTCCTTCCTGACACTTCTGTCTCTGTGAGCTTTAGCTGCTTGGACTCAGGGATACCGAAGGTATGTGAAAGTGACTGGGATGCGAGAATCATGTTGCACAGGGAACAGGGAAGGTCAGCAAATGTTTCCTGTCCTGGCACATCTCTCAGTCTGAACTGCAGCTGCAGATGCTTCACTTCCGCCAAGGACTCTGCCACCTTGAGAGAAGGATGCGCTCTATGGAGTTGAGAAAGAAAGTGCGTCTCACTAGCTTCTTTCCTCTACTTCATAGACAGCAAAGGGGCTATGAAAGGCAGCACTGGCTTTTTGTTCTAGGACTTCTTCTTTACAAGCAGCTGCTGGATGTTTGGAAGGGGGTTTGGGATATGCAAAAATGAGAGGCTAAGATGGTAAGAGGGTAAGATGGAAGTCATCTGGCAAAAGCAGAGCTCACAAAAGGGCCAGCTGAGAAAGCTCTTGCTGCCTACAACTTCAACTGCACCCCTCAAAGCAGCAGCACACACGCTGCTCTCGGCACTTTCCTTCTCAGCTCTACGCACCATCCTAAGCCTTGCCTCTCCCACACTCAGGATCCAAAGACAACGGCACCAGGGACTGCTCACACACTAAAGGCACCAGGACAAAAGGCTCACCAGCTTGGCCTTTGCATTCCCGCTGACAGCTCCACAGCTTGAACCCAGAGAACTGCCTGCTGCCAACAGCCTTTCCAATCACTCTGAGCACCTCATGACAAGGAGTGTGGGGAATGAATCTCCAGCAGCCTCCTGCCCCAGGCTGTCCCCCGGGAGCAGCCCTGCTCCAGGCCGTGACTGCCACCTGCACAGCCAAAGGACCCAGAGCCGGTGTTACACACCACGGCTGTGCCTGGCACAGAGACACCAGTGGCCACACAAGTGGCCATGGCACTGTCCACACACAGTCCCTGCTGCTGCTCCCCCAGCCGCTGGCACCAACTCCCAGCCACCCACTCCTAAAGCCACGGGGCCCACTGGGACACTGCGGGGGCTCGTGGAAGCCAGCGGCCATTGTGACACAGCGGGGCTGCACAGAGCCCACGGTGCTTTGTGACCCGTGGCTCCCAGGAGAGCCTTTGTGATGCTGGGGAACTACAAGGAAGCCTGGCTCCTCTGTGACACCACCACAGAAGCTCAGGGGAGCCCTGGAGACCGTGCTGATGCTATTGAACCTGATGCAACCCTGCCTCCTCTGTGACACCACAGAAGCTCTTGGAGCCCTGGAGACCGTGCTGATGCTATGGAACCTGATGCAACCCTGCCTCCTCTGTGACACCACAGAACCTCTGGGAGCCCTGGAGACCGTGCTGATGCTATGGAACCTGATGCAACCCTGCCTCCACTGTGACACCACAGAAGCTCAGGGAGCCCTGGAGACTGTGGTGATGCTATGGAACCTGATGCAACCCTGCCTCCACTGTGACACCACAGAACCTCTGGGAGCCCTGGAGACCGTGCTGATGCTATGGAACCTGATGCAACCCTGCCTCCACTGTGACACCACAGAAGCTCGGGGAGCTCTGCAGACCGTGGGGATGCTGGCGAAGCTGACGGAACCCTGGGCACCACAGTGACGCTATGGAACCTGGTGGAACCGAGGGGCCACAGTGACACTGTGGGGCCTTTTGGAAGCAACAGGACCCTGGTGGGAAGCCACGGGATGATTAATCCTGCACGAACCTGCTCCAGGTGGGCTCCTCTCTCCCGGCTTCCACAGGTGCTGCTAGGATCCCACTCCGGCACTGGCTTGGCACGGGCTCACGGCTTCCTTTGGCAATGGCTCTGCTCCAGGATGGCATGCTGCAGAGAATGCAGGTAGATTTTGTGCTCACTCCTGGCATGCAGCTGGACAATAAAGCCTGATCCAGCCCCCCCTCAGCATATGTCCGGCTCTGGCATTGGGGCGGGGCAACTTTGGGAGCAGCCCCAGCCCTGCTCCTGCTCCCGGCTGGGCACCCAGCTGCTGGGACACAGGTGTGTCCTGATGCCACCGTCTACTCCTTTGAGAAGGGGAGGACAGAGTGCATCAGGGAGTTTGGTGTGGCTTACATGCGGCAAGGAGAAGGTGCAGCCCCAAACTGGCTTTCACTTCTAGAACCTTTTGCTATTGCGGGAGCAGCTGCTGGAGCTTTTCAACCGAGCTGCAAGAGTGAAAAGTGTGATGGCATGTCTATCTGAGAAGGAAGGTTCGGTGCCGCAGCCTGTTGTGCACAATTTATATGCTGATAAGAGAAGGGGGTGCTTTTGCAACGTTTTCCTTCCTGACACTTCTGTCTCTGTGAGCTTTAGCTGCTTGGACTCAGGGATACCGAAGGTATGTGAAAGTGACTGGGATGCGAGAATCATGTTGCACAGGGAACAGGGAAGGTCAGCAAATGTTTCCTGTCCTGGCACATCTCTCAGTCTGAACTGCAGCTGCAGATGCTTCACTTCCGCCAAGGACTCTGCCACCTTGAGAGAAGGATGCGCTCTATGGAGTTGAGAAAGAAAGTGCGTCTCACTAGCTTCTTTCCTCTACTTCATAGACAGCAAAGGGGCTATGAAAGGCAGCACTGGCTTTTTGTTCTAGGACTTCTTCTTTACAAGCAGCTGCTGGATGTTTGGAAGGGGGTTTGGGATATGCAAAAATGAGAGGCTAAGATGGTAAGAGGGTAAGATGGAAGTCATCTGGCAAAAGCAGAGCTCACAAAAGGGCCAGCTGAGAAAGCTCTTGCTGCCTACAACTTCAACTGCACCCCTCAAAGCAGCAGCACACACGCTGCTCTCGGCACTTTCCTTCTCAGCTCTACGCACCATCCTAAGCCTTGCCTCTCCCACACTCAGGATCCAAAGACAACGGCACCAGGGACTGCTCACACACTAAAGGCACCAGGACAAAAGGCTCACCAGCTTGGCCTTTGCATTCCCGCTGACAGCTCCACAGCTTGAACCCAGAGAACTGCCTGCTGCCAACAGCCTTTCCAATCACTCTGAGCACCTCATGACAAGGAGTGTGGGGAATGAATCTCCAGCAGCCTCCTGCCCCAGGCTGTCCCCCGGGAGCAGCCCTGCTCCAGGCCGTGACTGCCACCTGCACAGCCAAAGGACCCAGAGCCGGTGTTACACACCACGGCTGTGCCTGGCACAGAGACACCAGTGGCCACACAAGTGGCCATGGCACTGTCCACACACAGTCCCTGCTGCTGCTCCCCCAGCCGCTGGCACCAACTCCCAGCCACCCACTCCTAAAGCCACGGGGCCCACTGGGACACTGCGGGGGCTCGTGGAAGCCAGCGGCCATTGTGACACAGCGGGGCTGCACAGAGCCCACGGTGCTTTGTGACCCGTGGCTCCCAGGAGAGCCTTTGTGATGCTGGGGAACTACAAGGAAGCCTGGCTCCTCTGTGACACCACCACAGAAGCTCAGGGGAGCCCTGGAGACCGTGCTGATGCTATTGAACCTGATGCAACCCTGCCTCCTCTGTGACACCACAGAACCTCTGGGAGCCCTGGAGACCGTGCTGATGCTATGGAACCTGATGCAACCCTGCCTCCTCTGTGACACCACAGAACCTCTGGGAGCCCTGGAGACCGTGCTGATGCTATGGAACCTGATGCAACCCTGCCTCCACTGTGACACCACAGAAGCTCAGGGAGCCCTGGAGACCGTGCTGATGCTATGGAACCTGATGCAACCCTGCCTCCACTGTGACACCACAGAACCTCTGGGAGCCCTGGAGACCGTGCTGATGCTATGGAACCTGATGCAACCCTGCCTCCACTGTGACACCACAGAAGCTCGGGGAGCTCTGCAGACCGTGGGGATGCTGGCGAAGCTGACGGAACCCTGGGCACCACAGTGACGCTATGGAACCTGGTGGAACCGAGGGGCCACAGTGACACTGTGGGGCCTTTTGGAAGCAACAGGACCCTGGTGGGAAGCCACGGGATGATTAATCCTGCACGAACCTGCTCCAGGTGGGCTCCTCTCTCCCGGCTTCCACAGGTGCTGCTAGGATCCCACTCCGGCACTGGCTTGGCACGGGCCCACGGCTTCCTTTGGCAATGGCTCTGCTCCAGGATGGCATGCTGCAGAGAATGCAGGTAGATTTTGTGCTCACTCCTGGCATGCAGCTGGACAATAAAGCCTGATCCAGCCCCCCCTCAGCATATGTCCGGCTCTGGCATTGGGGCGGGGCAACTTTGGGAGCAGCCCCAGCCCTGCTCCTGCTCCCGGCTGGGCACCCAGCTGCTGGGACACAGGTGTGTCCTGATGCCACCGTCTACTCCTTTGAGAAGGGGAGGACAGAGTGCATCAGGGAGTTTGGTGTGGCTTACATGCGGCAAGGAGAAGGTGCAGCCCCAAACTGGCTTTCACTTCTAGAACCTTTTGCTATTGCGGGAGCAGCTGCTGGAGCTTTTCAACCGAGCTGCAAGAGTGAAAAGTGTGATGGCATGTCTATCTGAGAAGGAAGGTTCGGTGCCGCAGCCTGTTGTGCACAATTTATATGCTGATAAGAGAAGGGGGTGCTTTTGGAACGTTTTCCTTCCTGACACTTCTGTCTCTGTGAGCTTTAGCTGCTTGGACTCAGGGATACCGAAGGTATGTGAAAGTGACTGGGATGCGAGAATCATGTTGCACAGGGAACAGGGAAGGTCAGCAAATGTTTCCTGTCCTGGCACATCTCTCAGTCTGAACTGCAGCTGCAGATGCTTCACTTCCGCCAAGGACTCTGCCACCTTGAGAGAAGGATGCGCTCTATGGAGTTGAGAAAGAAAGTGCGTCTCACTAGCTTCTTTCCTCTACTTCATAGACAGCAAAGGGGCTATGAAAGGCAGCACTGGCTTTTTGTTCTAGGACTTCTTCTTTACAAGCAGCTGCTGGATGTTTGGAAGGGGGTTTGGGATATGCAAAAATGAGAGGCTAAGATGGTAAGAGGGTAAGATGGAAGTCATCTGGCAAAAGCAGAGCTCACAAAAGGGCCAGCTGAGAAAGCTCTTGCTGCCTACAACTTCAACTGCACCCCTCAAAGCAGCAGCACACACGCTGCTCTCGGCACTTTCCTTCTCAGCTCTACGCACCATCCTAAGCCTTGCCTCTCCCACACTCAGGATCCAAAGACAACGGCACCAGGGACTGCTCACACACTAAAGGCACCAGGACAAAAGGCTCACCAGCTTGGCCTTTGCATTCCCGCTGACAGCTCCACAGCTTGAACCCAGAGAACTGCCTGCTGCCAACAGCCTTTCCAATCACTCTGAGCACCTCATGACAAGGAGTGTGGGGAATGAATCTCCAGCAGCCTCCTGCCCCAGGCTGTCCCCCGGGAGCAGCCCTGCTCCAGGCCGTGACTGCCACCTGCACAGCCAAAGGACCCAGAGCCGGTGTTACACACCACGGCTGTGCCTGGCACAGAGACACCAGTGGCCACACAAGTGGCCATGGCACTGTCCACACACAGTCCCTGCTGCTGCTCCCCCAGCCGCTGGCACCAACTCCCAGCCACCCACTCCTAAAGCCACGGGGCCCACTGGGACACTGCGGGGGCTCGTGGAAGCCAGCGGCCATTGTGACACAGCGGGGCTGCACAGAGCCCACGGTGCTTTGTGACCCGTGGCTCCCAGGAGAGCCTTTGTGATGCTGGGGAACTACAAGGAAGCCTGGCTCCTCTGTGACACCACCACAGAAGCTCAGGGGAGCCCTGGAGACCGTGCTGATGCTATGGAACCTGATGCAACCCTGCCTCCTCTGTGACACCACAGAAGCTCTTGGAGCCCTGGAGACCGTGCTGATGCTATGGAACCTGATGCAACCCTGCCTCCTCTGTGACACCACAGAACCTCTGGGAGCCCTGGAGACCGTGCTGATGCTATGGAACCTGATGCAACCCTGCCTCCACTGTGACACCACAGAACCTCTGGGAGCCCTGGAGACTGTGGTGATGCTATGGAACCTGATGCAACCCTGCCTCCACTGTGACACCACAGAACCTCTGGGAGCCCTGGAGACCGTGCTGATGCTATGGAACCTGATGCAACCCTGCCTCCACTGTGACACCACAGAAGCTCAGGGAGCCCTGGAGACTGTGGTGATGCTATGGAACCTGATGCAACCCTGCCTCCACTGTGACACCACTGAACCTCTGGGAGCCCTGGAGACCGTGGTGATGCTATGGAACCTGATGCAACCCTGCCTCCACTGTGACACCACAGAAGCTCGGGGAGCTCTGCAGACCGTGGGGATGCTGGCGAAGCTGACGGAACCCTGGGCACCACAGTGACGCTATGGAACCTGGTGGAACCGAGGGGCCACAGTGACACTGTGGGGCCTTTTGGAAGCAACAGGACCCTGGTGGGAAGCCACGGGATGATTAATCCTGCACGAACCTGCTCCAGGTGGGCTCCTCTCTCCCGGCTTCCACAGGTGCTGCTAGGATCCCACTCCGGCACTGGCTTGGCACGGGCTCACGGCTTCCTTTGGCAATGGCTCTGCTCCAGGATGGCATGCTGCAGAGAATGCAGGTAGATTTTGTGCTCACTCCTGGCATGCAGCTGGACAATAAAGCCTGATCCAGCCCCCCCTCAGCATATGTCCGGCTCTGGCATTGGGGCGGGGCAACTTTGGGAGCAGCCCCAGCCCTGCTCCTGCTCCCGGCTGGGCACCCAGCTGCTGGGACACAGGTGTGTCCTGATGCCACCGTCTACTCCTTTGAGAAGGGGAGGACAGAGTGCATCAGGGAGTTTGGTGTGGCTTACATGCGGCAAGGAGAAGGTGCAGCCCCAAACTGGCTTTCACTTCTAGAACCTTTTGCTATTGCGGGAGCAGCTGCTGGAGCTTTTCAACCGAGCTGCAAGAGTGAAAAGTGTGATGGCATGTCTATCTGAGAAGGAAGGTTCGGTGCCGCAGCCTGTTGTGCACAATTTATATGCTGATAAGAGAAGGGGGTGTTTTTGCAACGTTTTCCTTCCTGACACTTCTGTCTCTGTGAGCTTTAGCTGCTTGGACTCAGGGATACCGAAGGTATGTGAAAGTGACTGGGATGCGAGAATCATGTTGCACAGGGAACAGGGAAGGTCAGCAAATGTTTCCTGTCCTGGCACATCTCTCAGTCTGAACTGCAGCTGCAGATGCTTCACTTCCGCCAAGGACTCTGCCACCTTGAGAGAAGGATGCGCTCTATGGAGTTGAGAAAGAAAGTGCGTCTCACTAGCTTCTTTCCTCTACTTCATAGACAGCAAAGGGGCTATGAAAGGCAGCACTGGCTTTTTGTTCTAGGACTTCTTCTTTACAAGCAGCTGCTGGATGTTTGGAAGGGGGTTTGGGATATGCAAAAATGAGAGGCTAAGATGGTAAGAGGGTAAGATGGAAGTCATCTGGCAAAAGCAGAGCTCACAAAAGGGCCAGCTGAGAAAGCTCTTGCTGCCTACAACTTCAACTGCACCCCTCAAAGCAGCAGCACACACGCTGCTCTCGGCACTTTCCTTCTCAGCTCTACACACCATCCTAAGCCTTGCCTCTCCCACACTCAGGATCCAAAGACAACGGCACCAGGGACTGCTCACACACTAAAGGCACCAGGACAAAAGGCTCACCAGCTTGGCCTTTGCATTCCCGCTGACAGCTCCACAGCTTGAACCCAGAGAACTGCCTGCTGCCAACAGCCTTTCCAATCACTCTGAGCACCTCATGACAAGGAGTGTGGGGAATGAATCTCCAGCAGCCTCCTGCCCCAGGCTGTCCCCCGGGAGCAGCCCTGCTCCAGGCCGTGACTGCCACCTGCACAGCCAAAGGACCCAGAGCCGGTGTTACACACCACGGCTGTGCCTGGCACAGAGACACCAGTGGCCACACAAGTGGCCATGGCACTGTCCACACACAGTCCCTGCTGCTGCTCCCCCAGCCGCTGGCACCAACTCCCAGCCACCCACTCCTAAAGCCACGGGGCCCACTGGGACACTGCGGGGGCTCGTGGAAGCCAGCGGCCATTGTGACACAGCGGGGCTGCACAGAGCCCACGGTGCTTTGTGACCCGTGGCTCCCAGGAGAGCCTTTGTGATGCTGGGGAACTACAAGGAAGCCTGGCTCCTCTGTGACACCACCACAGAAGCTCAGGGGAGCCCTGGAGACCGTGCTGAAGCTATTGAACCTGATGCAACCCTGCCTCCACTGTGACACCACAGAAGCTCAGGGAGCCCTGGAGACTGTGGTGATGCTATGGAACCTGATGCAACCCTGCCTCCACTGTGACACCACAGAACCTCTGGGAGCCCTGGAGACCGTGCTGATGCTATGGAACCTGATGCAACCCTGCCTCCACTGTGACACCACAGAAGCTCGGGGAGCTCTGCAGACCGTGGGGATGCTGGCGAAGCTGACGGAACCCTGGGCACCACAGTGACGCTATGGAACCTGGTGGAACCGAGGGGCCACAGTGACACTGTGGGGCCTTTTGGAAGCAACAGGACCCTGGTGGGAAGCCACGGGATGATTAATCCTGCACGAACCTGCTCCAGGTGGGCTCCTCTCTCCCGGCTTCCACAGGTGCTGCTAGGATCCCACTCCGGCACTGGCTTGGCACGGGCTCACGGCTTCCTTTGGCAATGGCTCTGCTCCAGGATGGCATGCTGCAGAGAATGCAGGTAGATTTTGTGCTCACTCCTGGCATGCAGCTGGACAATAAAGCCTGATCCAGCCCCCCCTCAGCATATGTCCGGCTCTGGCATTGGGGCGGGGCAACTTTGGGAGCAGCCCCAGCCCTGCTCCTGCTCCCGGCTGGGCACCCAGCTGCTGGGACACAGGTGTGTCCTGATGCCACCGTCTACTCCTTTGAGAAGGGGAGGACAGAGTGCATCAGGGAGTTTGGTGTGGCTTACATGCGGCAAGGAGAAGGTGCAGCCCCAAACTGGCTTTCACTTCTAGAACCTTTTGCTATTGCGGGAGCAGCTGCTGGAGCTTTTCAACCGAGCTGCAAGAGTGAAAAGTGTGATGGCATGTCTATCTGAGAAGGAAGGTTCGGTGCCGCAGCCTGTTGTGCACAATTTATATGCTGATAAGAGAAGGGGGTGCTTTTGCAACGTTTTCCTTCCTGACACTTCTGTCTCTGTGAGCTTTAGCTGCTTGGACTCAGGGATACCGAAGGTATGTGAAAGTGACTGGGATGCGAGAATCATGTTGCACAGGGAACAGGGAAGGTCAGCAAATGTTTCCTGTCCTGGCACATCTCTCAGTCTGAACTGCAGCTGCAGATGCTTCACTTCCGCCAAGGACTCTGCCACCTTGAGAGAAGGATGCGCTCTATGGAGTTGAGAAAGAAAGTGCGTCTCACTAGCTTCTTTCCTCTACTTCATAGACAGCAAAGGGGCTATGAAAGGCAGCACTGGCTTTTTGTTCTAGGACTTCTTCTTTACAAGCAGCTGCTGGATGTTTGGAAGGGGGTTTGGGATATGCAAAAATGAGAGGCTAAGATGGTAAGAGGGTAAGATGGAAGTCATCTGGCAAAAGCAGAGCTCACAAAAGGGCCAGCTGAGAAAGCTCTTGCTGCCTACAACTTCAACTGCACCCCTCAAAGCAGCAGCACACACGCTGCTCTCGGCACTTTCCTTCTCAGCTCTACGCACCATCCTAAGCCTTGCCTCTCCCACACTCAGGATCCAAAGACAACGGCACCAGGGACTGCTCACACACTAAAGGCACCAGGACAAAAGGCTCACCAGCTTGGCCTTTGCATTCCCGCTGACAGCTCCACAGCTTGAACCCAGAGAACTGCCTGCTGCCAACAGCCTTTCCAATCACTCTGAGCACCTCATGACAAGGAGTGTGGGGAATGAATCTCCAGCAGCCTCCTGCCCCAGGCTGTCCCCCGGGAGCAGCCCTGCTCCAGGCCGTGACTGCCACCTGCACAGCCAAAGGACCCAGAGCCGGTGTTACACACCACGGCTGTGCCTGGCACAGAGACACCAGTGGCCACACAAGTGGCCATGGCACTGTCCACACACAGTCCCTGCTGCTGCTCCCCCAGCCGCTGGCACCAACTCCCAGCCACCCACTCCTAAAGCCACGGGGCCCACTGGGACACTGCGGGGGCTCGTGGAAGCCAGCGGCCATTGTGACACAGCGGGGCTGCACAGAGCCCACGGTGCTTTGTGACCCGTGGCTCCCAGGAGAGCCTTTGTGATGCTGGGGAACTACAAGGAAGCCTGGCTCCTCTGTGACACCACCACAGAAGCTCAGGGGAGCCCCGGAGACCGTGCTGATGCTATTGAACCTGATGCAACCCTGCCTCCTCTGTGACACCACAGAAGCTCTGGGAGCCCTGGAGACCGTGCTGATGCTATGGAACCTGATGCAACCCTGCCTCCACTGTGACACCACAGAAGCTCAGGGAGCCCTGGAGACTGTGGTGATGCTATGGAACCTGATGCAACCCTGCCTCCACTGTGACACCACAGAACCTCTGGGAGCCCTGGAGACCGTGCTGATGCTATGGAACCTGATGCAACCCTGCCTCCACTGTGACACCACAGAAGCTCGGGGAGCTCTGCAGACCGTGGGGATGCTGGCGAAGCTGACGGAACCCTGGGCACCACAGTGACGCTATGGAACCTGGTGGAACCGAGGGGCCACAGTGACACTGTGGGGCCTTTTGGAAGCAACAGGACCCTGGTGGGAAGCCACGGGATGATTAATCCTGCACGAACCTGCTCCAGGTGGGCTCCTCTCTCCCGGCTTCCACAGGTGCTGCTAGGATCCCACTCCGGCACTGGCTTGGCACGGGCCCACGGCTTCCTTTGGCAATGGCTCTGCTCCAGGATGGCATGCTGCAGAGAATGCAGGTAGATTTTGTGCTCACTCCTGGCATGCAGCTGGACAATAAAGCCTGATCCAGCCCCCCCTCAGCATATGTCCGGCTCTGGCATTGGGGCGGGGCAACTTTGGGAGCAGCCCCAGCCCTGCTCCTGCTCCCGGCTGGGCACCCAGCTGCTGGGACACAGGTGTGTCCTGATGCCACCGTCTACTCCTTTGAGAAGGGGAGGACAGAGTGCATCAGGGAGTTTGGTGTGGCTTACATGCGGCAAGGAGAAGGTGCAGCCCCAAACTGGCTTTCACTTCTAGAACCTTTTGCTATTGCGGGAGCAGCTGCTGGAGCTTTTCAACCGAGCTGCAAGAGTGAAAAGTGTGATGGCATGTCTATCTGAGAAGGAAGGTTCGGTGCCGCAGCCTGTTGTGCACAATTTATATGCTGATAAGAGAAGGGGGTGCTTTTGGAACGTTTTCCTTCCTGACACTTCTGTCTCTGTGAGCTTTAGCTGCTTGGACTCAGGGATACCGAAGGTATGTGAAAGTGACTGGGATGCGAGAATCATGTTGCACAGGGAACAGGGAAGGTCAGCAAATGTTTCCTGTCCTGGCACATCTCTCAGTCTGAACTGCAGCTGCAGATGCTTCACTTCCGCCAAGGACTCTGCCACCTTGAGAGAAGGATGCGCTCTATGGAGTTGAGAAAGAAAGTGCGTCTCACTAGCTTCTTTCCTCTACTTCATAGACAGCAAAGGGGCTATGAAAGGCAGCACTGGCTTTTTGTTCTAGGACTTCTTCTTTACAAGCAGCTGCTGGATGTTTGGAAGGGGGTTTGGGATATGCAAAAATGAGAGGCTAAGATGGTAAGAGGGTAAGATGGAAGTCATCTGGCAAAAGCAGAGCTCACAAAAGGGCCAGCTGAGAAAGCTCTTGCTGCCTACAACTTCAACTGCACCCCTCAAAGCAGCAGCACACACGCTGCTCTCGGCACTTTCCTTCTCAGCTCTACGCACCATCCTAAGCCTTGCCTCTCCCACACTCAGGATCCAAAGACAACGGCACCAGGGACTGCTCACACACTAAAGGCACCAGGACAAAAGGCTCACCAGCTTGGCCTTTGCATTCCCGCTGACAGCTCCACAGCTTGAACCCAGAGAACTGCCTGCTGCCAACAGCCTTTCCAATCACTCTGAGCACCTCATGACAAGGAGTGTGGGGAATGAATCTCCAGCAGCCTCCTGCCCCAGGCTGTCCCCCGGGAGCAGCCCTGCTCCAGGCCGTGACTGCCACCTGCACAGCCAAAGGACCCAGAGCCGGTGTTACACACCACGGCTGTGCCTGGCACAGAGACACCAGTGGCCACACAAGTGGCCATGGCACTGTCCACACACAGTCCCTGCTGCTGCTCCCCCAGCCGCTGGCACCAACTCCCAGCCACCCACTCCTAAAGCCACGGGGCCCACTGGGACACTGCGGGGGCTCGTGGAAGCCAGCGGCCATTGTGACACAGCGGGGCTGCACAGAGCCCACGGTGCTTTGTGACCCGTGGCTCCCAGGAGAGCCTTTGTGATGCTGGGGAACTACAAGGAAGCCTGGCTCCTCTGTGACACCACCACAGAAGCTCAGGGGAGCCCTGGAGACCGTGCTGATGCTATGGAACCTGATGCAACCCTGCCTCCTCTGTGACACCACAGAAGCTCTTGGAGCCCTGGAGACCGTGCTGATGCTATGGAACCTGATGCAACCCTGCCTCCTCTGTGACACCACAGAACCTCTGGGAGCCCTGGAGACCGTGCTGATGCTATGGAACCTGATGCAACCCTGCCTCCACTGTGACACCACAGAACCTCTGGGAGCCCTGGAGACTGTGGTGATGCTATGGAACCTGATGCAACCCTGCCTCCACTGTGACACCACAGAACCTCTGGGAGCCCTGGAGACCGTGCTGATGCTATGGAACCTGATGCAACCCTGCCTCCACTGTGACACCACAGAAGCTCAGGGAGCCCTGGAGACTGTGGTGATGCTATGGAACCTGATGCAACCCTGCCTCCACTGTGACACCACTGAACCTCTGGGAGCCCTGGAGACCGTGGTGATGCTATGGAACCTGATGCAACCCTGCCTCCACTGTGACACCACAGAAGCTCGGGGAGCTCTGCAGACCGTGGGGATGCTGGCGAAGCTGACGGAACCCTGGGCACCACAGTGACGCTATGGAACCTGGTGGAACCGAGGGGCCACAGTGACACTGTGGGGCCTTTTGGAAGCAACAGGACCCTGGTGGGAAGCCACGGGATGATTAATCCTGCACGAACCTGCTCCAGGTGGGCTCCTCTCTCCCGGCTTCCACAGGTGCTGCTAGGATCCCACTCCGGCACTGGCTTGGCACGGGCTCACGGCTTCCTTTGGCAATGGCTCTGCTCCAGGATGGCATGCTGCAGAGAATGCAGGTAGATTTTGTGCTCACTCCTGGCATGCAGCTGGACAATAAAGCCTGATCCAGCCCCCCCTCAGCATATGTCCGGCTCTGGCATTGGGGCGGGGCAACTTTGGGAGCAGCCCCAGCCCTGCTCCTGCTCCCGGCTGGGCACCCAGCTGCTGGGACACAGGTGTGTCCTGATGCCACCGTCTACTCCTTTGAGAAGGGGAGGACAGAGTGCATCAGGGAGTTTGGTGTGGCTTACATGCGGCAAGGAGAAGGTGCAGCCCCAAACTGGCTTTCACTTCTAGAACCTTTTGCTATTGCGGGAGCAGCTGCTGGAGCTTTTCAACCGAGCTGCAAGAGTGAAAAGTGTGATGGCATGTCTATCTGAGAAGGAAGGTTCGGTGCCGCAGCCTGTTGTGCACAATTTATATGCTGATAAGAGAAGGGGGTGTTTTTGCAACGTTTTCCTTCCTGACACTTCTGTCTCTGTGAGCTTTAGCTGCTTGGACTCAGGGATACCGAAGGTATGTGAAAGTGACTGGGATGCGAGAATCATGTTGCACAGGGAACAGGGAAGGTCAGCAAATGTTTCCTGTCCTGGCACATCTCTCAGTCTGAACTGCAGCTGCAGATGCTTCACTTCCGCCAAGGACTCTGCCACCTTGAGAGAAGGATGCGCTCTATGGAGTTGAGAAAGAAAGTGCGTCTCACTAGCTTCTTTCCTCTACTTCATAGACAGCAAAGGGGCTATGAAAGGCAGCACTGGCTTTTTGTTCTAGGACTTCTTCTTTACAAGCAGCTGCTGGATGTTTGGAAGGGGGTTTGGGATATGCAAAAATGAGAGGCTAAGATGGTAAGAGGGTAAGATGGAAGTCATCTGGCAAAAGCAGAGCTCACAAAAGGGCCAGCTGAGAAAGCTCTTGCTGCCTACAACTTCAACTGCACCCCTCAAAGCAGCAGCACACACGCTGCTCTCGGCACTTTCCTTCTCAGCTCTACACACCATCCTAAGCCTTGCCTCTCCCACACTCAGGATCCAAAGACAACGGCACCAGGGACTGCTCACACACTAAAGGCACCAGGACAAAAGGCTCACCAGCTTGGCCTTTGCATTCCCGCTGACAGCTCCACAGCTTGAACCCAGAGAACTGCCTGCTGCCAACAGCCTTTCCAATCACTCTGAGCACCTCATGACAAGGAGTGTGGGGAATGAATCTCCAGCAGCCTCCTGCCCCAGGCTGTCCCCCGGGAGCAGCCCTGCTCCAGGCCGTGACTGCCACCTGCACAGCCAAAGGACCCAGAGCCGGTGTTACACACCACGGCTGTGCCTGGCACAGAGACACCAGTGGCCACACAAGTGGCCATGGCACTGTCCACACACAGTCCCTGCTGCTGCTCCCCCAGCCGCTGGCACCAACTCCCAGCCACCCACTCCTAAAGCCACGGGGCCCACTGGGACACTGCGGGGGCTCGTGGAAGCCAGCGGCCATTGTGACACAGCGGGGCTGCACAGAGCCCACGGTGCTTTGTGACCCGTGGCTCCCAGGAGAGCCTTTGTGATGCTGGGGAACTACAAGGAAGCCTGGCTCCTCTGTGACACCACCACAGAAGCTCAGGGGAGCCCTGGAGACCGTGCTGAAGCTATTGAACCTGATGCAACCCTGCCTCCACTGTGACACCACAGAAGCTCAGGGAGCCCTGGAGACTGTGGTGATGCTATGGAACCTGATGCAACCCTGCCTCCACTGTGACACCACAGAACCTCTGGGAGCCCTGGAGACCGTGCTGATGCTATGGAACCTGATGCAACCCTGCCTCCACTGTGACACCACAGAAGCTCGGGGAGCTCTGCAGACCGTGGGGATGCTGGCGAAGCTGACGGAACCCTGGGCACCACAGTGACGCTATGGAACCTGGTGGAACCGAGGGGCCACAGTGACACTGTGGGGCCTTTTGGAAGCAACAGGACCCTGGTGGGAAGCCACGGGATGATTAATCCTGCACGAACCTGCTCCAGGTGGGCTCCTCTCTCCCGGCTTCCACAGGTGCTGCTAGGATCCCACTCCGGCACTGGCTTGGCACGGGCTCACGGCTTCCTTTGGCAATGGCTCTGCTCCAGGATGGCATGCTGCAGAGAATGCAGGTAGATTTTGTGCTCACTCCTGGCATGCAGCTGGACAATAAAGCCTGATCCAGCCCCCCCTCAGCATATGTCCGGCTCTGGCATTGGGGCGGGGCAACTTTGGGAGCAGCCCCAGCCCTGCTCCTGCTCCCGGCTGGGCACCCAGCTGCTGGGACACAGGTGTGTCCTGATGCCACCGTCTACTCCTTTGAGAAGGGGAGGACAGAGTGCATCAGGGAGTTTGGTGTGGCTTACATGCGGCAAGGAGAAGGTGCAGCCCCAAACTGGCTTTCACTTCTAGAACCTTTTGCTATTGCGGGAGCAGCTGCTGGAGCTTTTCAACCGAGCTGCAAGAGTGAAAAGTGTGATGGCATGTCTATCTGAGAAGGAAGGTTCGGTGCCGCAGCCTGTTGTGCACAATTTATATGCTGATAAGAGAAGGGGGTGCTTTTGCAACGTTTTCCTTCCTGACACTTCTGTCTCTGTGAGCTTTAGCTGCTTGGACTCAGGGATACCGAAGGTATGTGAAAGTGACTGGGATGCGAGAATCATGTTGCACAGGGAACAGGGAAGGTCAGCAAATGTTTCCTGTCCTGGCACATCTCTCAGTCTGAACTGCAGCTGCAGATGCTTCACTTCCGCCAAGGACTCTGCCACCTTGAGAGAAGGATGCGCTCTATGGAGTTGAGAAAGAAAGTGCGTCTCACTAGCTTCTTTCCTCTACTTCATAGACAGCAAAGGGGCTATGAAAGGCAGCACTGGCTTTTTGTTCTAGGACTTCTTCTTTACAAGCAGCTGCTGGATGTTTGGAAGGGGGTTTGGGATATGCAAAAATGAGAGGCTAAGATGGTAAGAGGGTAAGATGGAAGTCATCTGGCAAAAGCAGAGCTCACAAAAGGGCCAGCTGAGAAAGCTCTTGCTGCCTACAACTTCAACTGCACCCCTCAAAGCAGCAGCACACACGCTGCTCTCGGCACTTTCCTTCTCAGCTCTACGCACCATCCTAAGCCTTGCCTCTCCCACACTCAGGATCCAAAGACAACGGCACCAGGGACTGCTCACACACTAAAGGCACCAGGACAAAAGGCTCACCAGCTTGGCCTTTGCATTCCCGCTGACAGCTCCACAGCTTGAACCCAGAGAACTGCCTGCTGCCAACAGCCTTTCCAATCACTCTGAGCACCTCATGACAAGGAGTGTGGGGAATGAATCTCCAGCAGCCTCCTGCCCCAGGCTGTCCCCCGGGAGCAGCCCTGCTCCAGGCCGTGACTGCCACCTGCACAGCCAAAGGACCCAGAGCCGGTGTTACACACCACGGCTGTGCCTGGCACAGAGACACCAGTGGCCACACAAGTGGCCATGGCACTGTCCACACACAGTCCCTGCTGCTGCTCCCCCAGCCGCTGGCACCAACTCCCAGCCACCCACTCCTAAAGCCACGGGGCCCACTGGGACACTGCGGGGGCTCGTGGAAGCCAGCGGCCATTGTGACACAGCGGGGCTGCACAGAGCCCACGGTGCTTTGTGACCCGTGGCTCCCAGGAGAGCCTTTGTGATGCTGGGGAACTACAAGGAAGCCTGGCTCCTCTGTGACACCACCACAGAAGCTCAGGGGAGCCCCGGAGACCGTGCTGATGCTATTGAACCTGATGCAACCCTGCCTCCTCTGTGACACCACAGAAGCTCTGGGAGCCCTGGAGACCGTGCTGATGCTATGGAACCTGATGCAACCCTGCCTCCACTGTGACACCACAGAAGCTCAGGGAGCCCTGGAGACTGTGGTGATGCTATGGAACCTGATGCAACCCTGCCTCCACTGTGACACCACAGAACCTCTGGGAGCCCTGGAGACCGTGCTGATGCTATGGAACCTGATGCAACCCTGCCTCCACTGTGACACCACAGAAGCTCGGGGAGCTCTGCAGACCGTGGGGATGCTGGCGAAGCTGACGGAACCCTGGGCACCACAGTGACGCTATGGAACCTGGTGGAACCGAGGGGCCACAGTGACACTGTGGGGCCTTTTGGAAGCAACAGGACCCTGGTGGGAAGCCACGGGATGATTAATCCTGCACGAACCTGCTCCAGGTGGGCTCCTCTCTCCCGGCTTCCACAGGTGCTGCTAGGATCCCACTCCGGCACTGGCTTGGCACGGGCTCACGGCTTCCTTTGGCAATGGCTCTGCTCCAGGATGGCATGCTGCAGAGAATGCAGGTAGATTTTGTGCTCACTCCTGGCATGCAGCTGGACAATAAAGCCTGATCCAGCCCCCCCTCAGCATATGTCCGGCTCTGGCATTGGGGCGGGGCAACTTTGGGAGCAGCCCCAGCCCTGCTCCTGCTCCCGGCTGGGCACCCAGCTGCTGGGACACAGGTGTGTCCTGATGCCACCGTCTACTCCTTTGAGAAGGGGAGGACAGAGTGCATCAGGGAGTTTGGTGTGGCTTACATGCGGCAAGGAGAAGGTGCAGCCCCAAACTGGCTTTCACTTCTAGAACCTTTTGCTATTGCGGGAGCAGCTGCTGGAGCTTTTCAACCGAGCTGCAAGAGTGAAAAGTGTGATGGCATGTCTATCTGAGAAGGAAGGTTCGGTGCCGCAGCCTGTTGTGCACAATTTATATGCTGATAAGAGAAGGGGGTGCTTTTGGAACGTTTTCCTTCCTGACACTTCTGTCTCTGTGAGCTTTAGCTGCTTGGACTCAGGGATACCGAAGGTATGTGAAAGTGACTGGGATGCGAGAATCATGTTGCACAGGGAACAGGGAAGGTCAGCAAATGTTTCCTGTCCTGGCACATCTCTCAGTCTGAACTGCAGCTGCAGATGCTTCACTTCCGCCAAGGACTCTGCCACCTTGAGAGAAGGATGCGCTCTATGGAGTTGAGAAAGAAAGTGCGTCTCACTAGCTTCTTTCCTCTACTTCATAGACAGCAAAGGGGCTATGAAAGGCAGCACTGGCTTTTTGTTCTAGGACTTCTTCTTTACAAGCAGCTGCTGGATGTTTGGAAGGGGGTTTGGGATATGCAAAAATGAGAGGCTAAGATGGTAAGAGGGTAAGATGGAAGTCATCTGGCAAAAGCAGAGCTCACAAAAGGGCCAGCTGAGAAAGCTCTTGCTGCCTACAACTTCAACTGCACCCCTCAAAGCAGCAGCACACACGCTGCTCTCGGCACTTTCCTTCTCAGCTCTACGCACCATCCTAAGCCTTGCCTCTCCCACACTCAGGATCCAAAGACAACGGCACCAGGGACTGCTCACACACTAAAGGCACCAGGACAAAAGGCTCACCAGCTTGGCCTTTGCATTCCCGCTGACAGCTCCACAGCTTGAACCCAGAGAACTGCCTGCTGCCAACAGCCTTTCCAATCACTCTGAGCACCTCATGACAAGGAGTGTGGGGAATGAATCTCCAGCAGCCTCCTGCCCCAGGCTGTCCCCCGGGAGCAGCCCTGCTCCAGGCCGTGACTGCCACCTGCACAGCCAAAGGACCCAGAGCCGGTGTTACACACCACGGCTGTGCCTGGCACAGAGACACCAGTGGCCACACAAGTGGCCATGGCACTGTCCACACACAGTCCCTGCTGCTGCTCCCCCAGCCGCTGGCACCAACTCCCAGCCACCCACTCCTAAAGCCACGGGGCCCACTGGGACACTGCGGGGGCTCGTGGAAGCCAGCGGCCATTGTGACACAGCGGGGCTGCACAGAGCCCACGGTGCTTTGTGACCCGTGGCTCCCAGGAGAGCCTTTGTGATGCTGGGGAACTACAAGGAAGCCTGGCTCCTCTGTGACACCACCACAGAAGCTCAGGGGAGCCCTGGAGACCGTGCTGATGCTATTGAACCTGATGCAACCCTGCCTCCTCTGTGACACCACAGAAGCTCTTGGAGCCCTGGAGACCGTGGTGATGCTATGGAACCTGATGCAACCCTGCCTCCTCTGTGACACCACAGAACCTCTGGGAGCCCTGGAGACCGTGCTGATGCTATGGAACCTGATGCAACCCTGCCTCCACTGTGACACCACAGAAGCTCAGGGAGCCCTGGAGACTGTGGTGATGCTATGGAACCTGATGCAACCCTGCCTCCACTGTGACACCACAGAACCTCTGGGAGCCCTGGAGACCGTGCTGATGCTATGGAACCTGATGCAACCCTGCCTCCACTGTGACACCACAGAAGCTCGGGGAGCTCTGCAGACCGTGGGGATGCTGGCGAAGCTGACGGAACCCTGGGCACCACAGTGACGCTATGGAACCTGGTGGAACCGAGGGGCCACAGTGACACTGTGGGGCCTTTTGGAAGCAACAGGACCCTGGTGGGAAGCCACGGGATGATTAATCCTGCACGAACCTGCTCCAGGTGGGCTCCTCTCTCCCGGCTTCCACAGGTGCTGCTAGGATCCCACTCCGGCACTGGCTTGGCACGGGCTCACGGCTTCCTTTGGCAATGGCTCTGCTCCAGGATGGCATGCTGCAGAGAATGCAGGTAGATTTTGTGCTCACTCCTGGCATGCAGCTGGACAATAAAGCCTGATCCAGCCCCCCCTCAGCATATGTCCGGCTCTGGCATTGGGGCGGGGCAACTTTGGGAGCAGCCCCAGCCCTGCTCCTGCTCCCGGCTGGGCACCCAGCTGCTGGGACACAGGTGTGTCCTGATGCCACCGTCTACTCCTTTGAGAAGGGGAGGACAGAGTGCATCAGGGAGTTTGGTGTGGCTTACATGCGGCAAGGAGAAGGTGCAGCCCCAAACTGGCTTTCACTTCTAGAACCTTTTGCTATTGCGGGAGCAGCTGCTGGAGCTTTTCAACCGAGCTGCAAGAGTGAAAAGTGTGATGGCATGTCTATCTGAGAAGGAAGGTTCGGTGCCGCAGCCTGTTGTGCACAATTTATATGCTGATAAGAGAAGGGGGTGCTTTTGGAACGTTTTCCTTCCTGACACTTCTGTCTCTGTGAGCTTTAGCTGCTTGGACTCAGGGATACCGAAGGTATGTGAAAGTGACTGGGATGCGAGAATCATGTTGCACAGGGAACAGGGAAGGTCAGCAAATGTTTCCTGTCCTGGCACATCTCTCAGTCTGAACTGCAGCTGCAGATGCTTCACTTCCGCCAAGGACTCTGCCACCTTGAGAGAAGGATGCGCTCTATGGAGTTGAGAAAGAAAGTGCGTCTCACTAGCTTCTTTCCTCTACTTCATAGACAGCAAAGGGGCTATGAAAGGCAGCACTGGCTTTTTGTTCTAGGACTTCTTCTTTACAAGCAGCTGCTGGATGTTTGGAAGGGGGTTTGGGATATGCAAAAATGAGAGGCTAAGATGGTAAGAGGGTAAGATGGAAGTCATCTGGCAAAAGCAGAGCTCACAAAAGGGCCAGCTGAGAAAGCTCTTGCTGCCTACAACTTCAACTGCACCCCTCAAAGCAGCAGCACACACGCTGCTCTCGGCACTTTCCTTCTCAGCTCTACGCACCATCCTAAGCCTTGCCTCTCCCACACTCAGGATCCAAAGACAACGGCACCAGGGACTGCTCACACACTAAAGGCACCAGGACAAAAGGCTCACCAGCTTGGCCTTTGCATTCCCGCTGACAGCTCCACAGCTTGAACCCAGAGAACTGCCTGCTGCCAACAGCCTTTCCAATCACTCTGAGCACCTCATGACAAGGAGTGTGGGGAATGAATCTCCAGCAGCCTCCTGCCCCAGGCTGTCCCCCGGGAGCAGCCCTGCTCCAGGCCGTGACTGCCACCTGCACAGCCAAAGGACCCAGAGCCGGTGTTACACACCACGGCTGTGCCTGGCACAGAGACACCAGTGGCCACACAAGTGGCCATGGCACTGTCCACACACAGTCCCTGCTGCTGCTCCCCCAGCCGCTGGCACCAACTCCCAGCCACCCACTCCTAAAGCCACGGGGCCCACTGGGACACTGCGGGGGCTCGTGGAAGCCAGCGGCCATTGTGACACAGCGGGGCTGCACAGAGCCCACGGTGCTTTGTGACCCGTGGCTCCCAGGAGAGCCTTTGTGATGCTGGGGAACTACAAGGAAGCCTGGCTCCTCTGTGACACCACCACAGAAGCTCAGGGGAGCCCTGGAGACCGTGCTGATGCTATGGAACCTGATGCAACCCTGCCTCCTCTGTGACACCACAGAAGCTCTTGGAGCCCTGGAGACCGTGCTGATGCTATGGAACCTGATGCAACCCTGCCTCCTCTGTGACACCACAGAACCTCTGGGAGCCCTGGAGACCGTGCTGATGCTATGGAACCTGATGCAACCCTGCCTCCACTGTGACACCACAGAAGCTCAGGGAGCCCTGGAGACTGTGGTGATGCTATGGAACCTGATGCAACCCTGCCTCCACTGTGACACCACAGAACCTCTGGGAGCCCTGGAGACCGTGGTGATGCTATGGAACCTGATGCAACCCTGCCTCCACTGTGACACCACAGAAGCTCGGGGAGCTCTGCAGACCGTGGGGATGCTGGCGAAGCTGACGGAACCCTGGGCACCACAGTGACGCTATGGAACCTGGTGGAACCGAGGGGCCACAGTGACACTGTGGGGCCTTTTGGAAGCAACAGGACCCTGGTGGGAAGCCACGGGATGATTAATCCTGCACGAACCTGCTCCAGGTGGGCTCCTCTCTCCCGGCTTCCACAGGTGCTGCTAGGATCCCACTCCGGCACTGGCTTGGCACGGGCTCACGGCTTCCTTTGGCAATGGCTCTGCTCCAGGATGGCATGCTGCAGAGAATGCAGGTAGATTTTGTGCTCACTCCTGGCATGCAGCTGGACAATAAAGCCTGATCCAGCCCCCCCTCAGCATATGTCCGGCTCTGGCATTGGGGCGGGGCAACTTTGGGAGCAGCCCCAGCCCTGCTCCTGCTCCCGGCTGGGCACCCAGCTGCTGGGACACAGGTGTGTCCTGATGCCACCGTCTACTCCTTTGAGAAGGGGAGGACAGAGTGCATCAGGGAGTTTGGTGTGGCTTACATGCGGCAAGGAGAAGGTGCAGCCCCAAACTGGCTTTCACTTCTAGAACCTTTTGCTATTGCGGGAGCAGCTGCTGGAGCTTTTCAACCGAGCTGCAAGAGTGAAAAGTGTGATGGCATGTCTATCTGAGAAGGAAGGTTCGGTGCCGCAGCCTGTTGTGCACAATTTATATGCTGATAAGAGAAGGGGGTGCTTTTGCAACGTTTTCCTTCCTGACACTTCTGTCTCTGTGAGCTTTAGCTGCTTGGACTCAGGGATACCGAAGGTATGTGAAAGTGACTGGGATGCGAGAATCATGTTGCACAGGGAACAGGGAAGGTCAGCAAATGTTTCCTGTCCTGGCACATCTCTCAGTCTGAACTGCAGCTGCAGATGCTTCACTTCCGCCAAGGACTCTGCCACCTTGAGAGAAGGATGCGCTCTATGGAGTTGAGAAAGAAAGTGCGTCTCACTAGCTTCTTTCCTCTACTTCATAGACAGCAAAGGGGCTATGAAAGGCAGCACTGGCTTTTTGTTCTAGGACTTCTTCTTTACAAGCAGCTGCTGGATGTTTGGAAGGGGGTTTGGGATATGCAAAAATGAGAGGCTAAGATGGTAAGAGGGTAAGATGGAAGTCATCTGGCAAAAGCAGAGCTCACAAAAGGGCCAGCTGAGAAAGCTCTTGCTGCCTACAACTTCAACTGCACCCCTCAAAGCAGCAGCACACACGCTGCTCTCGGCACTTTCCTTCTCAGCTCTACGCACCATCCTAAGCCTTGCCTCTCCCACACTCAGGATCCAAAGACAACGGCACCAGGGACTGCTCACACACTAAAGGCACCAGGACAAAAGGCTCACCAGCTTGGCCTTTGCATTCCCGCTGACAGCTCCACAGCTTGAACCCAGAGAACTGCCTGCTGCCAACAGCCTTTCCAATCACTCTGAGCACCTCATGACAAGGAGTGTGGGGAATGAATCTCCAGCAGCCTCCTGCCCCAGGCTGTCCCCCGGGAGCAGCCCTGCTCCAGGCCGTGACTGCCACCTGCACAGCCAAAGGACCCAGAGCCGGTGTTACACACCACGGCTGTGCCTGGCACAGAGACACCAGTGGCCACACAAGTGGCCATGGCACTGTCCACACACAGTCCCTGCTGCTGCTCCCCCAGCCGCTGGCACCAACTCCCAGCCACCCACTCCTAAAGCCACGGGGCCCACTGGGACACTGCGGGGGCTCGTGGAAGCCAGCGGCCATTGTGACACAGCGGGGCTGCACAGAGCCCACGGTGCTTTGTGACCCGTGGCTCCCAGGAGAGCCTTTGTGATGCTGGGGAACTACAAGGAAGCCTGGCTCCTCTGTGACACCACCACAGAAGCTCAGGGGAGCCCTGGAGACCGTGCTGATGCTATGGAACCTGATGCAACCCTGCCTCCTCTGTGACACCACAGAAGCTCTTGGAGCCCTGGAGACCGTGGTGATGCTATGGAACCTGATGCAACCCTGCCTCCTCTGTGACACCACAGAACCTCTGGGAGCCCTGGAGACCGTGCTGATGCTATGGAACCTGATGCAACCCTGCCTCCACTGTGACACCACAGAAGCTCAGGGAGCCCTGGAGACTGTGGTGATGCTATGGAACCTGATGCAACCCTGCCTCCACTGTGACACCACAGAACCTCTGGGAGCCCTGGAGACCGTGGTGATGCTATGGAACCTGATGCAACCCTGCCTCCACTGTGACACCACAGAAGCTCGGGGAGCTCTGCAGACCGTGGGGATGCTGGCGAAGCTGACGGAACCCTGGGCACCACAGTGACGCTATGGAACCTGGTGGAACCGAGGGGCCACAGTGACACTGTGGGGCCTTTTGGAAGCAACAGGACCCTGGTGGGAAGCCACGGGATGATTAATCCTGCACGAACCTGCTCCAGGTGGGCTCCTCTCTCCCGGCTTCCACAGGTGCTGCTAGGATCCCACTCCGGCACTGGCTTGGCACGGGCTCACGGCTTCCTTTGGCAATGGCTCTGCTCCAGGATGGCATGCTGCAGAGAATGCAGGTAGATTTTGTGCTCACTCCTGGCATGCAGCTGGACAATAAAGCCTGATCCAGCCCCCCCTCAGCATATGTCCGGCTCTGGCATTGGGGCGGGGCAACTTTGGGAGCAGCCCCAGCCCTGCTCCTGCTCCCGGCTGGGCACCCAGCTGCTGGGACACAGGTGTGTCCTGATGCCACCGTCTACTCCTTTGAGAAGGGGAGGACAGAGTGCATCAGGGAGTTTGGTGTGGCTTACATGCGGCAAGGAGAAGGTGCAGCCCCAAACTGGCTTTCACTTCTAGAACCTTTTGCTCTTGCGGGAGCAGCTGCTGGAGCTTTTCAACCGAGCTGCAAGAGTGAAAAGTGTGATGGCATGTCTATCTGAGAAGGAAGGTTCGGTGCCGCAGCCTGTTGTGCACAATTTATATGCTGATAAGAGAAGGGGGTGCTTTTGGAACGTTTTCCTTCCTGACACTTCTGTCTCTGTGAGCTTTAGCTGCTTGGACTCAGGGATACCGAAGGTATGTGAAAGTGACTGGGATGCGAGAATCATGTTGCACAGGGAACAGGGAAGGTCAGCAAATGTTTCCTGTCCTGGCACATCTCTCAGTCTGAACTGCAGCTGCAGATGCTTCACTTCCGCCAAGGACTCTGCCACCTTGAGAGAAGGATGCGCTCTATGGAGTTGAGAAAGAAAGTGCGTCTCACTAGCTTCTTTCCTCTACTTCATAGACAGCAAAGGGGCTATGAAAGGCAGCACTGGCTTTTTGTTCTAGGACTTCTTCTTTACAAGCAGCTGCTGGATGTTTGGAAGGGGGTTTGGGATATGCAAAAATGAGAGGCTAAGATGGTAAGAGGGTAAGATGGAAGTCATCTGGCAAAAGCAGAGCTCACAAAAGGGCCAGCTGAGAAAGCTCTTGCTGCCTACAACTTCAACTGCACCCCTCAAAGCAGCAGCACACACGCTGCTCTCGGCACTTTCCTTCTCAGCTCTACGCACCATCCTAAGCCTTGCCTCTCCCACACTCAGGATCCAAAGACAACGGCACCAGGGACTGCTCACACACTAAAGGCACCAGGACAAAAGGCTCACCAGCTTGGCCTTTGCATTCCCGCTGACAGCTCCACAGCTTGAACCCAGAGAACTGCCTGCTGCCAACAGCCTTTCCAATCACTCTGAGCACCTCATGACAAGGAGTGTGGGGAATGAATCTCCAGCAGCCTCCTGCCCCAGGCTGTCCCCCGGGAGCAGCCCTGCTCCAGGCCGTGACTGCCACCTGCACAGCCAAAGGACCCAGAGCCGGTGTTACACACCACGGCTGTGCCTGGCACAGAGACACCAGTGGCCACACAAGTGGCCATGGCACTGTCCACACACAGTCCCTGCTGCTGCTCCCCCAGCCGCTGGCACCAACTCCCAGCCACCCACTCCTAAAGCCACGGGGCCCACTGGGACACTGCGGGGGCTCGTGGAAGCCAGCGGCCATTGTGACACAGCGGGGCTGCACAGAGCCCACGGTGCTTTGTGACCCGTGGCTCCCAGGAGAGCCTTTGTGATGCTGGGGAACTACAAGGAAGCCTGGCTCCTCTGTGACACCACCACAGAAGCTCAGGGGAGCCCTGGAGACCGTGCTGATGCTATGGAACCTGATGCAACCCTGCCTCCTCTGTGACACCACAGAAGCTCTTGGAGCCCTGGAGACCGTGCTGATGCTATGGAACCTGATGCAACCCTGCCTCCTCTGTGACACCACAGAACCTCTGGGAGCCCTGGAGACCGTGCTGATGCTATGGAACCTGATGCAACCCTGCCTCCACTGTGACACCACAGAAGCTCAGGGAGCCCTGGAGACTGTGGTGATGCTATGGAACCTGATGCAACCCTGCCTCCACTGTGACACCACAGAACCTCTGGGAGCCCTGGAGACCGTGGTGATGCTATGGAACCTGATGCAACCCTGCCTCCACTGTGACACCACAGAAGCTCGGGGAGCTCTGCAGACCGTGGGGATGCTGGCGAAGCTGACGGAACCCTGGGCACCACAGTGACGCTATGGAACCTGGTGGAACCGAGGGGCCACAGTGA
This sequence comes from Aphelocoma coerulescens, assembly GCF_041296385.1. Lineage (NCBI taxonomy): Eukaryota > Metazoa > Chordata > Aves > Passeriformes > Corvidae > Aphelocoma > Aphelocoma coerulescens. Next base: position 1,260,571 of record NW_027184068.1, read on the forward strand.
CACTGTGGGGCCTTTTGGAAGCAACAGGACCCTGGTGGGAAGCCACGGGATGATTAATCCTGCACGAACCTGCTCCAGGTGGGCTCCTCTCTCCCGGCTTCCACAGGTGCTGCTAGGATCCCACTCCGGCACTGGCTTGGCACGGGCTCACGGCTTCCTTTGGCAATGGCTCTGCTCCAGGATGGCATGCTGCAGAGAATGCAGGTAGATTTTGTGCTCACTCCTGGCATGCAGCTGGACAATAAAGCCTGATCCAGCCCCCCCTCAGCATATGTCCGGCTCTGGCATTGGGGCGGGGCAACTTTGGGAGCAGCCCCAGCCCTGCTCCTGCTCCCGGCTGGGCACCCAGCTGCTGGGACACAGGTGTGTCCTGATGCCACCGTCTACTCCTTTGAGAAGGGGAGGACAGAGTGCATCAGGGAGTTTGGTGTGGCTTACATGCGGCAAGGAGAAGGTGCAGCCCCAAACTGGCTTTCACTTCTAGAACCTTTTGCTATTGCGGGAGCAGCTGCTGGAGCTTTTCAACCGAGCTGCAAGAGTGAAAAGTGTGATGGCATGTCTATCTGAGAAGGAAGGTTCGGTGCCGCAGCCTGTTGTGCACAATTTATATGCTGATAAGAGAAGGGGGTGCTTTTGGAACGTTTTCCTTCCTGACACTTCTGTCTCTGTGAGCTTTAGCTGCTTGGACTCAGGGATACCGAAGGTGTGTGAAAGTGACTGGGATGCGAGAATCATGTTGCACAGGGAACAGGGAAGGTCAGCAAATGTTTCCTGTCCTGGCACATCTCTCAGTCTGAACTGCAGCTGCAGATGCTTCACTTCCGCCAAGGACTCTGCCACCTTGAGAGAAGGATGCGCTCTATGGAGTTGAGAAAGAAAGTGCGTCTCACTAGCTTCTTTCCTCTACTTCATAGACAGCAAAGGGGCTATGAAAGGCAGCACTGGCTTTTTGTTCTAGGACTTCTTCTTTACAAGCAGCTGCTGGATGTTTGGAAGGGGGTTTGGGATATGCAAAAATGAGAGGCTAAGATGGTAAGAGGGTAAGATGGAAGTCATCTGGCAAAAGCAGAGCTCACAAAAGGGCCAGCTGAGAAAGCTCTTGCTGCCTACAACTTCAACTGCACCCCTCAAAGCAGCAGCACACACGCTGCTCTCGGCACTTTCCTTCTCAGCTCTACGCACCATCCTAAGCCTTGCCTCTCCCACACTCAGGATCCAAAGACAACGGCACCAGGGACTGCTCACACACTAAAGGCACCAGGACAAAAGGCTCACCAGCTTGGCCTTTGCATTCCCGCTGACAGCTCCACAGCTTGAACCCAGAGAACTGCCTGCTGCCAACAGCCTTTCCAATCACTCTGAGCACCTCATGACAAGGAGTGTGGGGAATGAATCTCCAGCAGCCTCCTGCCCCAGGCTGTCCCCCGGGAGCAGCCCTGCTCCAGGCCGTGACTGCCACCTGCACAGCCAAAGGACCCAGAGCCGGTGTTACACACCACGGCTGTGCCTGGCACAGAGACACCAGTGGCCACACAAGTGGCCATGGCACTGTCCACACACAGTCCCTGCTGCTGCTCCCCCAGCCGCTGGCACCAACTCCCAGCCACCCACTCCTAAAGCCACGGGGCCCACTGGGACACTGCGGGGGCTCGTGGAAGCCAGCGGCCATTGTGACACAGCGGGGCTGCACAGAGCCCACGGTGCTTTGTGACCCGTGGCTCCCAGGAGAGCCTTTGTGATGCTGGGGAACTACAAGGAAGCCTGGCTCCTCTGTGACACCACCACAGAAGCTCAGGGGAGCCCTGGAGACCGTGCTGATGCTATGGAACCTGATGCAACCCTGCCTCCTCTGTGACACCACAGAAGCTCTTGGAGCCCTGGAGACCGTGCTGATGCTATGGAACCTGATGCAACCCTGCCTCCTCTGTGACACCACAGAACCTCTGGGAGCCCTGGAGACCGTGCTGATGCTATGGAACCTGATGCAACCCTGCCTCCACTGTGACACCACAGAAGCTCAGGGAGCCCTGGAGACTGTGGTGATGCTATGGAACCTGATGCAACCCTGCCTCCACTGTGACACCACAGAACCTCTGGGAGCCCTGGAGACCGTGCTGATGCTATGGAACCTGATGCAACCCTGCCTCCACTGTGACACCACAGAAGCTCGGGGAGCTCTGCAGACCGTGGGGATGCTGGCGAAGCTGACGGAACCCTGGGCACCACAGTGACGCTATGGAACCTGGTGGAACCGAGGGGCCACAGTGACACTGTGGGGCCTTTTGGAAGCAACAGGACCCTGGTGGGAAGCCACGGGATGATTAATCCTGCACGAACCTGCTCCAGGTGGGCTCCTCTCTCCCGGCTTCCACAGGTGCTGCTAGGATCCCACTCCGGCACTGGCTTGGCACGGGCTCACGGCTTCCTTTGGCAATGGCTCTGCTCCAGGATGGCATGCTGCAGAGAATGCAGGTAGATTTTGTGCTCACTCCTGGCATGCAGCTGGACAATAAAGCCTGATCCAGCCCCCCCTCAGCATATGTCCGGCTCTGGCATTGGGGCGGGGCAACTTTGGGAGCAGCCCCAGCCCTGCTCCTGCTCCCGGCTGGGCACCCAGCTGCTGGGACACAGGTGTGTCCTGATGCCACCGTCTACTCCTTTGAGAAGGGGAGGACAGAGTGCATCAGGGAGTTTGGTGTGGCTTACATGCGGCAAGGAGAAGGTGCAGCCCCAAACTGGCTTTCACTTCTAGAACCTTTTGCTATTGCGGGAGCAGCTGCTGGAGCTTTTCAACCGAGCTGCAAGAGTGAAAAGTGTGATGGCATGTCTATCTGAGAAGGAAGGTTCGGTGCCGCAGCCTGTTGTGCACAATTTATATGCTGATAAGAGAAGGGGGTGCTTTTGGAACGTTTTCCTTCCTGACACTTCTGTCTCTGTGAGCTTTAGCTGCTTGGACTCAGGGATACCGAAGGTATGTGAAAGTGACTGGGATGCGAGAATCATGTTGCACAGGGAACAGGGAAGGTCAGCAAATGTTTCCTGTCCTGGCACATCTCTCAGTCTGAACTGCAGCTGCAGATGCTTCACTTCCGCCAAGGACTCTGCCACCTTGAGAGAAGGATGCGCTCTATGGAGTTGAGAAAGAAAGTGCGTCTCACTAGCTTCTTTCCTCTACTTCATAGACAGCAAAGGGGCTATGAAAGGCAGCACTGGCTTTTTGTTCTAGGACTTCTTCTTTACAAGCAGCTGCTGGATGTTTGGAAGGGGGTTTGGGATATGCAAAAATGAGAGGCTAAGATGGTAAGAGGGTAAGATGGAAGTCATCTGGCAAAAGCAGAGCTCACAAAAGGGCCAGCTGAGAAAGCTCTTGCTGCCTACAACTTCAACTGCACCCCTCAAAGCAGCAGCACACACGCTGCTCTCGGCACTTTCCTTCTCAGCTCTACGCACCATCCTAAGCCTTGCCTCTCCCACACTCAGGATCCAAAGACAACGGCACCAGGGACTGCTCACACACTAAAGGCACCAGGAAAAAAGGCTCACCAGCTTGGCCTTTGCATTCCCGCTGACAGCTCCACAGCTTGAACCCAGAGAACTGCCTGCTGCCAACAGCCTTTCCAATCACTCTGAGCACCTCATGACAAGGAGTGTGGGGAATGAATCTCCAGCAGCCTCCTGCCCCAGGCTGTCCCCCGGGAGCAGCCCTGCTCCAGGCCGTGACTGCCACCTGCACAGCCAAAGGACCCAGAGCCGGTGTTACACACCACGGCTGTGCCTGGCACAGAGACACCAGTGGCCACACAAGTGGCCATGGCACTGTCCACACACAGTCCCTGCTGCTGCTCCCCCAGCCGCTGGCACCAACTCCCAGCCACCCACTCCTAAAGCCACGGGGCCCACTGGGACACTGCAGGGGCTCGTGGAAGCCAGCGGCCATTGTGACACAGCGGGGCTGCACAGAGCCCACGGTGCTTTGTGACCCGTGGCTCCCAGGAGAGCCTTTGTGATGCTGGGGAACTACAAGGAAGCCTGGCTCCTCTGTGACACCACCACAGAAGCTCAGGGGAGCCCTGGAGACCGTGCTGATGCTATGGAACCTGATGCAACCCTGCCTCCTCTGTGACACCACAGAAGCTCTTGGAGCCCTGGAGACCGTGGTGATGCTATGGAACCTGATGCAACCCTGCCTCCTCTGTGACACCACAGAACCTCTGGGAGCCCTGGAGACCGTGCTGATGCTATGGAACCTGATGCAACCCTGCCTCCACTGTGACACCACAGAAGCTCAGGGAGCCCTGGAGACTGTGGTGATGCTATGGAACCTGATGCAACCCTGCCTCCACTGTGACACCACAGAACCTCTGGGAGCCCTGGAGACCGTGCTGATGCTATGGAACCTGATGCAACCCTGCCTCCACTGTGACACCACAGAAGCTCGGGGAGCTCTGCAGACCGTGGGGATGCTGGCGAAGCTGACGGAACCCTGGGCACCACAGTGACGCTATGGAACCTGGTGGAACCGAGGGGCCACAGTGACACTGTGGGGCCTTTTGGAAGCAACAGGACCCTGGTGGGAAGCCACGGGATGATTAATCCTGCACGAACCTGCTCCAGGTGGGCTCCTCTCTCCCGGCTTCCACAGGTGCTGCTAGGATCCCACTCCGGCACTGGCTTGGCACGGGCTCACGGCTTCCTTTGGCAATGGCTCTGCTCCAGGATGGCATGCTGCAGAGAATGCAGGTAGATTTTGTGCTCACTCCTGGCATGCAGCTGGACAATAAAGCCTGATCCAGCCCCCCCTCAGCATATGTCCGGCTCTGGCATTGGGGCGGGGCAACTTTGGGAGCAGCCCCAGCCCTGCTCCTGCTCCCGGCTGGGCACCCAGCTGCTGGGACACAGGTGTGTCCTGATGCCACCGTCTACTCCTTTGAGAAGGGGAGGACAGAGTGCATCAGGGAGTTTGGTGTGGCTTACATGCGGCAAGGAGAAGGTGCAGCCCCAAACTGGCTTTCACTTCTAGAACCTTTTGCTATTGCGGGAGCAGCTGCTGGAGCTTTTCAACCGAGCTGCAAGAGTGAAAAGTGTGATGGCATGTCTATCTGAGAAGGAAGGTTCGGTGCCGCAGCCTGTTGTGCACAATTTATATGCTGATAAGAGAAGGGGGTGCTTTTGGAACGTTTTCCTTCCTGACACTTCTGTCTCTGTGAGCTTTAGCTGCTTGGACTCAGGGATACCGAAGGTATGTGAAAGTGACTGGGATGCAAGAATCATGTTGCACAGGGAACAGGGAAGGTCAGCAAATGTTTCCTGTCCTGGCACATCTCTCAGTCTGAACTGCAGCTGCAGATGCTTCACTTCCGCCAAGGACTCTGCCACCTTGAGAGAAGGATGCGCTCTATGGAGTTGAGAAAGAAAGTGCGTCTCACTAGCTTCTTTCCTCTACTTCATAGACAGCAAAGGGGCTATGAAAGGCAGCACTGGCTTTTTGTTCTAGGACTTCTTCTTTACAAGCAGCTGCTGGATGTTTGGAAGGGGGTTTGGGATATGCAAAAATGAGAGGCTAAGATGGTAAGAGGGTAAGATGGAAGTCATCTGGCAAAAGCAGAGCTCACAAAAGGGCCAGCTGAGAAAGCTCTTGCTGCCTACAACTTCAACTGCACCCCTCAAAGCAGCAGCACACATGCTGCTCTCGGCACTTTCCTTCTCAGCTCTACGCACCATCCTAAGCCTTGCCTCTCCCACACTCAGGATCCAAAGACAACGGCACCAGGGACTGCTCACACACTAAAGGCACCAGGACAAAAGGCTCACCAGCTTGGCCTTTGCATTCCCGCTGACAGCTCCACAGCTTGAACCCAGAGAACTGCCTGCTGCCAACAGCCTTTCCAATCACTCTGAGCACCTCATGACAAGGAGTGTGGGGAATGAATCTCCAGCAGCCTCCTGCCCCAGGCTGTCCCCCGGGAGCAGCCCTGCTCCAGGCCGTGACTGCCACCTGCACAGCCAAAGGACCCAGAGCCGGTGTTACACACCACGGCTGTGCCTGGCAGAGACACCAGTGGCCACACAAGTGGCCATGGCACTGTCCACACACAGTCCCTGCTGCTGCTCCCCCAGCCGCTGGCACCAACTCCCAGCCACCCACTCCTAAAGCCACGGGGCCCACTGGGACACTGCGGGGGCTCGTGGAAGCCAGCGGCCATTGTGACACAGCGGGGCTGCACAGAGCCCACGGTGCTTTGTGACCCGTGGCTCCCAGGAGAGCCTTTGTGATGCTGGGGAACTACAAGGAAGCCTGGCTCCTCTGTGACACCACCACAGAAGCTCAGGGGAGCCCTGGAGACCGTGCTGATGCTATTGAACCTGATGCAACCCTGCCTCCTCTGTGACACCACAGAAGCTCTTGGAGCCCTGGAGACCGTGCTGATGCTATGGAACCTGATGCAACCCTGCCTCCACTGTGACACCACAGAAGCTCAGGGAGCCCTGGAGACTGTGGTGATGCTATGGAACCTGATGCAACCCTGCCTCCACTGTGACACCACAGATGCTCAGGGAGCCCTGGAGACTGTGGTGATGCTATGGAACCTGATGCAACCCTGCCTCCACTGTGACACCACAGAACCTCTGGGAGCCCTGGAGACTGTGGTGATGCTATGGAACCTGATGCAACCCTGCCTCCACTGTGACACCACAGAACCTCTGGGAGCCCTGGAGACCGTGCTGATGCTATGGAACCTGATGCAACCCTGCCTCCACTGTGACACCACAGAAGCTCGGGGAGCTCTGCAGACCGTGGGGATGCTGGCGAAGCTGACGGAACCCTGGGCACCACAGTGACGCTCTGGAACCTGGTGGAACCGAGGGGCCACAGTGACACTGTGGGGCCTTTTGGAAGCAACAGGACCCTGGTGGGAAGCCACGGGATGATTAATCCTGCACGAACCTGCTCCAGGTGGGCTCCTCTCTCCCGGCTTCCACAGGTGCTGCTAGGATCCCACTCCGGCACTGGCTTGGCACGGGCTCACGGCTTCCTTTGGCAATGGCTCTGCTCCAGGATGGCATGCTGCAGAGAATGCAGGTAGATTTTGTGCTCACTCCTGGCATGCAGCTGGACAATAAAGCCTGATCCAGCCCCCCCTCAGCATATGTCCGGCTCTGGCATTGGGGCGGGGCAACTTTGGGAGCAGCCCCAGCCCTGCTCCTGCTCCCGGCTGGGCACCCAGCTGCTGGGACACAGGTGTGTCCTGATGCCACCGTCTACTCCTTTGAGAAGGGGAGGACAGAGTGCATCAGGGAGTTTGGTGTGGCTTACATGCGGCAAGGAGAAGGTGCAGCCCCAAACTGGCTTTCACTTCTAGAACCTTTTGCTATTGCGGGAGCAGCTGCTGGAGCTTTTCAACCGAGCTGCAAGAGTGAAAAGTGTGATGGCATGTCTATCTGAGAAGGAAGGTTCGGTGCCGCAGCCTGTTGTGCACAATTTATATGCTGATAAGAGAAGGGGGTGCTTTTGGAACGTTTTCCTTCCTGACACTTCTGTCTCTGTGAGCTTTAGCTGCTTGGACTCAGGGATACCGAAGGTATGTGAAAGTGACTGGGATGCGAGAATCATGTTGCACAGGGAACAGGGAAGGTCAGCAAATGTTTCCTGTCCTGGCACATCTCTCAGTCTGAACTGCAGCTGCAGATGCTTCACTTCCGCCAAGGACTCTGCCACCTTGAGAGAAGGATGCGCTCTATGGAGTTGAGAAAGAAAGTGCGTCTCACTAGCTTCTTTCCTCTACTTCATAGACAGCAAAGGGGCTATGAAAGGCAGCACTGGCTTTTTGTTCTAGGACTTCTTCTTTACAAGCAGCTGCTGGATGTTTGGAAGGGGGTTTGGGATATGCAAAAATGAGAGGCTAAGATGGTAAGAGGGTAAGATGGAAGTCATCTGGCAAAAGCAGAGCTCACAAAAGGGCCAGCTGAGAAAGCTCTTGCTGCCTACAACTTCAACTGCACCCCTCAAAGCAGCAGCACACACGCTGCTCTCGGCACTTTCCTTCTCAGCTCTACGCACCATCCTAAGCCTTGCCTCTCCCACACTCAGGATCCAAAGACAACGGCACCAGGGACTGCTCACACACTAAAGGCACCAGGACAAAAGGCTCACCAGCTTGGCCTTTGCATTCCCGCTGACAGCTCCACAGCTTGAACCCAGAGAACTGCCTGCTGCCAACAGCCTTTCCAATCACTCTGAGCACCTCATGACAAGGAGTGTGGGGAATGAATCTCCAGCAGCCTCCTGCCCCAGGCTGTCCCCCGGGAGCAGCCCTGCTCCAGGCCGTGACTGCCACCTGCACAGCCAAAGGACCCAGAGCCGGTGTTACACACCACGGCTGTGCCTGGCACAGAGACACCAGTGGCCACACAAGTGGCCATGGCACTGTCCACACACAGTCCCTGCTGCTGCTCCCCCAGCCGCTGGCACCAACTCCCAGCCACCCACTCCTAAAGCCACGGGGCCCACTGGGACACTGCGGGGGCTCGTGGAAGCCAGCGGCCATTGTGACACAGCGGGGCTGCACAGAGCCCACGGTGCTTTGTGACCCATGGCTCCCAGGAGAGCCTTTGTGATGCTGGGGAACTACAAGGAAGCCTGGCTCCTCTGTGACACCACCACAGAAGCTCAGGGGAGCCCTGGAGACCGTGCTGATGCTATGGAACCTGATGCAACCCTGCCTCCTCTGTGACACCACAGAAGCTCTTGGAGCCCTGGAGACCGTGGTGATGCTATGGAACCTGATGCAACCCTGCCTCCTCTGTGACACCACAGAACCTCTGGGAGCCCTGGAGACCGTGCTGATGCTATGGAACCTGATGCAACCCTGCCTCCACTGTGACACCACAGAAGCTCAGGGAGCCCTGGAGACTGTGGTGATGCTATGGAACCTGATGCAACCCTGCCTCCACTGTGACACCACAGAACCTCTGGGAGCCCTGGAGACCGTGCTGATGCTATGGAACCTGATGCAACCCTGCCTCCACTGTGACACCACAGAAGCTCGGGGAGCTCTGCAGACCGTGGGGATGCTGGCGAAGCTGACGGAACCCTGGGCACCACAGTGACGCTATGGAACCTGGTGGAACCGAGGGGCCACAGTGACACTGTGGGGCCTTTTGGAAGCAACAGGACCCTGGTGGGAAGCCACGGGATGATTAATCCTGCACGAACCTGCTCCAGGTGGGCTCCTCTCTCCCGGCTTCCACAGGTGCTGCTAGGATCCCACTCCGGCACTGGCTTGGCACGGGCTCACGGCTTCCTTTGGCAATGGCTCTGCTCCAGGATGGCATGCTGCAGAGAATGCAGGTAGATTTTGTGCTCACTCCTGGCATGCAGCTGGACAATAAAGCCTGATCCAGCCCCCCCTCAGCATATGTCCGGCTCTGGCATTGGGGCGGGGCAACTTTGGGAGCAGCCCCAGCCCTGCTCCTGCTCCCGGCTGGGCACCCAGCTGCTGGGACACAGGTGTGTCCTGATGCCACCGTCTACTCCTTTGAGAAGGGGAGGACAGAGTGCATCAGGGAGTTTGGTGTGGCTTACATGCGGCAAGGAGAAGGTGCAGCCCCAAACTGGCTTTCACTTCTAGAACCTTTTGCTATTGCGGGAGCAGCTGCTGGAGCTTTTCAACCGAGCTGCAAGAGTGAAAAGTGTGATGGCATGTCTATCTGAGAAGGAAGGTTCGGTGCCGCAGCCTGTTGTGCACAATTTATATGCTGATAAGAGAAGGGGGTGCTTTTGCAACGTTTTCCTTCCTGACACTTCTGTCTCTGTGAGCTTTAGCTGCTTGGACTCAGGGATACCGAAGGTATGTGAAAGTGACTGGGATGCGAGAATCATGTTGCACAGGGAACAGGGAAGGTCAGCAAATGTTTCCTGTCCTGGCACATCTCTCAGTCTGAACTGCAGCTGCAGATGCTTCACTTCCGCCAAGGACTCTGCCACCTTGAGAGAAGGATGCGCTCTATGGAGTTGAGAAAGAAAGTGCGTCTCACTAGCTTCTTTCCTCTACTTCATAGACAGCAAAGGGGCTATGAAAGGCAGCACTGGCTTTTTGTTCTAGGACTTCTTCTTTACAAGCAGCTGCTGGATGTTTGGAAGGGGGTTTGGGATATGCAAAAATGAGAGGCTAAGATGGTAAGAGGGTAAGATGGAAGTCATCTGGCAAAAGCAGAGCTCACAAAAGGGCCAGCTGAGAAAGCTCTTGCTGCCTACAACTTCAACTGCACCCCTCAAAGCAGCAGCACACACGCTGCTCTCGGCACTTTCCTTCTCAGCTCTACGCACCATCCTAAGCCTTGCCTCTCCCACACTCAGGATCCAAAGACAACGGCACCAGGGACTGCTCACACACTAAAGGCACCAGGACAAAAGGCTCACCAGCTTGGCCTTTGCATTCCCGCTGACAGCTCCACAGCTTGAACCCAGAGAACTGCCTGCTGCCAACAGCCTTTCCAATCACTCTGAGCACCTCATGACAAGGAGTGTGGGGAATGAATCTCCAGCAGCCTCCTGCCCCAGGCTGTCCCCCGGGAGCAGCCCTGCTCCAGGCCGTGACTGCCACCTGCACAGCCAAAGGACCCAGAGCCGGTGTTACACGCCACGGCTGTGCCTGGCACAGAGACACCAGTGGCCACACAAGTGGCCATGGCACTGTCCACACACAGTCCCTGCTGCTGCTCCCCCAGCCACTGGCACCAACTCCCAGCCACCCACTCCTAAAGCCACGGGGCCCACTGGGACACTGCGGGGGCTCGTGGAAGCCAGCGGCCATTGTGACACAGCGGGGCTGCACAGAGCCCACGGTGCTTTGTGACCCATGGCTCCCAGGAGAGCCTTTGTGATGCTGGGGAACTACAAGGAAGCCTGGCTCCTCTGTGACACCACCACAGAAGCTCAGGGGAGCCCTGGAGACCGTGCTGATGCTATTGAACCTGATGCAACCCTGCCTCCTCTGTGACACCACAGAAGCTCTTGGAGCCCTGGAGACCGTGGTGATGCTATGGAACCTGATGCAACCCTGCCTCCTCTGTGACACCACAGAACCTCTGGGAGCCCTGGAGACCGTGCTGATGCTATGGAACCTGATGCAACCCTGCCTCCACTGTGACACCACAGAAGCTCAGGGAGCCCTGGAGACTGTGGTGATGCTATGGAACCTGATGCAACCCTGCCTCCACTGTGACACCACAGAACCTCTGGGAGCCCTGGAGACCGTGCTGATGCTATGGAACCTGATGCAACCCTGCCTCCACTGTGACACCACAGAAGCTCGGGGAGCTCTGCAGACCGTGGGGATGCTGGCGAAGCTGACGGAACCCTGGGCACCACAGTGACGCTATGGAACCTGGTGGAACCGAGGGGCCACAGTGACACTGTGGGGCCTTTTGGAAGCAACAGGACCCTGGTGGGAAGCCACGGGATGATTAATCCTGCACGAACCTGCTCCAGGTGGGCTCCTCTCTCCCGGCTTCCACAGGTGCTGCTAGGATCCCACTCCGGCACTGGCTTGGCACGGGCTCACGGCTTCCTTTGGCAATGGCTCTGCTCCAGGATGGCATGCTGCAGAGAATGCAGGTAGATTTTGTGCTCACTCCTGGCATGCAGCTGGACAATAAAGCCTGATCCAGCCCCCCCTCAGCATATGTCCGGCTCTGGCATTGGGGCGGGGCAACTTTGGGAGCAGCCCCAGCCCTGCTCCTGCTCCCGGCTGGGCACCCAGCTGCTGGGACACAGGTGTGTCCTGATGCCACCGTCTACTCCTTTGAGAAGGGGAGGACAGAGTGCATCAGGGAGTTTGGTGTGGCTTACATGCGGCAAGGAGAAGGTGCAGCCCCAAACTGGCTTTCACTTCTAGAACCTTTTGCTATTGCGGGAGCAGCTGCTGGAGCTTTTCAACCGAGCTGCAAGAGTGAAAAGTGTGATGGCATGTCTATCTGAGAAGGAAGGTTCGGTGCCGCAGCCTGTTGTGCACAATTTATATGCTGATAAGAGAAGGGGGTGCTTTTGGAACGTTTTCCTTCCTGACACTTCTGTCTCTGTGAGCTTTAGCTGCTTGGACTCAGGGATACCGAAGGTATGTGAAAGTGACTGGGATGCGAGAATCATGTTGCACAGGGAACAGGGAAGGTCAGCAAATGTTTCCTGTCCTGGCACATCTCTCAGTCTGAACTGCAGCTGCAGATGCTTCACTTCCGCCAAGGACTCTGCCACCTTGAGAGAAGGATGCGCTCTATGGAGTTGAGAAAGAAAGTGCGTCTCACTAGCTTCTTTCCTCTACTTCATAGACAGCAAAGGGGCTATGAAAGGCAGCACTGGCTTTTTGTTCTAGGACTTCTTCTTTACAAGCAGCTGCTGGATGTTTGGAAGGGGGTTTGGGATATGCAAAAATGAGAGGCTAAGATGGTAAGAGGGTAAGATGGAAGTCATCTGGCAAAAGCAGAGCTCACAAAAGGGCCAGCTGAGAAAGCTCTTGCTGCCTACAACTTCAACTGCACCCCTCAAAGCAGCAGCACACACGCTGCTCTCGGCACTTTCCTTCTCAGCTCTACGCACCATCCTAAGCCTTGCCTCTCCCACACTCAGGATCCAAAGACAACGGCACCAGGGACTGCTCACACACTAAAGGCACCAGGACAAAAGGCTCACCAGCTTGGCCTTTGCATTCCCGCTGACAGCTCCACAGCTTGAACCCAGAGAACTGCCTGCTGCCAACAGCCTTTCCAATCACTCTGAGCACCTCATGACAAGGAGTGTGGGGAATGAATCTCCAGCAGCCTCCTGCCCCAGGCTGTCCCCCGGGAGCAGCCCTGCTCCAGGCCGTGACTGCCACCTGCACAGCCAAAGGACCCAGAGCCGGTGTTACACACCACGGCTGTGCCTGGCACAGAGACACCAGTGGCCACACAAGTGGCCATGGCACTGTCCACACACAGTCCCTGCTGCTGCTCCCCCAGCCGCTGGCACCAACTCCCAGCCACCCACTCCTAAAGCCACGGGGCCCACTGGGACACTGCGGGGGCTCGTGGAAGCCAGCGGCCATTGTGACACAGCGGGGCTGCACAGAGCCCACGGTGCTTTGTGACCCGTGGCTCCCAGGAGAGCCTTTGTGATGCTGGGGAACTACAAGGAAGCCTGGCTCCTCTGTGACACCACCACAGAAGCTCAGGGGAGCCCTGGAGACCGTGCTGATGCTATGGAACCTGATGCAACCCTGCCTCCTCTGTGACACCACAGAAGCTCTTGGAGCCCTGGAGACCGTGGTGATGCTATGGAACCTGATGCAACCCTGCCTCCTCTGTGACACCACAGAACCTCAGGGAGCCCTGGAGACCGTGCTGATGCTATGGAACCTGATGCAACCCTGCCTCCACTGTGACACCACAGAAGCTCAGGGAGCCCTGGAGACTGTGGTGATGCTATGGAACCTGATGCAACCCTGCCTCCACTGTGACACCACAGAACCTCTGGGAGCCCTGGAGACCGTGCTGATGCTATGGAACCTGATGCAACCCTGCCTCCACTGTGACACCACAGAAGCTCGGGGAGCTCTGCAGACCGTGGGGATGCTGGCGAAGCTGACGGAACCCTGGGCACCACAGTGACGCTATGGAACCTGGTGGAACCGAGGGGCCACAGTGACACTGTGGGGCCTTTTGGAAGCAACAGGACCCTGGTGGGAAGCCACGGGATGATTAATCCTGCACGAACCTGCTCCAGGTGGGCTCCTCTCTCCCGGCTTCCACAGGTGCTGCTAGGATCCCACTCCGGCACTGGCTTGGCACGGGCTCACGGCTTCCTTTGGCAATGGCTCTGCTCCAGGATGGCATGCTGCAGAGAATGCAGGTAGATTTTGTGCTCACTCCTGGCATGCAGCTGGACAATAAAGCCTGATCCAGCCCCCCCTCAGCATATGTCCGGCTCTGGCATTGGGGCGGGGCAACTTTGGGAGCAGCCCCAGCCCTGCTCCTGCTCCCGGCTGGGCACCCAGCTGCTGGGACACAGGTGTGTCCTGATGCCACCGTCTACTCCTTTGAGAAGGGGAGGACAGAGTGCATCAGGGAGTTTGGTGTGGCTTACATGCGGCAAGGAGAAGGTGCAGCCCCAAACTGGCTTTCACTTCTAGAACCTTTTGCTCTTGCGGGAGCAGCTGCTGGAGCTTTTCAACCGAGCTGCAAGAGTGAAAAGTGTGATGGCATGTCTATCTGAGAAGGAAGGTTCGGTGCCGCAGCCTGTTGTGCACAATTTATATGCTGATAAGAGAAGGGGGTGCTTTTGCAACGTTTTCCTTCCTGACACTTCTGTCTCTGTGAGCTTTAGCTGCTTGGACTCAGGGGTACCGAAGGTGTGTGAAAGTGACTGGGATGCGAGAATCATGTTGCACAGGGAACAGGGAAGGTCAGCAAATGTTTCCTGTCCTGGCACATCTCTCAGTCTGAACTGCAGCTGCAGATGCTTCACTTCCGCCAAGGACTCTGCCACCTTGAGAGAAGGATGCGCTCTATGGAGTTGAGAAAGAAAGTGCGTCTCACTAGCTTCTTTCCTCTACTTCATAGACAGCAAAGGGGCTATGAAAGGCAGCACTGGCTTTTTGTTCTAGGACTTCTTCTTTACAAGCAGCTGCTGGATGTTTGGAAGGGGGTTTGGGATATGCAAAAATGAGAGGCTAAGATGGTAAGAGGGTAAGATGGAAGTCATCTGGCAAAAGCAGAGCTCACAAAAGGGCCAGCTGAGAAAGCTCTTGCTGCCTACAACTTCAACTGCACCCCTCAAAGCAGCAGCACACACGCTGCTCTCGGCACTTTCCTTCTCAGCTCTACGCACCATCCTAAGCCTTGCCTCTCCCACACTCAGGATCCAAAGACAACGGCACCAGGGACTGCTCACACACTAAAGGCACCAGGACAAAAGGCTCACCAGCTTGGCCTTTGCATTCCCGCTGACAGCTCCACAGCTTGAACCCAGAGAACTGCCTGCTGCCAACAGCCTTTCCAATCACTCCGAGCACCTCATGACAAGGAGTGTGGGGAATGAATCTCCAGCAGCCTCCTGCCCCAGGCTGTCCCCCGGGAGCAGCCCTGCTCCAGGCCGTGACTGCCACCTGCACAGCCAAAGGACCCAGAGCCGGTGTTACACACCACGGCTGTGCCTGGCACAGAGACACCAGTGGCCACACAAGTGGCCATGGCACTGTCCACACACAGTCCCTGCTGCTGCTCCCCCAGCCGCTGGCACCAACTCCCAGCCACCCACTCCTAAAGCCACGGGGCCCACTGGGACACTGCAGGGGCTCGTGGAAGCCAGCGGCCATTGTGACACAGCGGGGCTGCACAGAGCCCACGGTGCTTTGTGACCCGTGGCTCCCAGGAGAGCCTTTGTGATGCTGGGGAACTACAAGGAAGCCTGGCTCCTCTGTGACACCACCACAGAAGCTCAGGGGAGCCCTGGAGACCGTGCTGATGCTATGGAACCTGATGCAACCCTGCCTCCTCTGTGACACCACAGAAGCTCTTGGAGCCCTGGAGACCGTGGTGATGCTATGGAACCTGATGCAACCCTGCCTCCTCTGTGACACCACAGAACCTCTGGGAGCCCTGGAGACCGTGCTGATGCTATGGAACCTGATGCAACCCTGCCTCCACTGTGACACCACAGAAGCTCAGGGAGCCCTGGAGACTGTGGTGATGCTATGGAACCTGATGCAACCCTGCCTCCACTGTGACACCACAGAACCTCTGGGAGCCCTGGAGACCGTGCTGATGCTATGGAACCTGATGCAACCCTGCCTCCACTGTGACACCACAGAAGCTCGGGGAGCTCTGCAGACCGTGGGGATGCTGGCGAAGCTGACGGAACCCTGGGCACCACAGTGACGCTATGGAACCTGGTGGAACCGAGGGGCCACAGTGACACTGTGGGGCCTTTTGGAAGCAACAGGACCCTGGTGGGAAGCCACGGGATGATTAATCCTGCACGAACCTGCTCCAGGTGGGCTCCTCTCTCCCGGCTTCCACAGGTGCTGCTAGGATCCCACTCCGGCACTGGCTTGGCACGGGCTCACGGCTTCCTTTGGCAATGGCTCTGCTCCAGGATGGCATGCTGCAGAGAATGCAGGTAGATTTTGTGCTCACTCCTGGCATGCAGCTGGACAATAAAGCCTGATCCAGCCCCCCCTCAGCATATGTCCGGCTCTGGCATTGGGGCGGGGCAACTTTGGGAGCAGCCCCAGCCCTGCTCCTGCTCCCGGCTGGGCACCCAGCTGCTGGGACACAGGTGTGTCCTGATGCCACCGTCTACTCCTTTGAGAAGGGGAGGACAGAGTGCATCAGGGAGTTTGGTGTGGCTTACATGCGGCAAGGAGAAGGTGCAGCCCCAAACTGGCTTTCACTTCTAGAACCTTTTGCTATTGCGGGAGCAGCTGCTGGAGCTTTTCAACCGAGCTGCAAGAGTGAAAAGTGTGATGGCATGTCTATCTGAGAAGGAAGGTTCGGTGCCGCAGCCTGTTGTGCACAATTTATATGCTGATAAGAGAAGGGGGTGCTTTTGGAACGTTTTCCTTCCTGACACTTCTGTCTCTGTGAGCTTTAGCTGCTTGGACTCAGGGATACCGAAGGTATGTGAAAGTGACTGGGATGCGAGAATCATGTTGCACAGGGAACAGGGAAGGTCAGCAAATGTTTCCTGTCCTGGCACATCTCTCAGTCTGAACTGCAGCTGCAGATGCTTCACTTCCGCCAAGGACTCTGCCACCTTGAGAGAAGGATGCGCTCTATGGAGTTGAGAAAGAAAGTGCGTCTCACTAGCTTCTTTCCTCTACTTCATAGACAGCAAAGGGGCTATGAAAGGCAGCACTGGCTTTTTGTTCTAGGACTTCTTCTTTACAAGCAGCTGCTGGATGTTTGGAAGGGGGTTTGGGATATGCAAAAATGAGAGGCTAAGATGGTAAGAGGGTAAGATGGAAGTCATCTGGCAAAAGCAGAGCTCACAAAAGGGCCAGCTGAGAAAGCTCTTGCTGCCTACAACTTCAACTGCACCCCTCAAAGCAGCAGCACACACGCTGCTCTCGGCACTTTCCTTCTCAGCTCTACGCACCATCCTAAGCCTTGCCTCTCCCACACTCAGGATCCAAAGACAACGGCACCAGGGACTGCTCACACACTAAAGGCACCAGGACAAAAGGCTCACCAGCTTGGCCTTTGCATTCCCGCTGACAGCTCCACAGCTTGAACCCAGAGAACTGCCTGCTGCCAACAGCCTTTCCAATCACTCTGAGCACCTCATGACAAGGAGTGTGGGGAATGAATCTCCAGCAGCCTCCTGCCCCAGGCTGTCCCCCGGGAGCAGCCCTGCTCCAGGCCGTGACTGCCACCTGCACAGCCAAAGGACCCAGAGCCGGTGTTACACACCACGGCTGTGCCTGGCACAGAGACACCAGTGGCCACACAAGTGGCCATGGCACTGTCCACACACAGTCCCTGCTGCTGCTCCCCCAGCCGCTGGCACCAACTCCCAGCCACCCACTCCTAAAGCCACGGGGCCCACTGGGACACTGCGGGGGCTCGTGGAAGCCAGCGGCCATTGTGACACAGCGGGGCTGCACAGAGCCCACGGTGCTTTGTGACCCGTGGCTCCCAGGAGAGCCTTTGTGATGCTGGGGAACTACAAGGAAGCCTGGCTCCTCTGTGACACCACCACAGAAGCTCAGGGGAGCCCTGGAGACCGTGCTGATGCTATGGAACCTGATGCAACCCTGCCTCCTCTGTGACACCACAGAAGCTCTTGGAGCCCTGGAGACCGTGGTGATGCTATGGAACCTGATGCAACCCTGCCTCCTCTGTGACACCACAGAACCTCAGGGAGCCCTGGAGACCGTGCTGATGCTATGGAACCTGATGCAACCCTGCCTCCACTGTGACACCACAGAAGCTCAGGGAGCCCTGGAGACTGTGGTGATGCTATGGAACCTGATGCAACCCTGCCTCCACTGTGACACCACAGAACCTCTGGGAGCCCTGGAGACCGTGCTGATGCTATGGAACCTGATGCAACCCTGCCTCCACTGTGACACCACAGAAGCTCGGGGAGCTCTGCAGACCGTGGGGATGCTGGCGA
Organism: Aphelocoma coerulescens; assembly: GCF_041296385.1. Lineage (NCBI taxonomy): Eukaryota > Metazoa > Chordata > Aves > Passeriformes > Corvidae > Aphelocoma > Aphelocoma coerulescens. Next base: position 1,278,722 of record NW_027184068.1, read on the forward strand.
AGCTGACGGAACCCTGGGCACCACAGTGACGCTATGGAACCTGGTGGAACCGAGGGGCCACAGTGACACTGTGGGGCCTTTTGGAAGCAACAGGACCCTGGTGGGAAGCCACGGGATGATTAATCCTGCACGAACCTGCTCCAGGTGGGCTCCTCTCTCCCGGCTTCCACAGGTGCTGCTAGGATCCCACTCCGGCACTGGCTTGGCACGGGCTCACGGCTTCCTTTGGCAATGGCTCTGCTCCAGGATGGCATGCTGCAGAGAATGCAGGTAGATTTTGTGCTCACTCCTGGCATGCAGCTGGACAATAAAGCCTGATCCAGCCCCCCCTCAGCATATGTCCGGCTCTGGCATTGGGGCGGGGCAACTTTGGGAGCAGCCCCAGCCCTGCTCCTGCTCCCGGCTGGGCACCCAGCTGCTGGGACACAGGTGTGTCCTGATGCCACCGTCTACTCCTTTGAGAAGGGGAGGACAGAGTGCATCAGGGAGTTTGGTGTGGCTTACATGCGGCAAGGAGAAGGTGCAGCCCCAAACTGGCTTTCACTTCTAGAACCTTTTGCTATTGCGGGAGCAGCTGCTGGAGCTTTTCAACCGAGCTGCAAGAGTGAAAAGTGTGATGGCATGTCTATCTGAGAAGGAAGGTTCGGTGCCGCAGCCTGTTGTGCACAATTTATATGCTGATAAGAGAAGGGGGTGCTTTTGGAACGTTTTCCTTCCTGACACTTCTGTCTCTGTGAGCTTTAGCTGCTTGGACTCAGGGATACCGAAGGTATGTGAAAGTGACTGGGATGCGAGAATCATGTTGCACAGGGAACAGGGAAGGTCAGCAAATGTTTCCTGTCCTGGCACATCTCTCAGTCTGAACTGCAGCTGCAGATGCTTCACTTCCGCCAAGGACTCTGCCACCTTGAGAGAAGGATGCGCTCTATGGAGTTGAGAAAGAAAGTGCGTCTCACTAGCTTCTTTCCTCTACTTCATAGACAGCAAAGGGGCTATGAAAGGCAGCACTGGCTTTTTGTTCTAGGACTTCTTCTTTACAAGCAGCTGCTGGATGTTTGGAAGGGGGTTTGGGATATGCAAAAATGAGAGGCTAAGATGGTAAGAGGGTAAGATGGAAGTCATCTGGCAAAAGCAGAGCTCACAAAAGGGCCAGCTGAGAAAGCTCTTGCTGCCTACAACTTCAACTGCACCCCTCAAAGCAGCAGCACACACGCTGCTCTCGGCACTTTCCTTCTCAGCTCTACGCACCATCCTAAGCCTTGCCTCTCCCACACTCAGGATCCAAAGACAACGGCACCAGGGACTGCTCACACACTAAAGGCACCAGGACAAAAGGCTCACCAGCTTGGCCTTTGCATTCCCGCTGACAGCTCCACAGCTTGAACCCAGAGAACTGCCTGCTGCCAACAGCCTTTCCAATCACTCTGAGCACCTCATGACAAGGAGTGTGGGGAATGAATCTCCAGCAGCCTCCTGCCCCAGGCTGTCCCCCGGGAGCAGCCCTGCTCCAGGCCGTGACTGCCACCTGCACAGCCAAAGGACCCAGAGCCGGTGTTACACACCACGGCTGTGCCTGGCACAGAGACACCAGTGGCCACACAAGTGGCCATGGCACTGTCCACACACAGTCCCTGCTGCTGCTCCCCCAGCCGCTGGCACCAACTCCCAGCCACCCACTCCTAAAGCCACGGGGCCCACTGGGACACTGCGGGGGCTCGTGGAAGCCAGCGGCCATTGTGACACAGCGGGGCTGCACAGAGCCCACGGTGCTTTGTGACCCATGGCTCCCAGGAGAGCCTTTGTGATGCTGGGGAACTACAAGGAAGCCTGGCTCCTCTGTGACACCACCACAGAAGCTCAGGGGAGCCCTGGAGACCGTGCTGATGCTATGGAACCTGATGCAACCCTGCCTCCTCTGTGACACCACAGAAGCTCTTGGAGCCCTGGAGACCGTGGTGATGCTATGGAACCTGATGCAACCCTGCCTCCTCTGTGACACCACAGAACCTCTGGGAGCCCTGGAGACCGTGCTGATGCTATGGAACCTGATGCAACCCTGCCTCCACTGTGACACCACAGAAGCTCAGGGAGCCCTGGAGACTGTGGTGATGCTATGGAACCTGATGCAACCCTGCCTCCACTGTGACACCACAGAACCTCTGGGAGCCCTGGAGACCGTGCTGATGCTATGGAACCTGATGCAACCCTGCCTCCACTGTGACACCACAGAAGCTCGGGGAGCTCTGCAGACCGTGGGGATGCTGGCGAAGCTGACGGAACCCTGGGCACCACAGTGACGCTATGGAACCTGGTGGAACCGAGGGGCCACAGTGACACTGTGGGGCCTTTTGGAAGCAACAGGACCCTGGTGGGAAGCCACGGGATGATTAATCCTGCACGAACCTGCTCCAGGTGGGCTCCTCTCTCCCGGCTTCCACAGGTGCTGCTAGGATCCCACTCCGGCACTGGCTTGGCACGGGCTCACGGCTTCCTTTGGCAATGGCTCTGCTCCAGGATGGCATGCTGCAGAGAATGCAGGTAGATTTTGTGCTCACTCCTGGCATGCAGCTGGACAATAAAGCCTGATCCAGCCCCCCCTCAGCATATGTCCGGCTCTGGCATTGGGGCGGGGCAACTTTGGGAGCAGCCCCAGCCCTGCTCCTGCTCCCGGCTGGGCACCCAGCTGCTGGGACACAGGTGTGTCCTGATGCCACCGTCTACTCCTTTGAGAAGGGGAGGACAGAGTGCATCAGGGAGTTTGGTGTGGCTTACATGCGGCAAGGAGAAGGTGCAGCCCCAAACTGGCTTTCACTTCTAGAACCTTTTGCTATTGCGGGAGCAGCTGCTGGAGCTTTTCAACCGAGCTGCAAGAGTGAAAAGTGTGATGGCATGTCTATCTGAGAAGGAAGGTTCGGTGCCGCAGCCTGTTGTGCACAATTTATATGCTGATAAGAGAAGGGGGTGCTTTTGCAACGTTTTCCTTCCTGACACTTCTGTCTCTGTGAGCTTTAGCTGCTTGGACTCAGGGATACCGAAGGTATGTGAAAGTGACTGGGATGCGAGAATCATGTTGCACAGGGAACAGGGAAGGTCAGCAAATGTTTCCTGTCCTGGCACATCTCTCAGTCTGAACTGCAGCTGCAGATGCTTCACTTCCGCCAAGGACTCTGCCACCTTGAGAGAAGGATGCGCTCTATGGAGTTGAGAAAGAAAGTGCGTCTCACTAGCTTCTTTCCTCTACTTCATAGACAGCAAAGGGGCTATGAAAGGCAGCACTGGCTTTTTGTTCTAGGACTTCTTCTTTACAAGCAGCTGCTGGATGTTTGGAAGGGGGTTTGGGATATGCAAAAATGAGAGGCTAAGATGGTAAGAGGGTAAGATGGAAGTCATCTGGCAAAAGCAGAGCTCACAAAAGGGCCAGCTGAGAAAGCTCTTGCTGCCTACAACTTCAACTGCACCCCTCAAAGCAGCAGCACACACGCTGCTCTCGGCACTTTCCTTCTCAGCTCTACGCACCATCCTAAGCCTTGCCTCTCCCACACTCAGGATCCAAAGACAACGGCACCAGGGACTGCTCACACACTAAAGGCACCAGGACAAAAGGCTCACCAGCTTGGCCTTTGCATTCCCGCTGACAGCTCCACAGCTTGAACCCAGAGAACTGCCTGCTGCCAACAGCCTTTCCAATCACTCTGAGCACCTCATGACAAGGAGTGTGGGGAATGAATCTCCAGCAGCCTCCTGCCCCAGGCTGTCCCCCGGGAGCAGCCCTGCTCCAGGCCGTGACTGCCACCTGCACAGCCAAAGGACCCAGAGCCGGTGTTACACGCCACGGCTGTGCCTGGCACAGAGACACCAGTGGCCACACAAGTGGCCATGGCACTGTCCACACACAGTCCCTGCTGCTGCTCCCCCAGCCACTGGCACCAACTCCCAGCCACCCACTCCTAAAGCCACGGGGCCCACTGGGACACTGCGGGGGCTCGTGGAAGCCAGCGGCCATTGTGACACAGCGGGGCTGCACAGAGCCCACGGTGCTTTGTGACCCATGGCTCCCAGGAGAGCCTTTGTGATGCTGGGGAACTACAAGGAAGCCTGGCTCCTCTGTGACACCACCACAGAAGCTCAGGGGAGCCCTGGAGACCGTGCTGATGCTATTGAACCTGATGCAACCCTGCCTCCTCTGTGACACCACAGAAGCTCTTGGAGCCCTGGAGACCGTGGTGATGCTATGGAACCTGATGCAACCCTGCCTCCTCTGTGACACCACAGAACCTCTGGGAGCCCTGGAGACCGTGCTGATGCTATGGAACCTGATGCAACCCTGCCTCCACTGTGACACCACAGAAGCTCAGGGAGCCCTGGAGACTGTGGTGATGCTATGGAACCTGATGCAACCCTGCCTCCACTGTGACACCACAGAACCTCTGGGAGCCCTGGAGACCGTGCTGATGCTATGGAACCTGATGCAACCCTGCCTCCACTGTGACACCACAGAAGCTCGGGGAGCTCTGCAGACCGTGGGGATGCTGGCGAAGCTGACGGAACCCTGGGCACCACAGTGACGCTATGGAACCTGGTGGAACCGAGGGGCCACAGTGACACTGTGGGGCCTTTTGGAAGCAACAGGACCCTGGTGGGAAGCCACGGGATGATTAATCCTGCACGAACCTGCTCCAGGTGGGCTCCTCTCTCCCGGCTTCCACAGGTGCTGCTAGGATCCCACTCCGGCACTGGCTTGGCACGGGCTCACGGCTTCCTTTGGCAATGGCTCTGCTCCAGGATGGCATGCTGCAGAGAATGCAGGTAGATTTTGTGCTCACTCCTGGCATGCAGCTGGACAATAAAGCCTGATCCAGCCCCCCCTCAGCATATGTCCGGCTCTGGCATTGGGGCGGGGCAACTTTGGGAGCAGCCCCAGCCCTGCTCCTGCTCCCGGCTGGGCACCCAGCTGCTGGGACACAGGTGTGTCCTGATGCCACCGTCTACTCCTTTGAGAAGGGGAGGACAGAGTGCATCAGGGAGTTTGGTGTGGCTTACATGCGGCAAGGAGAAGGTGCAGCCCCAAACTGGCTTTCACTTCTAGAACCTTTTGCTATTGCGGGAGCAGCTGCTGGAGCTTTTCAACCGAGCTGCAAGAGTGAAAAGTGTGATGGCATGTCTATCTGAGAAGGAAGGTTCGGTGCCGCAGCCTGTTGTGCACAATTTATATGCTGATAAGAGAAGGGGGTGCTTTTGGAACGTTTTCCTTCCTGACACTTCTGTCTCTGTGAGCTTTAGCTGCTTGGACTCAGGGATACCGAAGGTATGTGAAAGTGACTGGGATGCGAGAATCATGTTGCACAGGGAACAGGGAAGGTCAGCAAATGTTTCCTGTCCTGGCACATCTCTCAGTCTGAACTGCAGCTGCAGATGCTTCACTTCCGCCAAGGACTCTGCCACCTTGAGAGAAGGATGCGCTCTATGGAGTTGAGAAAGAAAGTGCGTCTCACTAGCTTCTTTCCTCTACTTCATAGACAGCAAAGGGGCTATGAAAGGCAGCACTGGCTTTTTGTTCTAGGACTTCTTCTTTACAAGCAGCTGCTGGATGTTTGGAAGGGGGTTTGGGATATGCAAAAATGAGAGGCTAAGATGGTAAGAGGGTAAGATGGAAGTCATCTGGCAAAAGCAGAGCTCACAAAAGGGCCAGCTGAGAAAGCTCTTGCTGCCTACAACTTCAACTGCACCCCTCAAAGCAGCAGCACACACGCTGCTCTCGGCACTTTCCTTCTCAGCTCTACGCACCATCCTAAGCCTTGCCTCTCCCACACTCAGGATCCAAAGACAACGGCACCAGGGACTGCTCACACACTAAAGGCACCAGGACAAAAGGCTCACCAGCTTGGCCTTTGCATTCCCGCTGACAGCTCCACAGCTTGAACCCAGAGAACTGCCTGCTGCCAACAGCCTTTCCAATCACTCTGAGCACCTCATGACAAGGAGTGTGGGGAATGAATCTCCAGCAGCCTCCTGCCCCAGGCTGTCCCCCGGGAGCAGCCCTGCTCCAGGCCGTGACTGCCACCTGCACAGCCAAAGGACCCAGAGCCGGTGTTACACACCACGGCTGTGCCTGGCACAGAGACACCAGTGGCCACACAAGTGGCCATGGCACTGTCCACACACAGTCCCTGCTGCTGCTCCCCCAGCCGCTGGCACCAACTCCCAGCCACCCACTCCTAAAGCCACGGGGCCCACTGGGACACTGCGGGGGCTCGTGGAAGCCAGCGGCCATTGTGACACAGCGGGGCTGCACAGAGCCCACGGTGCTTTGTGACCCGTGGCTCCCAGGAGAGCCTTTGTGATGCTGGGGAACTACAAGGAAGCCTGGCTCCTCTGTGACACCACCACAGAAGCTCAGGGGAGCCCTGGAGACCGTGCTGATGCTATGGAACCTGATGCAACCCTGCCTCCTCTGTGACACCACAGAAGCTCTTGGAGCCCTGGAGACCGTGGTGATGCTATGGAACCTGATGCAACCCTGCCTCCTCTGTGACACCACAGAACCTCAGGGAGCCCTGGAGACCGTGCTGATGCTATGGAACCTGATGCAACCCTGCCTCCACTGTGACACCACAGAAGCTCAGGGAGCCCTGGAGACTGTGGTGATGCTATGGAACCTGATGCAACCCTGCCTCCACTGTGACACCACAGAACCTCTGGGAGCCCTGGAGACCGTGCTGATGCTATGGAACCTGATGCAACCCTGCCTCCACTGTGACACCACAGAAGCTCGGGGAGCTCTGCAGACCGTGGGGATGCTGGCGAAGCTGACGGAACCCTGGGCACCACAGTGACGCTATGGAACCTGGTGGAACCGAGGGGCCACAGTGACACTGTGGGGCCTTTTGGAAGCAACAGGACCCTGGTGGGAAGCCACGGGATGATTAATCCTGCACGAACCTGCTCCAGGTGGGCTCCTCTCTCCCGGCTTCCACAGGTGCTGCTAGGATCCCACTCCGGCACTGGCTTGGCACGGGCTCACGGCTTCCTTTGGCAATGGCTCTGCTCCAGGATGGCATGCTGCAGAGAATGCAGGTAGATTTTGTGCTCACTCCTGGCATGCAGCTGGACAATAAAGCCTGATCCAGCCCCCCCTCAGCATATGTCCGGCTCTGGCATTGGGGCGGGGCAACTTTGGGAGCAGCCCCAGCCCTGCTCCTGCTCCCGGCTGGGCACCCAGCTGCTGGGACACAGGTGTGTCCTGATGCCACCGTCTACTCCTTTGAGAAGGGGAGGACAGAGTGCATCAGGGAGTTTGGTGTGGCTTACATGCGGCAAGGAGAAGGTGCAGCCCCAAACTGGCTTTCACTTCTAGAACCTTTTGCTCTTGCGGGAGCAGCTGCTGGAGCTTTTCAACCGAGCTGCAAGAGTGAAAAGTGTGATGGCATGTCTATCTGAGAAGGAAGGTTCGGTGCCGCAGCCTGTTGTGCACAATTTATATGCTGATAAGAGAAGGGGGTGCTTTTGCAACGTTTTCCTTCCTGACACTTCTGTCTCTGTGAGCTTTAGCTGCTTGGACTCAGGGGTACCGAAGGTGTGTGAAAGTGACTGGGATGCGAGAATCATGTTGCACAGGGAACAGGGAAGGTCAGCAAATGTTTCCTGTCCTGGCACATCTCTCAGTCTGAACTGCAGCTGCAGATGCTTCACTTCCGCCAAGGACTCTGCCACCTTGAGAGAAGGATGCGCTCTATGGAGTTGAGAAAGAAAGTGCGTCTCACTAGCTTCTTTCCTCTACTTCATAGACAGCAAAGGGGCTATGAAAGGCAGCACTGGCTTTTTGTTCTAGGACTTCTTCTTTACAAGCAGCTGCTGGATGTTTGGAAGGGGGTTTGGGATATGCAAAAATGAGAGGCTAAGATGGTAAGAGGGTAAGATGGAAGTCATCTGGCAAAAGCAGAGCTCACAAAAGGGCCAGCTGAGAAAGCTCTTGCTGCCTACAACTTCAACTGCACCCCTCAAAGCAGCAGCACACACGCTGCTCTCGGCACTTTCCTTCTCAGCTCTACGCACCATCCTAAGCCTTGCCTCTCCCACACTCAGGATCCAAAGACAACGGCACCAGGGACTGCTCACACACTAAAGGCACCAGGACAAAAGGCTCACCAGCTTGGCCTTTGCATTCCCGCTGACAGCTCCACAGCTTGAACCCAGAGAACTGCCTGCTGCCAACAGCCTTTCCAATCACTCCGAGCACCTCATGACAAGGAGTGTGGGGAATGAATCTCCAGCAGCCTCCTGCCCCAGGCTGTCCCCCGGGAGCAGCCCTGCTCCAGGCCGTGACTGCCACCTGCACAGCCAAAGGACCCAGAGCCGGTGTTACACACCACGGCTGTGCCTGGCACAGAGACACCAGTGGCCACACAAGTGGCCATGGCACTGTCCACACACAGTCCCTGCTGCTGCTCCCCCAGCCGCTGGCACCAACTCCCAGCCACCCACTCCTAAAGCCACGGGGCCCACTGGGACACTGCAGGGGCTCGTGGAAGCCAGCGGCCATTGTGACACAGCGGGGCTGCACAGAGCCCACGGTGCTTTGTGACCCGTGGCTCCCAGGAGAGCCTTTGTGATGCTGGGGAACTACAAGGAAGCCTGGCTCCTCTGTGACACCACCACAGAAGCTCAGGGGAGCCCTGGAGACCGTGCTGATGCTATGGAACCTGATGCAACCCTGCCTCCTCTGTGACACCACAGAAGCTCTTGGAGCCCTGGAGACCGTGGTGATGCTATGGAACCTGATGCAACCCTGCCTCCTCTGTGACACCACAGAACCTCTGGGAGCCCTGGAGACCGTGCTGATGCTATGGAACCTGATGCAACCCTGCCTCCACTGTGACACCACAGAAGCTCAGGGAGCCCTGGAGACTGTGGTGATGCTATGGAACCTGATGCAACCCTGCCTCCACTGTGACACCACAGAACCTCTGGGAGCCCTGGAGACCGTGCTGATGCTATGGAACCTGATGCAACCCTGCCTCCACTGTGACACCACAGAAGCTCGGGGAGCTCTGCAGACCGTGGGGATGCTGGCGAAGCTGACGGAACCCTGGGCACCACAGTGACGCTATGGAACCTGGTGGAACCGAGGGGCCACAGTGACACTGTGGGGCCTTTTGGAAGCAACAGGACCCTGGTGGGAAGCCACGGGATGATTAATCCTGCACGAACCTGCTCCAGGTGGGCTCCTCTCTCCCGGCTTCCACAGGTGCTGCTAGGATCCCACTCCGGCACTGGCTTGGCACGGGCTCACGGCTTCCTTTGGCAATGGCTCTGCTCCAGGATGGCATGCTGCAGAGAATGCAGGTAGATTTTGTGCTCACTCCTGGCATGCAGCTGGACAATAAAGCCTGATCCAGCCCCCCCTCAGCATATGTCCGGCTCTGGCATTGGGGCGGGGCAACTTTGGGAGCAGCCCCAGCCCTGCTCCTGCTCCCGGCTGGGCACCCAGCTGCTGGGACACAGGTGTGTCCTGATGCCACCGTCTACTCCTTTGAGAAGGGGAGGACAGAGTGCATCAGGGAGTTTGGTGTGGCTTACATGCGGCAAGGAGAAGGTGCAGCCCCAAACTGGCTTTCACTTCTAGAACCTTTTGCTATTGCGGGAGCAGCTGCTGGAGCTTTTCAACCGAGCTGCAAGAGTGAAAAGTGTGATGGCATGTCTATCTGAGAAGGAAGGTTCGGTGCCGCAGCCTGTTGTGCACAATTTATATGCTGATAAGAGAAGGGGGTGCTTTTGGAACGTTTTCCTTCCTGACACTTCTGTCTCTGTGAGCTTTAGCTGCTTGGACTCAGGGATACCGAAGGTATGTGAAAGTGACTGGGATGCGAGAATCATGTTGCACAGGGAACAGGGAAGGTCAGCAAATGTTTCCTGTCCTGGCACATCTCTCAGTCTGAACTGCAGCTGCAGATGCTTCACTTCCGCCAAGGACTCTGCCACCTTGAGAGAAGGATGCGCTCTATGGAGTTGAGAAAGAAAGTGCGTCTCACTAGCTTCTTTCCTCTACTTCATAGACAGCAAAGGGGCTATGAAAGGCAGCACTGGCTTTTTGTTCTAGGACTTCTTCTTTACAAGCAGCTGCTGGATGTTTGGAAGGGGGTTTGGGATATGCAAAAATGAGAGGCTAAGATGGTAAGAGGGTAAGATGGAAGTCATCTGGCAAAAGCAGAGCTCACAAAAGGGCCAGCTGAGAAAGCTCTTGCTGCCTACAACTTCAACTGCACCCCTCAAAGCAGCAGCACACACGCTGCTCTCGGCACTTTCCTTCTCAGCTCTACGCACCATCCTAAGCCTTGCCTCTCCCACACTCAGGATCCAAAGACAACGGCACCAGGGACTGCTCACACACTAAAGGCACCAGGACAAAAGGCTCACCAGCTTGGCCTTTGCATTCCCGCTGACAGCTCCACAGCTTGAACCCAGAGAACTGCCTGCTGCCAACAGCCTTTCCAATCACTCTGAGCACCTCATGACAAGGAGTGTGGGGAATGAATCTCCAGCAGCCTCCTGCCCCAGGCTGTCCCCCGGGAGCAGCCCTGCTCCAGGCCGTGACTGCCACCTGCACAGCCAAAGGACCCAGAGCCGGTGTTACACACCACGGCTGTGCCTGGCACAGAGACACCAGTGGCCACACAAGTGGCCATGGCACTGTCCACACACAGTCCCTGCTGCTGCTCCCCCAGCCGCTGGCACCAACTCCCAGCCACCCACTCCTAAAGCCACGGGGCCCACTGGGACACTGCGGGGGCTCGTGGAAGCCAGCGGCCATTGTGACACAGCGGGGCTGCACAGAGCCCACGGTGCTTTGTGACCCGTGGCTCCCAGGAGAGCCTTTGTGATGCTGGGGAACTACAAGGAAGCCTGGCTCCTCTGTGACACCACCACAGAAGCTCAGGGGAGCCCTGGAGACCGTGCTGATGCTATGGAACCTGATGCAACCCTGCCTCCTCTGTGACACCACAGAAGCTCTTGGAGCCCTGGAGACCGTGGTGATGCTATGGAACCTGATGCAACCCTGCCTCCTCTGTGACACCACAGAACCTCAGGGAGCCCTGGAGACCGTGCTGATGCTATGGAACCTGATGCAACCCTGCCTCCACTGTGACACCACAGAAGCTCAGGGAGCCCTGGAGACTGTGGTGATGCTATGGAACCTGATGCAACCCTGCCTCCACTGTGACACCACAGAACCTCTGGGAGCCCTGGAGACCGTGCTGATGCTATGGAACCTGATGCAACCCTGCCTCCACTGTGACACCACAGAAGCTCGGGGAGCTCTGCAGACCGTGGGGATGCTGGCGAAGCTGACGGAACCCTGGGCACCACAGTGACGCTATGGAACCTGGTGGAACCGAGGGGCCACAGTGACACTGTGGGGCCTTTTGGAAGCAACAGGACCCTGGTGGGAAGCCACGGGATGATTAATCCTGCACGAACCTGCTCCAGGTGGGCTCCTCTCTCCCGGCTTCCACAGGTGCTGCTAGGATCCCACTCCGGCACTGGCTTGGCACGGGCTCACGGCTTCCTTTGGCAATGGCTCTGCTCCAGGATGGCATGCTGCAGAGAATGCAGGTAGATTTTGTGCTCACTCCTGGCATGCAGCTGGACAATAAAGCCTGATCCAGCCCCCCCTCAGCATATGTCCGGCTCTGGCATTGGGGCGGGGCAACTTTGGGAGCAGCCCCAGCCCTGCTCCTGCTCCCGGCTGGGCACCCAGCTGCTGGGACACAGGTGTGTCCTGATGCCACCGTCTACTCCTTTGAGAAGGGGAGGACAGAGTGCATCAGGGAGTTTGGTGTGGCTTACATGCGGCAAGGAGAAGGTGCAGCCCCAAACTGGCTTTCACTTCTAGAACCTTTTGCTCTTGCGGGAGCAGCTGCTGGAGCTTTTCAACCGAGCTGCAAGAGTGAAAAGTGTGATGGCATGTCTATCTGAGAAGGAAGGTTCGGTGCCGCAGCCTGTTGTGCACAATTTATATGCTGATAAGAGAAGGGGGTGCTTTTGCAACGTTTTCCTTCCTGACACTTCTGTCTCTGTGAGCTTTAGCTGCTTGGACTCAGGGGTACCGAAGGTGTGTGAAAGTGACTGGGATGCGAGAATCATGTTGCACAGGGAACAGGGAAGGTCAGCAAATGTTTCCTGTCCTGGCACATCTCTCAGTCTGAACTGCAGCTGCAGATGCTTCACTTCCGCCAAGGACTCTGCCACCTTGAGAGAAGGATGCGCTCTATGGAGTTGAGAAAGAAAGTGCGTCTCACTAGCTTCTTTCCTCTACTTCATAGACAGCAAAGGGGCTATGAAAGGCAGCACTGGCTTTTTGTTCTAGGACTTCTTCTTTACAAGCAGCTGCTGGATGTTTGGAAGGGGGTTTGGGATATGCAAAAATGAGAGGCTAAGATGGTAAGAGGGTAAGATGGAAGTCATCTGGCAAAAGCAGAGCTCACAAAAGGGCCAGCTGAGAAAGCTCTTGCTGCCTACAACTTCAACTGCACCCCTCAAAGCAGCAGCACACACGCTGCTCTCGGCACTTTCCTTCTCAGCTCTACGCACCATCCTAAGCCTTGCCTCTCCCACACTCAGGATCCAAAGACAACGGCACCAGGGACTGCTCACACACTAAAGGCACCAGGACAAAAGGCTCACCAGCTTGGCCTTTGCATTCCCGCTGACAGCTCCACAGCTTGAACCCAGAGAACTGCCTGCTGCCAACAGCCTTTCCAATCACTCCGAGCACCTCATGACAAGGAGTGTGGGGAATGAATCTCCAGCAGCCTCCTGCCCCAGGCTGTCCCCCGGGAGCAGCCCTGCTCCAGGCCGTGACTGCCACCTGCACAGCCAAAGGACCCAGAGCCGGTGTTACACACCACGGCTGTGCCTGGCACAGAGACACCAGTGGCCACACAAGTGGCCATGGCACTGTCCACACACAGTCCCTGCTGCTGCTCCCCCAGCCGCTGGCACCAACTCCCAGCCACCCACTCCTAAAGCCACGGGGCCCACTGGGACACTGCAGGGGCTCGTGGAAGCCAGCGGCCATTGTGACACAGCGGGGCTGCACAGAGCCCACGGTGCTTTGTGACCCGTGGCTCCCAGGAGAGCCTTTGTGATGCTGGGGAACTACAAGGAAGCCTGGCTCCTCTGTGACACCACCACAGAAGCTCAGGGGAGCCCTGGAGACCGTGCTGATGCTATGGAACCTGATGCAACCCTGCCTCCTCTGTGACACCACAGAAGCTCTTGGAGCCCTGGAGACCGTGGTGATGCTATGGAACCTGATGCAACCCTGCCTCCTCTGTGACACCACAGAACCTCTGGGAGCCCTGGAGACCGTGCTGATGCTATGGAACCTGATGCAACCCTGCCTCCACTGTGACACCACAGAAGCTCAGGGAGCCCTGGAGACTGTGGTGATGCTATGGAACCTGATGCAACCCTGCCTCCACTGTGACACCACAGAACCTCTGGGAGCCCTGGAGACCGTGCTGATGCTATGGAACCTGATGCAACCCTGCCTCCACTGTGACACCACAGAAGCTCGGGGAGCTCTGCAGACCGTGGGGATGCTGGCGAAGCTGACGGAACCCTGGGCACCACAGTGACGCTATGGAACCTGGTGGAACCGAGGGGCCACAGTGACACTGTGGGGCCTTTTGGAAGCAACAGGACCCTGGTGGGAAGCCACGGGATGATTAATCCTGCACGAACCTGCTCCAGGTGGGCTCCTCTCTCCCGGCTTCCACAGGTGCTGCTAGGATCCCACTCCGGCACTGGCTTGGCACGGGCTCACGGCTTCCTTTGGCAATGGCTCTGCTCCAGGATGGCATGCTGCAGAGAATGCAGGTAGATTTTGTGCTCACTCCTGGCATGCAGCTGGACAATAAAGCCTGATCCAGCCCCCCCTCAGCATATGTCCGGCTCTGGCATTGGGGCGGGGCAACTTTGGGAGCAGCCCCAGCCCTGCTCCTGCTCCCGGCTGGGCACCCAGCTGCTGGGACACAGGTGTGTCCTGATGCCACCGTCTACTCCTTTGAGAAGGGGAGGACAGAGTGCATCAGGGAGTTTGGTGTGGCTTACATGCGGCAAGGAGAAGGTGCAGCCCCAAACTGGCTTTCACTTCTAGAACCTTTTGCTATTGCGGGAGCAGCTGCTGGAGCTTTTCAACCGAGCTGCAAGAGTGAAAAGTGTGATGGCATGTCTATCTGAGAAGGAAGGTTCGGTGCCGCAGCCTGTTGTGCACAATTTATATGCTGATAAGAGAAGGGGGTGCTTTTGGAACGTTTTCCTTCCTGACACTTCTGTCTCTGTGAGCTTTAGCTGCTTGGACTCAGGGATACCGAAGGTATGTGAAAGTGACTGGGATGCGAGAATCATGTTGCACAGGGAACAGGGAAGGTCAGCAAATGTTTCCTGTCCTGGCACATCTCTCAGTCTGAACTGCAGCTGCAGATGCTTCACTTCCGCCAAGGACTCTGCCACCTTGAGAGAAGGATGCGCTCTATGGAGTTGAGAAAGAAAGTGCGTCTCACTAGCTTCTTTCCTCTACTTCATAGACAGCAAAGGGGCTATGAAAGGCAGCACTGGCTTTTTGTTCTAGGACTTCTTCTTTACAAGCAGCTGCTGGATGTTTGGAAGGGGGTTTGGGATATGCAAAAATGAGAGGCTAAGATGGTAAGAGGGTAAGATGGAAGTCATCTGGCAAAAGCAGAGCTCACAAAAGGGCCAGCTGAGAAAGCTCTTGCTGCCTACAACTTCAACTGCACCCCTCAAAGCAGCAGCACACATGCTGCTCTCGGCACTTTCCTTCTCAGCTCTACGCACCATCCTAAGCCTTGCCTCTCCCACACTCAGGATCCAAAGACAACGGCACCAGGGACTGCTCACACACTAAAGGCACCAGGACAAAAGGCTCACCAGCTTGGCCTTTGCATTCCCGCTGACAGCTCCACAGCTTGAACCCAGAGAACTGCCTGCTGCCAACAGCCTTTCCAATCACTCTGAGCACCTCATGACAAGGAGTGTGGGGAATGAATCTCCAGCAGCCTCCTGCCCCAGGCTGTCCCCCGGGAGCAGCCCTGCTCCAGGCTGTGACTGCCACCTGCACAGCCAAAGGACCCAGAGCCGGTGTTACACACCACGGCTGTGCCTGGCACAGAGACACCAGTGGCCACACAAGTGGCCATGGCACTGTCCACACACAGTCCCTGCTGCTGCTCCCCCAGCCGCTGGCACCAACTCCCAGCCACCCACTCCTAAAGCCACGGGGCCCACTGGGACACTGCGGGGGCTCGTGGAAGCCAGCGGCCATTGTGACACAGCGGGGCTGCACAGAGCCCACGGTGCTTTGTGACCCGTGGCTCCCAGGAGAGCCTTTGTGATGCTGGGGAACTACAAGGAAGCCTGGCTCCTCTGTGACACCACCACAGAAGCTCAGGGGAGCCCTGGAGACCGTGCTGATGCTATTGAACCTGATGCAACCCTGCCTCCTCTGTGACACCACAGAAGCTCTTGGAGCCCTGGAGACCGTGGTGATGCTATGGAACCTGATGCAACCCTGCCTCCTCTGTGACACCACAGAACCTCTGGGAGCCCTGGAGACCGTGCTGATGCTATGGAACCTGATGCAACCCTGCCTCCACTGTGACACCACAGAAGCTCAGGGAGCCCTGGAGACTGTGGTGATGCTATGGAACCTGATGCAACCCTGCCTCCACTGTGACACCACAGAACCTCTGGGAGCCCTGGAGACCGTGCTGATGCTATGGAACCTGATGCAACCCTGCCTCCACTGTGACACCACAGAAGCTCGGGGAGCTCTGCAGACCGTGGGGATGCTGGCGAAGCTGACGGAACCCTGGGCACCACAGTGACGCTATGGAACCTGGTGGAACCGAGGGGCCACAGTGACACTGTGGGGCCTTTTGGAAGCAACAGGACCCTGGTGGGAAGCCACGGGATGATTAATCCTGCACGAACCTGCTCCAGGTGGGCTCCTCTCTCCCGGCTTCCACAGGTGCTGCTAGGATCCCACTCCGGCACTGGCTTGGCACGGGCTCACGGCTTCCTTTGGCAATGGCTCTGCTCCAGGATGGCATGCTGCAGAGAATGCAGGTAGATTTTGTGCTCACTCCTGGCATGCAGCTGGACAATAAAGCCTGATCCAGCCCCCCCTCAGCATATGTCCGGCTCTGGCATTGGGGCGGGGCAACTTTGGGAGCAGCCCCAGCCCTGCTCCTGCTCCCGGCTGGGCACCCAGCTGCTGGGACACAGGTGTGTCCTGATGCCACCGTCTACTCCTTTGAGAAGGGGAGGACAGAGTGCATCAGGGAGTTTGGTGTGGCTTACATGCGGCAAGGAGAAGGTGCAGCCCCAAACTGGCTTTCACTTCTAGAACCTTTTGCTATTGCGGGAGCAGCTGCTGGAGCTTTTCAACCGAGCTGCAAGAGTGAAAAGTGTGATGGCATGTCTATCTGAGAAGGAAGGTTCGGTGCCGCAGCCTGTTGTGCACAATTTATATGCTGATAAGAGAAGGGGGTGCTTTTGCAACGTTTTCCTTCCTGACACTTCTGTCTCTGTGAGCTTTAGCTGCTTGGACTCAGGGATACCGAAGGTATGTGAAAGTGACTGGGATGCGAGAATCATGTTGCACAGGGAACAGGGAAGGTCAGCAAATGTTTCCTGTCCTGGCACATCTCTCAGTCTGAACTGCAGCTGCAGATGCTTCACTTCCGCCAAGGACTCTGCCACCTTGAGAGAAGGATGCGCTCTATGGAGTTGAGAAAGAAAGTGCGTCTCACTAGCTTCTTTCCTCTACTTCATAGACAGCAAAGGGGCTATGAAAGGCAGCACTGGCTTTTTGTTCTAGGACTTCTTCTTTACAAGCAGCTGCTGGATGTTTGGAAGGGGGTTTGGGATATGCAAAAATGAGAGGCTAAGATGGTAAGAGGGTAAGATGGAAGTCATCTGGCAAAAGCAGAGCTCACAAAAGGGCCAGCTGAGAAAGCTCTTGCTGCCTACAACTTCAACTGCACCCCTCAAAGCAGCAGCACACATGCTGCTCTCGGCACTTTCCTTCTCAGCTCTACGCACCATCCTAAGCCTTGCCTCTCCCACACTCAGGATCCAAAGACAACGGCACCAGGGACTGCTCACACACTAAAGGCACCAGGACAAAAGGCTCACCAGCTTGGCCTTTGCATTCCCGCTGACAGCTCCACAGCTTGAACCCAGAGAACTGCCTGCTGCCAACAGCCTTTCCAATCACTCTGAGCACCTCATGACAAGGAGTGTGGGGAATGAATCTCCAGCAGCCTCCTGCCCCAGGCTGTCCCCCGGGAGCAGCCCTGCTCCAGGCTGTGACTGCCACCTGCACAGCCAAAGGACCCAGAGCCGGTGTTACACACCACGGCTGTGCCTGGCACAGAGACACCAGTGGCCACACAAGTGGCCATGGCACTGTCCACACACAGTCCCTGCTGCTGCTCCCCCAGCCGCTGGCACCAACTCCCAGCCACCCACTCCTAAAGCCACGGGGCCCACTGGGACACTGCGGGGGCTCGTGGAAGCCAGCGGCCATTGTGACACAGCGGGGCTGCACAGAGCCCACGGTGCTTTGTGACCCGTGGCTCCCAGGAGAGCCTTTGTGATGCTGGGGAACTACAAGGAAGCCTGGCTCCTCTGTGACACCACCACAGAAGCTCAGGGGAGCCCTGGAGACCGTGCTGATGCTATTGAACCTGATGCAACCCTGCCTCCTCTGTGACACCACAGAACCTCTGGGAGCCCTGGAGACCGTGGTGATGCTATGGAACCTGATGCAACCCTGCCTCCTCTGTGACACCACAGAACCTCTGGGAGCCCTGGAGACCGTGCTGATGCTATGGAACCTGATGCAACCCTGCCTCCACTGTGACACCACAGAAGCTCAGGGAGCCCTGGAGACTGTGGTGATGCTATGGAACCTGATGCAACCCTGCCTCCACTGTGACACCACAGAACCTCTGGGAGCCCTGGAGACCGTGCTGATGCTATGGAACCTGATGCAACCCTGCCTCCACTGTGACACCACAGAAGCTCGGGGAGCTCTGCAGACCGTGGGGATGCTGGCGAAGCTGACGGAACCCTGGGCACCACAGTGACGCTATGGAACCTGGTGGAACCGAGGGGCCACAGTGACACTGTGGGGCCTTTTGGAAGCAACAGGACCCTGGTGGGAAGCCACGGGATGATTAATCCTGCACGAACCTGCTCCAGGTGGGCTCCTCTCTCCCGGCTTCCACAGGTGCTGCTAGGATCCCACTCCGGCACTGGCTTGGCACGGGCTCACGGCTTCCTTTGGCAATGGCTCTGCTCCAGGATGGCATGCTGCAGAGAATGCAGGTAGATTTTGTGCTCACTCCTGGCATGCAGCTGGACAATAAAGCCTGATCCAGCCCCCCCTCAGCATATGTCCGGCTCTGGCATTGGGGCGGGGCAACTTTGGGAGCAGCCCCAGCCCTGCTCCTGCTCCCGGCTGGGCACCCAGCTGCTGGGACACAGGTGTGTCCTGATGCCACCGTCTACTCCTTTGAGAAGGGGAGGACAGAGTGCATCAGGGAGTTTGGTGTGGCTTACATGCGGCAAGGAGAAGGTGCAGCCCCAAACTGGCTTTCACTTCTAGAACCTTTTGCTATTGCGGGAGCAGCTGCTGGAGCTTTTCAACCGAGCTGCAAGAGTGAAAAGTGTGATGGCATGTCTATCTGAGAAGGAAGGTTCGGTGCCGCAGCCTGTTGTGCACAATTTATATGCTGATAAGAGAAGGGGGTGCTTTTGGAACGTTTTCCTTCCTGACACTTCTGTCTCTGTGAGCTTTAGCTGCTTGGACTCAGGGATACCGAAGGTATGTGAAAGTGACTGGGATGCGAGAATCATGTTGCACAGGGAACAGGGAAGGTCAGCAAATGTTTCCTGTCCTGGCACATCTCTCAGTCTGAACTGCAGCTGCAGATGCTTCACTTCCGCCAAGGACTCTGCCACCTTGAGAGAAGGATGCGCTCTATGGAGTTGAGAAAGAAAGTGCGTCTCACTAGCTTCTTTCCTCTACTTCATAGACAGCAAAGGGGCTATGAAAGGCAGCACTGGCTTTTTGTTCTAGGACTTCTTCTTTACAAGCAGCTGCTGGATGTTTGGAAGGGGGTTTGGGATATGCAAAAATGAGAGGCTAAGATGGTAAGAGGGTAAGATGGAAGTCATCTGGCAAAAGCAGAGCTCACAAAAGGGCCAGCTGAGAAAGCTCTTGCTGCCTACAACTTCAACTGCACCCCTCAAAGCAGCAGCACACACGCTGCTCTCGGCACTTTCCTTCTCAGCTCTACGCACCATCCTAAGCCTTGCCTCTCCCACACTCAGGATCCAAAGACAACGGCACCAGGGACTGCTCACACACTAAAGGCACCAGGACAAAAGGCTCACCAGCTTGGCCTTTGCATTCCCGCTGACAGCTCCACAGCTTGAACCCAGAGAACTGCCTGCTGCCAACAGCCTTTCCAATCACTCTGAGCACCTCATGACAAGGAGTGTGGGGAATGAATCTCCAGCAGCCTCCTGCCCCAGGCTGTCCCCCGGGAGCAGCCCTGCTCCAGGCCGTGACTGCCACCTGCACAGCCAAAGGACCCAGAGCCGGTGTTACACACCACGGCTGTGCCTGGCACAGAGACACCAGTGGCCACACAAGTGGCCATGGCACTGTCCACACACAGTCCCTGCTGCTGCTCCCCCAGCCGCTGGCACCAACTCCCAGCCACCCACTCCTAAAGCCACGGGGCCCACTGGGACACTGCGGGGGCTCGTGGAAGCCAGCGGCCATTGTGACACAGCGGGGCTGCACAGAGCCCACGGTGCTTTGTGACCCGTGGCTCCCAGGAGAGCCTTTGTGATGCTGGGGAACTACAAGGAAGCCTGGCTCCTCTGTGACACCACCACAGAAGCTCAGGGGAGCCCTGGAGACCGTGCTGATGCTATTGAACCTGATGCAACCCTGCCTCCTCTGTGACACCACAGAAGCTCTTGGAGCCCTGGAGACCGTGGTGATGCTATGGAACCTGATGCAACCCTGCCTCCTCTGTGACACCACAGAACCTCTGGGAGCCCTGGAGACCGTGCTGATGCTATGGAACCTGATGCAACCCTGCCTCCACTGTGACACCACAGAAGCTCAGGGAGCCCTGGAGACTGTGGTGATGCTATGGAACCTGATGCAACCCTGCCTCCACTGTGACACCACAGAACCTCTGGGAGCCCTGGAGACCGTGCTGATGCTATGGAACCTGATGCAACCCTGCCTCCACTGTGACACCACAGAAGCTCGGGGAGCTCTGCAGACCGTGGGGATGCTGGCGAAGCTGACGGAACCCTGGGCACCACAGTGACGCTATGGAACCTGGTGGAACCGAGGGGCCACAGTGACACTGTGGGGCCTTTTGGAAGCAACAGGACCCTGGTGGGAAGCCACGGGATGATTAATCCTGCACGAACCTGCTCCAGGTGGGCTCCTCTCTCCCGGCTTCCACAGGTGCTGCTAGGATCCCACTCCGGCACTGGCTTGGCACGGGCTCACGGCTTCCTTTGGCAATGGCTCTGCTCCAGGATGGCATGCTGCAGAGAATGCAGGTAGATTTTGTGCTCACTCCTGGCATGCAGCTGGACAATAAAGCCTGATCCAGCCCCCCCTCAGCATATGTCCGGCTCTGGCATTGGGGCGGGGCAACTTTGGGAGCAGCCCCAGCCCTGCTCCTGCTCCCGGCTGGGCACCCAGCTGCTGGGACACAGGTGTGTCCTGATGCCACCGTCTACTCCTTTGAGAAGGGGAGGACAGAGTGCATCAGGGAGTTTGGTGTGGCTTACATGCGGCAAGGAGAAGGTGCAGCCCCAAACTGGCTTTCACTTCTAGAACCTTTTGCTATTGCGGGAGCAGCTGCTGGAGCTTTTCAACCGAGCTGCAAGAGTGAAAAGTGTGATGGCATGTCTATCTGAGAAGGAAGGTTCGGTGCCGCAGCCTGTTGTGCACAATTTATATGCTGATAAGAGAAGGGGGTGCTTTTGCAACGTTTTCCTTCCTGACACTTCTGTCTCTGTGAGCTTTAGCTGCTTGGACTCAGGGATACCGAAGGTATGTGAAAGTGACTGGGATGCGAGAATCATGTTGCACAGGGAACAGGGAAGGTCAGCAAATGTTTCCTGTCCTGGCACATCTCTCAGTCTGAACTGCAGCTGCAGATGCTTCACTTCCGCCAAGGACTCTGCCACCTTGAGAGAAGGATGCGCTCTATGGAGTTGAGAAAGAAAGTGCGTCTCACTAGCTTCTTTCCTCTACTTCATAGACAGCAAAGGGGCTATGAAAGGCAGCACTGGCTTTTTGTTCTAGGACTTCTTCTTTACAAGCAGCTGCTGGATGTTTGGAAGGGGGTTTGGGATATGCAAAAATGAGAGGCTAAGATGGTAAGAGGGTAAGATGGAAGTCATCTGGCAAAAGCAGAGCTCACAAAAGGGCCAGCTGAGAAAGCTCTTGCTGCCTACAACTTCAACTGCACACCTCAAAGCAGCAGCACACACGCTGCTCTCGGCACTTTCCTTCTCAGCTCTACGCACCATCCTAAGCCTTGCCTCTCCCACACTCAGGATCCAAAGACAACGGCACCAGGGACTGCTCACACACTAAAGGCACCAGGAAAAAAGGCTCACCAGCTTGGCCTTTGCATTCCCGCTGACAGCTCCACAGCTTGAACCCAGAGAACTGCCTGCTGCCAACAGCCTTTCCAATCACTCTGAGCACCTCATGACAAGGAGTGTGGGGAATGAATCTCCAGCAGCCTCCTGCCCCAGGCTGTCCCCCGGGAGCAGCCCTGCTCCAGGCCGTGACTGCCACCTGCACAGCCAAAGGACCCAGAGCCGGTGTTACACACCACGGCTGTGCCTGGCACAGAGACACCAGTGGCCACACAAGTGGCCATGGCACTGTCCACACACAGTCCCTGCTGCTGCTCCCCCAGCCGCTGGCACCAACTCCCAGCCACCCACTCCTAAAGCCACGGGGCCCACTGGGACACTGCGGGGGCTCGTGGAAGCCAGCGGCCATTGTGACACAGCGGGGCTGCACAGAGCCCACGGTGCTTTGTGACCCGTGGCTCCCAGGAGAGCCTTTGTGATGCTGGGGAACTACAAGGAAGCCTGGCTCCTCTGTGACACCACCACAGAAGCTCAGGGGAGCCCTGGAGACCGTGCTGATGCTATTGAACCTGATGCAACCCTGCCTCCTCTGTGACACCACAGAACCTCTGGGAGCCCTGGAGACCGTGGTGATGCTATGGAACCTGATGCAACCCTGCCTCCTCTGTGACACCACAGAACCTCTGGGAGCCCTGGAGACCGTGCTGATGCTATGGAACCTGATGCAACCCTGCCTCCACTGTGACACCACAGAACCTCTGGGAGCCCTGGAGACTGTGGTGATGCTATGGAACCTGATGCAACCCTGCCTCCACTGTGACACCACAGAACCTCTGGGAGCCCTGGAGACCGTGCTGATGCTATGGAACCTGATGCAACCCTGCCTCCACTGTGACACCACAGAAGCTCGGGGAGCTCTGCAGACCGTGGGGATGCTGGCGAAGCTGACGGAACCCTGGGCACCACAGTGACGCTATGGAACCTGGTGGAACCGAGGGGCCACAGTGACACTGTGGGGCCTTTTGGAAGCAACAGGACCCTGGTGGGAAGCCACGGGATGATTAATCCTGCACGAACCTGCTCCAGGTGGGCTCCTCTCTCCCGGCTTCCACAGGTGCTGCTAGGATCCCACTCCGGCACTGGCTTGGCACGGGCTCACGGCTTCCTTTGGCAATGGCTCTGCTCCAGGATGGCATGCTGCAGAGAATGCAGGTAGATTTTGTGCTCACTCCTGGCATGCAGCTGGACAATAAAGCCTGATCCAGCCCCCCCTCAGCATATGTCCGGCTCTGGCATTGGGGCGGGGCAACTTTGGGAGCAGCCCCAGCCCTGCTCCTGCTCCCGGCTGGGCACCCAGCTGCTGGGACACAGGTGTGTCCTGATGCCACCGTCTACTCCTTTGAGAAGGGGAGGACAGAGTGCATCAGGGAGTTTGGTGTGGCTTACATGCGGCAAGGAGAAGGTGCAGCCCCAAACTGGCTTTCACTTCTAGAACCTTTTGCTATTGCGGGAGCAGCTGCTGGAGCTTTTCAACCGAGCTGCAAGAGTGAAAAGTGTGATGGCATGTCTATCTGAGAAGGAAGGTTCGGTGCCGCAGCCTGTTGTGCACAATTTATATGCTGATAAGAGAAGGGGGTGCTTTTGGAACGTTTTCCTTCCTGACACTTCTGTCTCTGTGAGCTTTAGCTGCTTGGACTCAGGGATACCGAAGGTATGTGAAAGTGACTGGGATGCGAGAATCATGTTGCACAGGGAACAGGGAAGGTCAGCAAATGTTTCCTGTCCTGGCACATCTCTCAGTCTGAACTGCAGCTGCAGATGCTTCACTTCCGCCAAGGACTCTGCCACCTTGAGAGAAGGATGCGCTCTATGGAGTTGAGAAAGAAAGTGCGTCTCACTAGCTTCTTTCCTCTACTTCATAGACAGCAAAGGGGCTATGAAAGGCAGCATTGGCTTTTTGTTCTAGGACTTCTTCTTTACAAGCAGCTGCTGGATGTTTGGAAGGGGGTTTGGGATATGCAAAAATGAGAGGCTAAGATGGTAAGAGGGTAAGATGGAAGTCATCTGGCAAAAGCAGAGCTCACAAAAGGGCCAGCTGAGAAAGCTCTTGCTGCCTACAACTTCAACTGCACCCCTCAAAGCAGCAGCACACACGCTGCTCTCGGCACTTTCCTTCTCAGCTCTACGCACCATCCTAAGCCTTGCCTCTCCCACACTCAGGATCCAAAGACAACGGCACCAGGGACTGCTCACACACTAAAGGCACCAGGACAAAAGGCTCACCAGCTTGGCCTTTGCATTCCCGCTGACAGCTCCACAGCTTGAACCCAGAGAACTGCCTGCTGCCAACAGCCTTTCCAATCACTCTGAGCACCTCATGACAAGGAGTGTGGGGAATGAATCTCCAGCAGCCTCCTGCCCCAGGCTGTCCCCCGGGAGCAGCCCTGCTCCAGGCCGTGACTGCCACCTGCACAGCCAAAGGACCCAGAGCCGGTGTTACACGCCACGGCTGTGCCTGGCACAGAGACACCAGTGGCCACACAAGTGGCCATGGCACTGTCCACACACAGTCCCTGCTGCTGCTCCCCCAGCCGCTGGCACCAACTCCCAGCCACCCACTCCTAAAGCCACGGGGCCCACTGGGACACTGCGGGGGCTCGTGGAAGCCAGCGGCCATTGTGACACAGCGGGGCTGCACAGAGCCCACGGTGCTTTGTGACCCATGGCTCCCAGGAGAGCCTTTGTGATGCTGGGGAACTACAAGGAAGCCTGGCTCCTCTGTGACACCACCACAGAAGCTCAGGGGAGCCCTGGAGACCGTGCTGATGCTATTGAACCTGATGCAACCCTGCCTCCTCTGTGACACCACAGAAGCTCTTGGAGCCCTGGAGACCGTGGTGATGCTATGGAACCTGATGCAACCCTGCCTCCTCTGTGACACCACAGAACCTCTGGGAGCCCTGGAGACCGTGCTGATGCTATGGAACCTGATGCAACCCTGCCTCCACTGTGACACCACAGAAGCTCAGGGAGCCCTGGAGACTGTGGTGATGCTATGGAACCTGATGCAACCCTGCCTCCACTGTGACACCACAGAACCTCTGGGAGCCCTGGAGACCGTGCTGATGCTATGGAACCTGATGCAACCCTGCCTCCACTGTGACACCACAGAAGCTCGGGGAGCTCTGCAGACCGTGGGGATGCTGGCGAAGCTGACGGAACCCTGGGCACCACAGTGACGCTATGGAACCTGGTGGAACCGAGGGGCCACAGTGACACTGTGGGGCCTTTTGGAAGCAACAGGACCCTGGTGGGAAGCCACGGGATGATTAATCCTGCACGAACCTGCTCCAGGTGGGCTCCTCTCTCCCGGCTTCCACAGGTGCTGCTAGGATCCCACTCCGGCACTGGCTTGGCACGGGCTCACGGCTTCCTTTGGCAATGGCTCTGCTCCAGGATGGCATGCTGCAGAGAATGCAGGTAGATTTTGTGCTCACTCCTGGCATGCAGCTGGACAATAAAGCCTGATCCAGCCCCCCCTCAGCATATGTCCGGCTCTGGCATTGGGGCGGGGCAACTTTGGGAGCAGCCCCAGCCCTGCTCCTGCTCCCGGCTGGGCACCCAGCTGCTGGGACACAGGTGTGTCCTGATGCCACCGTCTACTCCTTTGAGAAGGGGAGGACAGAGTGCATCAGGGAGTTTGGTGTGGCTTACATGCGGCAAGGAGAAGGTGCAGCCCCAAACTGGCTTTCACTTCTAGAACCTTTTGCTATTGCGGGAGCAGCTGCTGGAGCTTTTCAACCGAGCTGCAAGAGTGAAAAGTGTGATGGCATGTCTATCTGAGAAGGAAGGTTCGGTGCCGCAGCCTGTTGTGCACAATTTATATGCTGATAAGAGAAGGGGGTGCTTTTGGAACGTTTTCCTTCCTGACACTTCTGTCTCTGTGAGCTTTAGCTGCTTGGACTCAGGGATACCGAAGGTATGTGAAAGTGACTGGGATGCGAGAATCATGTTGCACAGGGAACAGGGAAGGTCAGCAAATGTTTCCTGTCCTGGCACATCTCTCAGTCTGAACTGCAGCTGCAGATGCTTCACTTCCGCCAAGGACTCTGCCACCTTGAGAGAAGGATGCGCTCTATGGAGTTGAGAAAGAAAGTGCGTCTCACTAGCTTCTTTCCTCTACTTCATAGACAGCAAAGGGGCTATGAAAGGCAGCACTGGCTTTTTGTTCTAGGACTTCTTCTTTACAAGCAGCTGCTGGATGTTTGGAAGGGGGTTTGGGATATGCAAAAATGAGAGGCTAAGATGGTAAGAGGGTAAGATGGAAGTCATCTGGCAAAAGCAGAGCTCACAAAAGGGCCAGCTGAGAAAGCTCTTGCTGCCTACAACTTCAACTGCACCCCTCAAAGCAGCAGCACACACGCTGCTCTCGGCACTTTCCTTCTCAGCTCTACGCACCATCCTAAGCCTTGCCTCTCCCACACTCAGGATCCAAAGACAACGGCACCAGGGACTGCTCACACACTAAAGGCACCAGGACAAAAGGCTCACCAGCTTGGCCTTTGCATTCCCGCTGACAGCTCCACAGCTTGAACCCAGAGAACTGCCTGCTGCCAACAGCCTTTCCAATCACTCTGAGCACCTCATGACAAGGAGTGTGGGGAATGAATCTCCAGCAGCCTCCTGCCCCAGGCTGTCCCCCGGGAGCAGCCCTGCTCCAGGCCGTGACTGCCACCTGCACAGCCAAAGGACCCAGAGCCGGTGTTACACACCACGGCTGTGCCTGGCACAGAGACACCAGTGGCCACACAAGTGGCCATGGCACTGTCCACACACAGTCCCTGCTGCTGCTCCCCCAGCCGCTGGCACCAACTCCCAGCCACCCACTCCTAAAGCCACGGGGCCCACTGGGACACTGCGGGGGCTCGTGGAAGCCAGCGGCCATTGTGACACAGCGGGGCTGCACAGAGCCCACGGTGCTTTGTGACCCGTGGCTCCCAGGAGAGCCTTTGTGATGCTGGGGAACTACAAGGAAGCCTGGCTCCTCTGTGACACCACCACAGAAGCTCAGGGGAGCCCTGGAGACCGTGCTGATGCTATTGAACCTGATGCAACCCTGCCTCCTCTGTGACACCACAGAAGCTCTTGGAGCCCTGGAGACCGTGGTGATGCTATGGAACCTGATGCAACCCTGCCTCCTCTGTGACACCACAGAACCTCTGGGAGCCCTGGAGACCGTGCTGATGCTATGGAACCTGATGCAACCCTGCCTCCACTGTGACACCACAGAAGCTCAGGGAGCCCTGGAGACTGTGGTGATGCTATGGAACCTGATGCAACCCTGCCTCCACTGTGACACCACAGAACCTCTGGGAGCCCTGGAGACCGTGCTGATGCTATGGAACCTGATGCAACCCTGCCTCCACTGTGACACCACAGAAGCTCGGGGAGCTCTGCAGACCGTGGGGATGCTGGCGAAGCTGACGGAACCCTGGGCACCACAGTGACGCTATGGAACCTGGTGGAACCGAGGGGCCACAGTGACACTGTGGGGCCTTTTGGAAGCAACAGGACCCTGGTGGGAAGCCACGGGATGATTAATCCTGCACGAACCTGCTCCAGGTGGGCTCCTCTCTCCCGGCTTCCACAGGTGCTGCTAGGATCCCACTCCGGCACTGGCTTGGCACGGGCTCACGGCTTCCTTTGGCAATGGCTCTGCTCCAGGATGGCATGCTGCAGAGAATGCAGGTAGATTTTGTGCTCACTCCTGGCATGCAGCTGGACAATAAAGCCTGATCCAGCCCCCCCTCAGCATATGTCCGGCTCTGGCATTGGGGCGGGGCAACTTTGGGAGCAGCCCCAGCCCTGCTCCTGCTCCCGGCTGGGCACCCAGCTGCTGGGACACAGGTGTGTCCTGATGCCACCGTCTACTCCTTTGAGAAGGGGAGGACAGAGTGCATCAGGGAGTTTGGTGTGGCTTACATGCGGCAAGGAGAAGGTGCAGCCCCAAACTGGCTTTCACTTCTAGAACCTTTTGCTATTGCGGGAGCAGCTGCTGGAGCTTTTCAACCGAGCTGCAAGAGTGAAAAGTGTGATGGCATGTCTATCTGAGAAGGAAGGTTCGGTGCCGCAGCCTGTTGTGCACAATTTATATGCTGATAAGAGAAGGGGGTGCTTTTGCAACGTTTTCCTTCCTGACACTTCTGTCTCTGTGAGCTTTAGCTGCTTGGACTCAGGGATACCGAAGGTATGTGAAAGTGACTGGGATGCGAGAATCATGTTGCACAGGGAACAGGGAAGGTCAGCAAATGTTTCCTGTCCTGGCACATCTCTCAGTCTGAACTGCAGCTGCAGATGCTTCACTTCCGCCAAGGACTCTGCCACCTTGAGAGAAGGATGCGCTCTATGGAGTTGAGAAAGAAAGTGCGTCTCACTAGCTTCTTTCCTCTACTTCATAGACAGCAAAGGGGCTATGAAAGGCAGCACTGGCTTTTTGTTCTAGGACTTCTTCTTTACAAGCAGCTGCTGGATGTTTGGAAGGGGGTTTGGGATATGCAAAAATGAGAGGCTAAGATGGTAAGAGGGTAAGATGGAAGTCATCTGGCAAAAGCAGAGCTCACAAAAGGGCCAGCTGAGAAAGCTCTTGCTGCCTACAACTTCAACTGCACACCTCAAAGCAGCAGCACACACGCTGCTCTCGGCACTTTCCTTCTCAGCTCTACGCACCATCCTAAGCCTTGCCTCTCCCACACTCAGGATCCAAAGACAACGGCACCAGGGACTGCTCACACACTAAAGGCACCAGGAAAAAAGGCTCACCAGCTTGGCCTTTGCATTCCCGCTGACAGCTCCACAGCTTGAACCCAGAGAACTGCCTGCTGCCAACAGCCTTTCCAATCACTCTGAGCACCTCATGACAAGGAGTGTGGGGAATGAATCTCCAGCAGCCTCCTGCCCCAGGCTGTCCCCCGGGAGCAGCCCTGCTCCAGGCCGTGACTGCCACCTGCACAGCCAAAGGACCCAGAGCCGGTGTTACACACCACGGCTGTGCCTGGCACAGAGACACCAGTGGCCACACAAGTGGCCATGGCACTGTCCACACACAGTCCCTGCTGCTGCTCCCCCAGCCGCTGGCACCAACTCCCAGCCACCCACTCCTAAAGCCACGGGGCCCACTGGGACACTGCGGGGGCTCGTGGAAGCCAGCGGCCATTGTGACACAGCGGGGCTGCACAGAGCCCACGGTGCTTTGTGACCCGTGGCTCCCAGGAGAGCCTTTGTGATGCTGGGGAACTACAAGGAAGCCTGGCTCCTCTGTGACACCACCACAGAAGCTCAGGGGAGCCCTGGAGACCGTGCTGATGCTATTGAACCTGATGCAACCCTGCCTCCTCTGTGACACCACAGAACCTCTTGGAGCCCTGGAGACCGTGGTGATGCTATGGAACCTGATGCAACCCTGCCTCCTCTGTGACACCACAGAACCTCTGGGAGCCCTGGAGACCGTGCTGATGCTATGGAACCTGATGCAACCCTGCCTCCACTGTGACACCACAGAAGCTCAGGGAGCCCTGGAGACTGTGGTGATGCTATGGAACCTGATGCAACCCTGCCTCCACTGTGACACCACAGAACCTCTGGGAGCCCTGGAGACCGTGCTGATGCTATGGAACCTGATGCAACCCTGCCTCCACTGTGACACCACAGAAGCTCGGGGAGCTCTGCAGACCGTGGGGATGCTGGCGAAGCTGACGGAACCCTGGGCACCACAGTGACGCTATGGAACCTGGTGGAACCGAGGGGCCACAGTGACACTGTGGGGCCTTTTGGAAGCAACAGGACCCTGGTGGGAAGCCACGGGATGATTAATCCTGCACGAACCTGCTCCAGGTGGGCTCCTCTCTCCCGGCTTCCACAGGTGCTGCTAGGATCCCACTCCGGCACTGGCTTGGCACGGGCTCACGGCTTCCTTTGGCAATGGCTCTGCTCCAGGATGGCATGCTGCAGAGAATGCAGGTAGATTTTGTGCTCACTCCTGGCATGCAGCTGGACAATAAAGCCTGATCCAGCCCCCCCTCAGCATATGTCCGGCTCTGGCATTGGGGCGGGGCAACTTTGGGAGCAGCCCCAGCCCTGCTCCTGCTCCCGGCTGGGCACCCAGCTGCTGGGACACAGGTGTGTCCTGATGCCACCGTCTACTCCTTTGAGAAGGGGAGGACAGAGTGCATCAGGGAGTTTGGTGTGGCTTACATGCGGCAAGGAGAAGGTGCAGCCCCAAACTGGCTTTCACTTCTAGAACCTTTTGCTATTGCGGGAGCAGCTGCTGGAGCTTTTCAACCGAGCTGCAAGAGTGAAAAGTGTGATGGCATGTCTATCTGAGAAGGAAGGTTCGGTGCCGCAGCCTGTTGTGCACAATTTATATGCTGATAAGAGAAGGGGGTGCTTTTGGAACGTTTTCCTTCCTGACACTTCTGTCTCTGTGAGCTTTAGCTGCTTGGACTCAGGGATACCGAAGGTATGTGAAAGTGACTGGGATGCGAGAATCATGTTGCACAGGGAACAGGGAAGGTCAGCAAATGTTTCCTGTCCTGGCACATCTCTCAGTCTGAACTGCAGCTGCAGATGCTTCACTTCCGCCAAGGACTCTGCCACCTTGAGAGAAGGATGCGCTCTATGGAGTTGAGAAAGAAAGTGCGTCTCACTAGCTTCTTTCCTCTACTTCATAGACAGCAAAGGGGCTATGAAAGGCAGCACTGGCTTTTTGTTCTAGGACTTCTTCTTTACAAGCAGCTGCTGGATGTTTGGAAGGGGGTTTGGGATATGCAAAAATGAGAGGCTAAGATGGTAAGAGGGTAAGATGGAAGTCATCTGGCAAAAGCAGAGCTCACAAAAGGGCCAGCTGAGAAAGCTCTTGCTGCCTACAACTTCAACTGCACCCCTCAAAGCAGCAGCACACACGCTGCTCTCGGCACTTTCCTTCTCAGCTCTACGCACCATCCTAAGCCTTGCCTCTCCCACACTCAGGATCCAAAGACAACGGCACCAGGGACTGCTCACACACTAAAGGCACCAGGACAAAAGGCTCACCAGCTTGGCCTTTGCATTCCCGCTGACAGCTCCACAGCTTGAACCCAGAGAACTGCCTGCTGCCAACAGCCTTTCCAATCACTCTGAGCACCTCATGACAAGGAGTGTGGGGAATGAATCTCCAGCAGCCTCCTGCCCCAGGCTGTCCCCCAGGAGCAGCCCTGCTCCAGGCCGTGACTGCCACCTGCACAGCCAAAGGACCCAGAGCCGGTGTTACACGCCACGGCTGTGCCTGGCACAGAGACACCAGTGGCCACACAAGTGGCCATGGCACTGTCCACACACAGTCCCTGCTGCTGCTCCCCCAGCCGCTGGCACCAACTCCCAGCCACCCACTCCTAAAGCCACGGGGCCCACTGGGACACTGCGGGGGCTCGTGGAAGCCAGCGGCCATTGTGACACAGCGGGGCTGCACAGAGCCCACGGTGCTTTGTGACCCATGGCTCCCAGGAGAGCCTTTGTGATGCTGGGGAACTACAAGGAAGCCTGGCTCCTCTGTGACACCACCACAGAAGCTCAGGGGAGCCCTGGAGACCGTGCTGATGCTATTGAACCTGATGCAACCCTGCCTCCTCTGTGACACCACAGAAGCTCTTGGAGCCCTGGAGACCGTGGTGATGCTATGGAACCTGATGCAACCCTGCCTCCTCTGTGACACCACAGAACCTCTGGGAGCCCTGGAGACCGTGCTGATGCTATGGAACCTGATGCAACCCTGCCTCCACTGTGACACCACAGAAGCTCAGGGAGCCCTGGAGACTGTGGTGATGCTATGGAACCTGATGCAACCCTGCCTCCACTGTGACACCACAGAACCTCTGGGAGCCCTGGAGACCGTGCTGATGCTATGGAACCTGATGCAACCCTGCCTCCACTGTGACACCACAGAAGCTCGGGGAGCTCTGCAGACCGTGGGGATGCTGGCGAAGCTGACGGAACCCTGGGCACCACAGTGACGCTATGGAACCTGGTGGAACCGAGGGGCCACAGTGACACTGTGGGGCCTTTTGGAAGCAACAGGACCCTGGTGGGAAGCCACGGGATGATTAATCCTGCACGAACCTGCTCCAGGTGGGCTCCTCTCTCCCGGCTTCCACAGGTGCTGCTAGGATCCCACTCCGGCACTGGCTTGGCACGGGCTCACGGCTTCCTTTGGCAATGGCTCTGCTCCAGGATGGCATGCTGCAGAGAATGCAGGTAGATTTTGTGCTCACTCCTGGCATGCAGCTGGACAATAAAGCCTGATCCAGCCCCCCCTCAGCATATGTCCGGCTCTGGCATTGGGGCGGGGCAACTTTGGGAGCAGCCCCAGCCCTGCTCCTGCTCCCGGCTGGGCACCCAGCTGCTGGGACACAGGTGTGTCCTGATGCCACCGTCTACTCCTTTGAGAAGGGGAGGACAGAGTGCATCAGGGAGTTTGGTGTGGCTTACATGCGGCAAGGAGAAGGTGCAGCCCCAAACTGGCTTTCACTTCTAGAACCTTTTGCTATTGCGGGAGCAGCTGCTGGAGCTTTTCAACCGAGCTGCAAGAGTGAAAAGTGTGATGGCATGTCTATCTGAGAAGGAAGGTTCGGTGCCGCAGCCTGTTGTGCACAATTTATATGCTGATAAGAGAAGGGGGTGCTTTTGGAACGTTTTCCTTCCTGACACTTCTGTCTCTGTGAGCTTTAGCTGCTTGGACTCAGGGATACCGAAGGTATGTGAAAGTGACTGGGATGCGAGAATCATGTTGCACAGGGAACAGGGAAGGTCAGCAAATGTTTCCTGTCCTGGCACATCTCTCAGTCTGAACTGCAGCTGCAGATGCTTCACTTCCGCCAAGGACTCTGCCACCTTGAGAGAAGGATGCGCTCTATGGAGTTGAGAAAGAAAGTGCGTCTCACTAGCTTCTTTCCTCTACTTCATAGACAGCAAAGGGGCTATGAAAGGCAGCACTGGCTTTTTGTTCTAGGACTTCTTCTTTACAAGCAGCTGCTGGATGTTTGGAAGGGGGTTTGGGATATGCAAAAATGAGAGGCTAAGATGGTAAGAGGGTAAGATGGAAGTCATCTGGCAAAAGCAGAGCTCACAAAAGGGCCAGCTGAGAAAGCTCTTGCTGCCTACAACTTCAACTGCACCCCTCAAAGCAGCAGCACACACGCTGCTCTCGGCACTTTCCTTCTCAGCTCTACGCACCATCCTAAGCCTTGCCTCTCCCACACTCAGGATCCAAAGACAACGGCACCAGGGACTGCTCACACACTAAAGGCACCAGGACAAAAGGCTCACCAGCTTGGCCTTTGCATTCCCGCTGACAGCTCCACAGCTTGAACCCAGAGAACTGCCTGCTGCCAACAGCCTTTCCAATCACTCTGAGCACCTCATGACAAGGAGTGTGGGGAATGAATCTCCAGCAGCCTCCTGCCCCAGGCTGTCCCCCGGGAGCAGCCCTGCTCCAGGCCGTGACTGCCACCTGCACAGCCAAAGGACCCAGAGCCGGTGTTACACACCACGGCTGTGCCTGGCACAGAGACACCAGTGGCCACACAAGTGGCCATGGCACTGTCCACACACAGTCCCTGCTGCTGCTCCCCCAGCCGCTGGCACCAACTCCCAGCCACCCACTCCTAAAGCCACGGGGCCCACTGGGACACTGCGGGGGCTCGTGGAAGCCAGCGGCCATTGTGACACAGCGGGGCTGCACAGAGCCCACGGTGCTTTGTGACCCGTGGCTCCCAGGAGAGCCTTTGTGATGCTGGGGAACTACAAGGAAGCCTGGCTCCTCTGTGACACCACCACAGAAGCTCAGGGGAGCCCTGGAGACCGTGCTGATGCTATGGAACCTGATGCAACCCTGCCTCCTCTGTGACACCACAGAAGCTCTTGGAGCCCTGGAGACCGTGGTGATGCTATGGAACCTGATGCAACCCTGCCTCCTCTGTGACACCACAGAACCTCTGGGAGCCCTGGAGACCGTGCTGATGCTATGGAACCTGATGCAACCCTGCCTCCACTGTGACACCACAGAAGCTCAGGGAGCCCTGGAGACTGTGGTGATGCTATGGAACCTGATGCAACCCTGCCTCCACTGTGACACCACAGAACCTCTGGGAGCCCTGGAGACCGTGCTGATGCTATGGAACCTGATGCAACCCTGCCTCCACTGTGACACCACAGAAGCTCGGGGAGCTCTGCAGACCGTGGGGATGCTGGCGAAGCTGACGGAACCCTGGGCACCACAGTGACGCTATGGAACCTGGTGGAACCGAGGGGCCACAGTGACACTGTGGGGCCTTTTGGAAGCAACAGGACCCTGGTGGGAAGCCACGGGATGATTAATCCTGCACGAACCTGCTCCAGGTGGGCTCCTCTCTCCCGGCTTCCACAGGTGCTGCTAGGATCCCACTCCGGCACTGGCTTGGCACGGGCTCACGGCTTCCTTTGGCAATGGCTCTGCTCCAGGATGGCATGCTGCAGAGAATGCAGGTAGATTTTGTGCTCACTCCTGGCATGCAGCTGGACAATAAAGCCTGATCCAGCCCCCCCTCAGCATATGTCCGGCTCTGGCATTGGGGCGGGGCAACTTTGGGAGCAGCCCCAGCCCTGCTCCTGCTCCCGGCTGGGCACCCAGCTGCTGGGACACAGGTGTGTCCTGATGCCACCGTCTACTCCTTTGAGAAGGGGAGGACAGAGTGCATCAGGGAGTTTGGTGTGGCTTACATGCGGCAAGGAGAAGGTGCAGCCCCAAACTGGCTTTCACTTCTAGAACCTTTTGCTATTGCGGGAGCAGCTGCTGGAGCTTTTCAACCGAGCTGCAAGAGTGAAAAGTGTGATGGCATGTCTATCTGAGAAGGAAGGTTCGGTGCCGCAGCCTGTTGTGCACAATTTATATGCTGATAAGAGAAGGGGGTGCTTTTGGAACGTTTTCCTTCCTGACACTTCTGTCTCTGTGAGCTTTAGCTGCTTGGACTCAGGGATACCGAAGGTATGTGAAAGTGACTGGGATGCGAGAATCATGTTGCACAGGGAACAGGGAAGGTCAGCAAATGTTTCCTGTCCTGGCACATCTCTCAGTCTGAACTGCAGCTGCAGATGCTTCACTTCCGCCAAGGACTCTGCCACCTTGAGAGAAGGATGCGCTCTATGGAGTTGAGAAAGAAAGTGCGTCTCACTAGCTTCTTTCCTCTACTTCATAGACAGCAAAGGGGCTATGAAAGGCAGCACTGGCTTTTTGTTCTAGGACTTCTTCTTTACAAGCAGCTGCTGGATGTTTGGAAGGGGGTTTGGGATATGCAAAAATGAGAGGCTAAGATGGTAAGAGGGTAAGATGGAAGTCATCTGGCAAAAGCAGAGCTCACAAAAGGGCCAGCTGAGAAAGCTCTTGCTGCCTACAACTTCAACTGCACCCCTCAAAGCAGCAGCACACACGCTGCTCTCGGCACTTTCCTTCTCAGCTCTACGCACCATCCTAAGCCTTGCCTCTCCCACACTCAGGATCCAAAGACAACGGCACCAGGGACTGCTCACACACTAAAGGCACCAGGACAAAAGGCTCACCAGCTTGGCCTTTGCATTCCCGCTGACAGCTCCACAGCTTGAACCCAGAGAACTGCCTGCTGCCA
This sequence comes from Aphelocoma coerulescens, assembly GCF_041296385.1. NCBI lineage: Eukaryota > Metazoa > Chordata > Aves > Passeriformes > Corvidae > Aphelocoma > Aphelocoma coerulescens. The sequence continues at coordinate 1,314,148 of NW_027184068.1, forward strand.
ACAGCCTTTCCAATCACTCTGAGCACCTCATGACAAGGAGTGTGGGGAATGAATCTCCAGCAGCCTCCTGCCCCAGGCTGTCCCCCGGGAGCAGCCCTGCTCCAGGCCGTGACTGCCACCTGCACAGCCAAAGGACCCAGAGCCGGTGTTACACGCCACGGCTGTGCCTGGCACAGAGACACCAGTGGCCACACAAGTGGCCATGGCACTGTCCACACACAGTCCCTGCTGCTGCTCCCCCAGCCGCTGGCACCAACTCCCAGCCACCCACTCCTAAAGCCACGGGGCCCACTGGGACACTGCGGGGGCTCGTGGAAGCCAGCGGCCATTGTGACACAGCGGGGCTGCACAGAGCCCACGGTGCTTTGTGACCCGTGGCTCCCAGGAGAGCCTTTGTGATGCTGGGGAACTACAAGGAAGCCTGGCTCCTCTGTGACACCACCACAGAAGCTCAGGGGAGCCCTGGAGACCGTGCTGATGCTATTGAACCTGATGCAACCCTGCCTCCTCTGTGACACCACAGAAGCTCTTGGAGCCCTGGAGACCGTGCTGATGCTATGGAACCTGATGCAACCCTGCCTCCTCTGTGACACCACAGAACCTCTGGGAGCCCTGGAGACCGTGCTGATGCTATGGAACCTGATGCAACCCTGCCTCCACTGTGACACCACAGAAGCTCAGGGAGCCCTGGAGACTGTGGTGATGCTATGGAACCTGATGCAACCCTGCCTCCACTGTGACACCACAGAACCTCTGGGAGCCCTGGAGACCGTGCTGATGCTATGGAACCTGATGCAACCCTGCCTCCACTGTGACACCACAGAAGCTCGGGGAGCTCTGCAGACCGTGGGGATGCTGGCGAAGCTGACGGAACCCTGGGCACCACAGTGACGCTATGGAACCTGGTGGAACCGAGGGGCCACAGTGACACTGTGGGGCCTTTTGGAAGCAACAGGACCCTGGTGGGAAGCCACGGGATGATTAATCCTGCACGAACCTGCTCCAGGTGGGCTCCTCTCTCCCGGCTTCCACAGGTGCTGCTAGGATCCCACTCCGGCACTGGCTTGGCACGGGCTCACGGCTTCCTTTGGCAATGGCTCTGCTCCAGGATGGCATGCTGCAGAGAATGCAGGTAGATTTTGTGCTCACTCCTGGCATGCAGCTGGACAATAAAGCCTGATCCAGCCCCCCCTCAGCATATGTCCGGCTCTGGCATTGGGGCGGGGCAACTTTGGGAGCAGCCCCAGCCCTGCTCCTGCTCCCGGCTGGGCACCCAGCTGCTGGGACACAGGTGTGTCCTGATGCCACCGTCTACTCCTTTGAGAAGGGGAGGACAGAGTGCATCAGGGAGTTTGGTGTGGCTTACATGCGGCAAGGAGAAGGTGCAGCCCCAAACTGGCTTTCACTTCTAGAACCTTTTGCTATTGCGGGAGCAGCTGCTGGAGCTTTTCAACCGAGCTGCAAGAGTGAAAAGTGTGATGGCATGTCTATCTGAGAAGGAAGGTTCGGTGCCGCAGCCTGTTGTGCACAATTTATATGCTGATAAGAGAAGGGGGTGCTTTTGGAACGTTTTCCTTCCTGACACTTCTGTCTCTGTGAGCTTTAGCTGCTTGGACTCAGGGATACCGAAGGTATGTGAAAGTGACTGGGATGCGAGAATCATGTTGCACAGGGAACAGGGAAGGTCAGCAAATGTTTCCTGTCCTGGCACATCTCTCAGTCTGAACTGCAGCTGCAGATGCTTCACTTCCGCCAAGGACTCTGCCACCTTGAGAGAAGGATGCGCTCTATGGAGTTGAGAAAGAAAGTGCGTCTCACTAGCTTCTTTCCTCTACTTCATAGACAGCAAAGGGGCTATGAAAGGCAGCACTGGCTTTTTGTTCTAGGACTTCTTCTTTACAAGCAGCTGCTGGATGTTTGGAAGGGGGTTTGGGATATGCAAAAATGAGAGGCTAAGATGGTAAGAGGGTAAGATGGAAGTCATCTGGCAAAAGCAGAGCTCACAAAAGGGCCAGCTGAGAAAGCTCTTGCTGCCTACAACTTCAACTGCACACCTCAAAGCAGCAGCACACACGCTGCTCTCGGCACTTTCCTTCTCAGCTCTACGCACCATCCTAAGCCTTGCCTCTCCCACACTCAGGATCCAAAGACAACGGCACCAGGGACTGCTCACACACTAAAGGCACCAGGACAAAAGGCTCACCAGCTTGGCCTTTGCATTCCCGCTGACAGCTCCACAGCTTGAACCCAGAGAACTGCCTGCTGCCAACAGCCTTTCCAATCACTCTGAGCACCTCATGACAAGGAGTGTGGGGAATGAATCTCCAGCAGCCTCCTGCCCCAGGCTGTCCCCCGGGAGCAGCCCTGCTCCAGGCCGTGACTGCCACCTGCACAGCCAAAGGACCCAGAGCCGGTGTTACACACCACGGCTGTGCCTGGCACAGAGACACCAGTGGCCACACAAGTGGCCATGGCACTGTCCACACACAGTCCCTGCTGCTGCTCCCCCAGCCGCTGGCACCAACTCCCAGCCACCCACTCCTAAAGCCACGGGGCCCACTGGGACACTGCGGGGGCTCGTGGAAGCCAGCGGCCATTGTGACACAGCGGGGCTGCACAGAGCCCACGGTGCTTTGTGACCCGTGGCTCCCAGGAGAGCCTTTGTGATGCTGGGGAACTACAAGGAAGCCTGGCTCCTCTGTGACACCACCACAGAAGCTCAGGGGAGCCCTGGAGACCGTGCTGATGCTATGGAACCTGATGCAACCCTGCCTCCTCTGTGACACCACAGAACCTCTGGGAGCCCTGGAGACCGTGCTGATGCTATGGAACCTGATGCAACCCTGCCTCCTCTGTGACACCACAGAACCTCTGGGAGCCCTGGAGACCGTGCTGATGCTATGGAACCTGATGCAACCCTGCCTCCACTGTGACACCACAGAAGCTCAGGGAGCCCTGGAGACTGTGGTGATGCTATGGAACCTGATGCAACCCTGCCTCCACTGTGACACCACAGAACCTCTGGGAGCCCTGGAGACCATGCTGATGCTATGGAACCTGATGCAACCCTGCCTCCACTGTGACACCACAGAAGCTCGGGGAGCTCTGCAGACCGTGGGGATGCTGGCGAAGCTGACGGAACCCTGGGCACCACAGTGACGCTATGGAACCTGGTGGAACCGAGGGGCCACAGTGACACTGTGGGGCCTTTTGGAAGCAACAGGACCCTGGTGGGAAGCCACGGGATGATTAATCCTGCACGAACCTGCTCCAGGTGGGCTCCTCTCTCCCGGCTTCCACAGGTGCTGCTAGGATCCCACTCCGGCACTGGCTTGGCACGGGCTCACGGCTTCCTTTGGCAATGGCTCTGCTCCAGGATGGCATGCTGCAGAGAATGCAGGTAGATTTTGTGCTCACTCCTGGCATGCAGCTGGACAATAAAGCCTGATCCAGCCCCCCCTCAGCATATGTCCGGCTCTGGCATTGGGGCGGGGCAACTTTGGGAGCAGCCCCAGCCCTGCTCCTGCTCCCGGCTGGGCACCCAGCTGCTGGGACACAGGTGTGTCCTGATGCCACCGTCTACTCCTTTGAGAAGGGGAGGACAGAGTGCATCAGGGAGTTTGGTGTGGCTTACATGCGGCAAGGAGAAGGTGCAGCCCCAAACTGGCTTTCACTTCTAGAACCTTTTGCTATTGCGGGAGCAGCTGCTGGAGCTTTTCAACCGAGCTGCAAGAGTGAAAAGTGTGATGGCATGTCTATCTGAGAAGGAAGGTTCGGTGCCGCAGCCTGTTGTGCACAATTTATATGCTGATAAGAGAAGGGGGTGCTTTTGCAACGTTTTCCTTCCTGACACTTCTGTCTCTGTGAGCTTTAGCTGCTTGGACTCAGGGATACCGAAGGTATGTGAAAGTGACTGGGATGCGAGAATCATGTTGCACAGGGAACAGGGAAGGTCAGCAAATGTTTCCTGTCCTGGCACATCTCTCAGTCTGAACTGCAGCTGCAGATGCTTCACTTCCGCCAAGGACTCTGCCACCTTGAGAGAAGGATGCGCTCTATGGAGTTGAGAAAGAAAGTGCGTCTCACTAGCTTCTTTCCTCTACTTCATAGACAGCAAAGGGGCTATGAAAGGCAGCACTGGCTTTTTGTTCTAGGACTTCTTCTTTACAAGCAGCTGCTGGATGTTTGGAAGGGGGTTTGGGATATGCAAAAATGAGAGGCTAAGATGGTAAGAGGGTAAGATGGAAGTCATCTGGCAAAAGCAGAGCTCACAAAAGGGCCAGCTGAGAAAGCTCTTGCTGCCTACAACTTCAACTGCACACCTCAAAGCAGCAGCACACACGCTGCTCTCGGCACTTTCCTTCTCAGCTCTACGCACCATCCTAAGCCTTGCCTCTCCCACACTCAGGATCCAAAGACAACGGCACCAGGGACTGCTCACACACTAAAGGCACCAGGAAAAAAGGCTCACCAGCTTGGCCTTTGCATTCCCGCTGACAGCTCCACAGCTTGAACCCAGAGAACTGCCTGCTGCCAACAGCCTTTCCAATCACTCTGAGCACCTCATGACAAGGAGTGTGGGGAATGAATCTCCAGCAGCCTCCTGCCCCAGGCTGTCCCCCGGGAGCAGCCCTGCTCCAGGCCGTGACTGCCACCTGCACAGCCAAAGGACCCAGAGCCGGTGTTACACACCACGGCTGTGCCTGGCACAGAGACACCAGTGGCCACACAAGTGGCCATGGCACTGTCCACACACAGTCCCTGCTGCTGCTCCCCCAGCCGCTGGCACCAACTCCCAGCCACCCACTCCTAAAGCCACGGGGCCCACTGGGACACTGCGGGGGCTCGTGGAAGCCAGCGGCCATTGTGACACAGCGGGGCTGCACAGAGCCCACGGTGCTTTGTGACCCGTGGCTCCCAGGAGAGCCTTTGTGATGCTGGGGAACTACAAGGAAGCCTGGCTCCTCTGTGACACCACCACAGAAGCTCAGGGGAGCCCTGGAGACCGTGCTGATGCTATTGAACCTGATGCAACCCTGCCTCCTCTGTGACACCACAGAAGCTCTTGGAGCCCTGGAGACCGTGCTGATGCTATGGAACCTGATGCAACCCTGCCTCCTCTGTGACACCACAGAACCTCTGGGAGCCCTGGAGACCGTGCTGATGCTATGGAACCTGATGCAACCCTGCCTCCACTGTGACACCACAGAAGCTCAGGGAGCCCTGGAGACTGTGGTGATGCTATGGAACCTGATGCAACCCTGCCTCCACTGTGACACCACAGAACCTCTGGGAGCCCTGGAGACCGTGCTGATGCTATGGAACCTGATGCAACCCTGCCTCCACTGTGACACCACAGAAGCTCGGGGAGCTCTGCAGACCGTGGGGATGCTGGCGAAGCTGACGGAACCCTGGGCACCACAGTGACGCTATGGAACCTGGTGGAACCGAGGGGCCACAGTGACACTGTGGGGCCTTTTGGAAGCAACAGGACCCTGGTGGGAAGCCACGGGATGATTAATCCTGCACGAACCTGCTCCAGGTGGGCTCCTCTCTCCCGGCTTCCACAGGTGCTGCTAGGATCCCACTCCGGCACTGGCTTGGCACGGGCTCACGGCTTCCTTTGGCAATGGCTCTGCTCCAGGATGGCATGCTGCAGAGAATGCAGGTAGATTTTGTGCTCACTCCTGGCATGCAGCTGGACAATAAAGCCTGATCCAGCCCCCCCTCAGCATATGTCCGGCTCTGGCATTGGGGCGGGGCAACTTTGGGAGCAGCCCCAGCCCTGCTCCTGCTCCCGGCTGGGCACCCAGCTGCTGGGACACAGGTGTGTCCTGATGCCACCGTCTACTCCTTTGAGAAGGGGAGGACAGAGTGCATCAGGGAGTTTGGTGTGGCTTACATGCGGCAAGGAGAAGGTGCAGCCCCAAACTGGCTTTCACTTCTAGAACCTTTTGCTATTGCGGGAGCAGCTGCTGGAGCTTTTCAACCGAGCTGCAAGAGTGAAAAGTGTGATGGCATGTCTATCTGAGAAGGAAGGTTCGGTGCCGCAGCCTGTTGTGCACAATTTATATGCTGATAAGAGAAGGGGGTGCTTTTGCAACGTTTTCCTTCCTGACACTTCTGTCTCTGTGAGCTTTAGCTGCTTGGACTCAGGGATACCGAAGGTATGTGAAAGTGACTGGGATGCGAGAATCATGTTGCACAGGGAACAGGGAAGGTCAGCAAATGTTTCCTGTCCTGGCACATCTCTCAGTCTGAACTGCAGCTGCAGATGCTTCACTTCCGCCAAGGACTCTGCCACCTTGAGAGAAGGATGCGCTCTATGGAGTTGAGAAAGAAAGTGCGTCTCACTAGCTTCTTTCCTCTACTTCATAGACAGCAAAGGGGCTATGAAAGGCAGCACTGGCTTTTTGTTCTAGGACTTCTTCTTTACAAGCAGCTGCTGGATGTTTGGAAGGGGGTTTGGGATATGCAAAAATGAGAGGCTAAGATGGTAAGAGGGTAAGATGGAAGTCATCTGGCAAAAGCAGAGCTCACAAAAGGGCCAGCTGAGAAAGCTCTTGCTGCCTACAACTTCAACTGCACACCTCAAAGCAGCAGCACACACGCTGCTCTCGGCACTTTCCTTCTCAGCTCTACGCACCATCCTAAGCCTTGCCTCTCCCACACTCAGGATCCAAAGACAACGGCACCAGGGACTGCTCACACACTAAAGGCACCAGGAAAAAAGGCTCACCAGCTTGGCCTTTGCATTCCCGCTGACAGCTCCACAGCTTGAACCCAGAGAACTGCCTGCTGCCAACAGCCTTTCCAATCACTCTGAGCACCTCATGACAAGGAGTGTGGGGAATGAATCTCCAGCAGCCTCCTGCCCCAGGCTGTCCCCCGGGAGCAGCCCTGCTCCAGGCCGTGACTGCCACCTGCACAGCCAAAGGACCCAGAGCCGGTGTTACACACCACGGCTGTGCCTGGCACAGAGACACCAGTGGCCACACAAGTGGCCATGGCACTGTCCACACACAGTCCCTGCTGCTGCTCCCCCAGCCGCTGGCACCAACTCCCAGCCACCCACTCCTAAAGCCACGGGGCCCACTGGGACACTGCGGGGGCTCGTGGAAGCCAGCGGCCATTGTGACACAGCGGGGCTGCACAGAGCCCACGGTGCTTTGTGACCCGTGGCTCCCAGGAGAGCCTTTGTGATGCTGGGGAACTACAAGGAAGCCTGGCTCCTCTGTGACACCACCACAGAAGCTCAGGGGAGCCCTGGAGACCGTGCTGATGCTATTGAACCTGATGCAACCCTGCCTCCTCTGTGACACCACAGAACCTCTGGGAGCCCTGGAGACCGTGCTGATGCTATGGAACCTGATGCAACCCTGCCTCCTCTGTGACACCACAGAACCTCTGGGAGCCCTGGAGACCGTGCTGATGCTATGGAACCTGATGCAACCCTGCCTCCACTGTGACACCACAGAAGCTCAGGGAGCCCTGGAGACTGTGGTGATGCTATGGAACCTGATGCAACCCTGCCTCCACTGTGACACCACAGAACCTCTGGGAGCCCTGGAGACCGTGCTGATGCTATGGAACCTGATGCAACCCTGCCTCCACTGTGACACCACAGAAGCTCGGGGAGCTCTGCAGACCGTGGGGATGCTGGCGAAGCTGACGGAACCCTGGGCACCACAGTGACGCTATGGAACCTGGTGGAACCGAGGGGCCACAGTGACACTGTGGGGCCTTTTGGAAGCAACAGGACCCTGGTGGGAAGCCACGGGATGATTAATCCTGCACGAACCTGCTCCAGGTGGGCTCCTCTCTCCCGGCTTCCACAGGTGCTGCTAGGATCCCACTCCGGCACTGGCTTGGCACGGGCTCACGGCTTCCTTTGGCAATGGCTCTGCTCCAGGATGGCATGCTGCAGAGAATGCAGGTAGATTTTGTGCTCACTCCTGGCATGCAGCTGGACAATAAAGCCTGATCCAGCCCCCCCTCAGCATATGTCCGGCTCTGGCATTGGGGCGGGGCAACTTTGGGAGCAGCCCCAGCCCTGCTCCTGCTCCCGGCTGGGCACCCAGCTGCTGGGACACAGGTGTGTCCTGATGCCACCGTCTACTCCTTTGAGAAGGGGAGGACAGAGTGCATCAGGGAGTTTGGTGTGGCTTACATGCGGCAAGGAGAAGGTGCAGCCCCAAACTGGCTTTCACTTCTAGAACCTTTTGCTATTGCGGGAGCAGCTGCTGGAGCTTTTCAACCGAGCTGCAAGAGTGAAAAGTGTGATGGCATGTCTATCTGAGAAGGAAGGTTCGGTGCCGCAGCCTGTTGTGCACAATTTATATGCTGATAAGAGAAGGGGGTGCTTTTGGAACGTTTTCCTTCCTGACACTTCTGTCTCTGTGAGCTTTAGCTGCTTGGACTCAGGGATACCGAAGGTATGTGAAAGTGACTGGGATGCGAGAATCATGTTGCACAGGGAACAGGGAAGGTCAGCAAATGTTTCCTGTCCTGGCACATCTCTCAGTCTGAACTGCAGCTGCAGATGCTTCACTTCCGCCAAGGACTCTGCCACCTTGAGAGAAGGATGCGCTCTATGGAGTTGAGAAAGAAAGTGCGTCTCACTAGCTTCTTTCCTCTACTTCATAGACAGCAAAGGGGCTATGAAAGGCAGCACTGGCTTTTTGTTCTAGGACTTCTTCTTTACAAGCAGCTGCTGGATGTTTGGAAGGGGGTTTGGGATATGCAAAAATGAGAGGCTAAGATGGTAAGAGGGTAAGATGGAAGTCATCTGGCAAAAGCAGAGCTCACAAAAGGGCCAGCTGAGAAAGCTCTTGCTGCCTACAACTTCAACTGCACCCCTCAAAGCAGCAGCACACACGCTGCTCTCGGCACTTTCCTTCTCAGCTCTACGCACCATCCTAAGCCTTGCCTCTCCCACACTCAGGATCCAAAGACAACGGCACCAGGGACTGCTCACACACTAAAGGCACCAGGACAAAAGGCTCACCAGCTTGGCCTTTGCATTCCCGCTGACAGCTCCACAGCTTGAACCCAGAGAACTGCCTGCTGCCAACAGCCTTTCCAATCACTCTGAGCACCTCATGACAAGGAGTGTGGGGAATGAATCTCCAGCAGCCTCCTGCCCCAGGCTGTCCCCCGGGAGCAGCCCTGCTCCAGGCCGTGACTGCCACCTGCACAGCCAAAGGACCCAGAGCCGGTGTTACACGCCACGGCTGTGCCTGGCACAGAGACACCAGTGGCCACACAAGTGGCCATGGCACTGTCCACACACAGTCCCTGCTGCTGCTCCCCCAGCCGCTGGCACCAACTCCCAGCCACCCACTCCTAAAGCCACGGGGCCCACTGGGACACTGCGGGGGCTCGTGGAAGCCAGCGGCCATTGTGACACAGCGGGGCTGCACAGAGCCCACGGTGCTTTGTGACCCGTGGCTCCCAGGAGAGCCTTTGTGATGCTGGGGAACTACAAGGAAGCCTGGCTCCTCTGTGACACCACCACAGAAGCTCAGGGGAGCCCTGGAGACCGTGCTGATGCTATTGAACCTGATGCAACCCTGCCTCCTCTGTGACACCACAGAAGCTCTTGGAGCCCTGGAGACCGTGCTGATGCTATGGAACCTGATGCAACCCTGCCTCCTCTGTGACACCACAGAACCTCTGGGAGCCCTGGAGACCGTGCTGATGCTATGGAACCTGATGCAACCCTGCCTCCACTGTGACACCACAGAAGCTCAGGGAGCCCTGGAGACTGTGGTGATGCTATGGAACCTGATGCAACCCTGCCTCCACTGTGACACCACAGAACCTCTGGGAGCCCTGGAGACCGTGCTGATGCTATGGAACCTGATGCAACCCTGCCTCCACTGTGACACCACAGAAGCTCGGGGAGCTCTGCAGACCGTGGGGATGCTGGCGAAGCTGACGGAACCCTGGGCACCACAGTGACGCTATGGAACCTGGTGGAACCGAGGGGCCACAGTGACACTGTGGGGCCTTTTGGAAGCAACAGGACCCTGGTGGGAAGCCACGGGATGATTAATCCTGCACGAACCTGCTCCAGGTGGGCTCCTCTCTCCCGGCTTCCACAGGTGCTGCTAGGATCCCACTCCGGCACTGGCTTGGCACGGGCTCACGGCTTCCTTTGGCAATGGCTCTGCTCCAGGATGGCATGCTGCAGAGAATGCAGGTAGATTTTGTGCTCACTCCTGGCATGCAGCTGGACAATAAAGCCTGATCCAGCCCCCCCTCAGCATATGTCCGGCTCTGGCATTGGGGCGGGGCAACTTTGGGAGCAGCCCCAGCCCTGCTCCTGCTCCCGGCTGGGCACCCAGCTGCTGGGACACAGGTGTGTCCTGATGCCACCGTCTACTCCTTTGAGAAGGGGAGGACAGAGTGCATCAGGGAGTTTGGTGTGGCTTACATGCGGCAAGGAGAAGGTGCAGCCCCAAACTGGCTTTCACTTCTAGAACCTTTTGCTATTGCGGGAGCAGCTGCTGGAGCTTTTCAACCGAGCTGCAAGAGTGAAAAGTGTGATGGCATGTCTATCTGAGAAGGAAGGTTCGGTGCCGCAGCCTGTTGTGCACAATTTATATGCTGATAAGAGAAGGGGGTGCTTTTGGAACGTTTTCCTTCCTGACACTTCTGTCTCTGTGAGCTTTAGCTGCTTGGACTCAGGGATACCGAAGGTATGTGAAAGTGACTGGGATGCGAGAATCATGTTGCACAGGGAACAGGGAAGGTCAGCAAATGTTTCCTGTCCTGGCACATCTCTCAGTCTGAACTGCAGCTGCAGATGCTTCACTTCCGCCAAGGACTCTGCCACCTTGAGAGAAGGATGCGCTCTATGGAGTTGAGAAAGAAAGTGCGTCTCACTAGCTTCTTTCCTCTACTTCATAGACAGCAAAGGGGCTATGAAAGGCAGCACTGGCTTTTTGTTCTAGGACTTCTTCTTTACAAGCAGCTGCTGGATGTTTGGAAGGGGGTTTGGGATATGCAAAAATGAGAGGCTAAGATGGTAAGAGGGTAAGATGGAAGTCATCTGGCAAAAGCAGAGCTCACAAAAGGGCCAGCTGAGAAAGCTCTTGCTGCCTACAACTTCAACTGCACACCTCAAAGCAGCAGCACACACGCTGCTCTCGGCACTTTCCTTCTCAGCTCTACGCACCATCCTAAGCCTTGCCTCTCCCACACTCAGGATCCAAAGACAACGGCACCAGGGACTGCTCACACACTAAAGGCACCAGGACAAAAGGCTCACCAGCTTGGCCTTTGCATTCCCGCTGACAGCTCCACAGCTTGAACCCAGAGAACTGCCTGCTGCCAACAGCCTTTCCAATCACTCTGAGCACCTCATGACAAGGAGTGTGGGGAATGAATCTCCAGCAGCCTCCTGCCCCAGGCTGTCCCCCGGGAGCAGCCCTGCTCCAGGCCGTGACTGCCACCTGCACAGCCAAAGGACCCAGAGCCGGTGTTACACACCACGGCTGTGCCTGGCACAGAGACACCAGTGGCCACACAAGTGGCCATGGCACTGTCCACACACAGTCCCTGCTGCTGCTCCCCCAGCCGCTGGCACCAACTCCCAGCCACCCACTCCTAAAGCCACGGGGCCCACTGGGACACTGCGGGGGCTCGTGGAAGCCAGCGGCCATTGTGACACAGCGGGGCTGCACAGAGCCCACGGTGCTTTGTGACCCGTGGCTCCCAGGAGAGCCTTTGTGATGCTGGGGAACTACAAGGAAGCCTGGCTCCTCTGTGACACCACCACAGAAGCTCAGGGGAGCCCTGGAGACCGTGCTGATGCTATGGAACCTGATGCAACCCTGCCTCCTCTGTGACACCACAGAACCTCTGGGAGCCCTGGAGACCGTGCTGATGCTATGGAACCTGATGCAACCCTGCCTCCTCTGTGACACCACAGAACCTCTGGGAGCCCTGGAGACCGTGCTGATGCTATGGAACCTGATGCAACCCTGCCTCCACTGTGACACCACAGAAGCTCAGGGAGCCCTGGAGACTGTGGTGATGCTATGGAACCTGATGCAACCCTGCCTCCACTGTGACACCACAGAACCTCTGGGAGCCCTGGAGACCATGCTGATGCTATGGAACCTGATGCAACCCTGCCTCCACTGTGACACCACAGAAGCTCGGGGAGCTCTGCAGACCGTGGGGATGCTGGCGAAGCTGACGGAACCCTGGGCACCACAGTGACGCTATGGAACCTGGTGGAACCGAGGGGCCACAGTGACACTGTGGGGCCTTTTGGAAGCAACAGGACCCTGGTGGGAAGCCACGGGATGATTAATCCTGCACGAACCTGCTCCAGGTGGGCTCCTCTCTCCCGGCTTCCACAGGTGCTGCTAGGATCCCACTCCGGCACTGGCTTGGCACGGGCTCACGGCTTCCTTTGGCAATGGCTCTGCTCCAGGATGGCATGCTGCAGAGAATGCAGGTAGATTTTGTGCTCACTCCTGGCATGCAGCTGGACAATAAAGCCTGATCCAGCCCCCCCTCAGCATATGTCCGGCTCTGGCATTGGGGCGGGGCAACTTTGGGAGCAGCCCCAGCCCTGCTCCTGCTCCCGGCTGGGCACCCAGCTGCTGGGACACAGGTGTGTCCTGATGCCACCGTCTACTCCTTTGAGAAGGGGAGGACAGAGTGCATCAGGGAGTTTGGTGTGGCTTACATGCGGCAAGGAGAAGGTGCAGCCCCAAACTGGCTTTCACTTCTAGAACCTTTTGCTATTGCGGGAGCAGCTGCTGGAGCTTTTCAACCGAGCTGCAAGAGTGAAAAGTGTGATGGCATGTCTATCTGAGAAGGAAGGTTCGGTGCCGCAGCCTGTTGTGCACAATTTATATGCTGATAAGAGAAGGGGGTGCTTTTGCAACGTTTTCCTTCCTGACACTTCTGTCTCTGTGAGCTTTAGCTGCTTGGACTCAGGGATACCGAAGGTATGTGAAAGTGACTGGGATGCGAGAATCATGTTGCACAGGGAACAGGGAAGGTCAGCAAATGTTTCCTGTCCTGGCACATCTCTCAGTCTGAACTGCAGCTGCAGATGCTTCACTTCCGCCAAGGACTCTGCCACCTTGAGAGAAGGATGCGCTCTATGGAGTTGAGAAAGAAAGTGCGTCTCACTAGCTTCTTTCCTCTACTTCATAGACAGCAAAGGGGCTATGAAAGGCAGCACTGGCTTTTTGTTCTAGGACTTCTTCTTTACAAGCAGCTGCTGGATGTTTGGAAGGGGGTTTGGGATATGCAAAAATGAGAGGCTAAGATGGTAAGAGGGTAAGATGGAAGTCATCTGGCAAAAGCAGAGCTCACAAAAGGGCCAGCTGAGAAAGCTCTTGCTGCCTACAACTTCAACTGCACACCTCAAAGCAGCAGCACACACGCTGCTCTCGGCACTTTCCTTCTCAGCTCTACGCACCATCCTAAGCCTTGCCTCTCCCACACTCAGGATCCAAAGACAACGGCACCAGGGACTGCTCACACACTAAAGGCACCAGGAAAAAAGGCTCACCAGCTTGGCCTTTGCATTCCCGCTGACAGCTCCACAGCTTGAACCCAGAGAACTGCCTGCTGCCAACAGCCTTTCCAATCACTCTGAGCACCTCATGACAAGGAGTGTGGGGAATGAATCTCCAGCAGCCTCCTGCCCCAGGCTGTCCCCCGGGAGCAGCCCTGCTCCAGGCCGTGACTGCCACCTGCACAGCCAAAGGACCCAGAGCCGGTGTTACACACCACGGCTGTGCCTGGCACAGAGACACCAGTGGCCACACAAGTGGCCATGGCACTGTCCACACACAGTCCCTGCTGCTGCTCCCCCAGCCGCTGGCACCAACTCCCAGCCACCCACTCCTAAAGCCACGGGGCCCACTGGGACACTGCGGGGGCTCGTGGAAGCCAGCGGCCATTGTGACACAGCGGGGCTGCACAGAGCCCACGGTGCTTTGTGACCCGTGGCTCCCAGGAGAGCCTTTGTGATGCTGGGGAACTACAAGGAAGCCTGGCTCCTCTGTGACACCACCACAGAAGCTCAGGGGAGCCCTGGAGACCGTGCTGATGCTATTGAACCTGATGCAACCCTGCCTCCTCTGTGACACCACAGAAGCTCTTGGAGCCCTGGAGACCGTGCTGATGCTATGGAACCTGATGCAACCCTGCCTCCTCTGTGACACCACAGAACCTCTGGGAGCCCTGGAGACCGTGCTGATGCTATGGAACCTGATGCAACCCTGCCTCCACTGTGACACCACAGAAGCTCAGGGAGCCCTGGAGACTGTGGTGATGCTATGGAACCTGATGCAACCCTGCCTCCACTGTGACACCACAGAACCTCTGGGAGCCCTGGAGACCGTGCTGATGCTATGGAACCTGATGCAACCCTGCCTCCACTGTGACACCACAGAAGCTCGGGGAGCTCTGCAGACCGTGGGGATGCTGGCGAAGCTGACGGAACCCTGGGCACCACAGTGACGCTATGGAACCTGGTGGAACCGAGGGGCCACAGTGACACTGTGGGGCCTTTTGGAAGCAACAGGACCCTGGTGGGAAGCCACGGGATGATTAATCCTGCACGAACCTGCTCCAGGTGGGCTCCTCTCTCCCGGCTTCCACAGGTGCTGCTAGGATCCCACTCCGGCACTGGCTTGGCACGGGCTCACGGCTTCCTTTGGCAATGGCTCTGCTCCAGGATGGCATGCTGCAGAGAATGCAGGTAGATTTTGTGCTCACTCCTGGCATGCAGCTGGACAATAAAGCCTGATCCAGCCCCCCCTCAGCATATGTCCGGCTCTGGCATTGGGGCGGGGCAACTTTGGGAGCAGCCCCAGCCCTGCTCCTGCTCCCGGCTGGGCACCCAGCTGCTGGGACACAGGTGTGTCCTGATGCCACCGTCTACTCCTTTGAGAAGGGGAGGACAGAGTGCATCAGGGAGTTTGGTGTGGCTTACATGCGGCAAGGAGAAGGTGCAGCCCCAAACTGGCTTTCACTTCTAGAACCTTTTGCTATTGCGGGAGCAGCTGCTGGAGCTTTTCAACCGAGCTGCAAGAGTGAAAAGTGTGATGGCATGTCTATCTGAGAAGGAAGGTTCGGTGCCGCAGCCTGTTGTGCACAATTTATATGCTGATAAGAGAAGGGGGTGCTTTTGCAACGTTTTCCTTCCTGACACTTCTGTCTCTGTGAGCTTTAGCTGCTTGGACTCAGGGATACCGAAGGTATGTGAAAGTGACTGGGATGCGAGAATCATGTTGCACAGGGAACAGGGAAGGTCAGCAAATGTTTCCTGTCCTGGCACATCTCTCAGTCTGAACTGCAGCTGCAGATGCTTCACTTCCGCCAAGGACTCTGCCACCTTGAGAGAAGGATGCGCTCTATGGAGTTGAGAAAGAAAGTGCGTCTCACTAGCTTCTTTCCTCTACTTCATAGACAGCAAAGGGGCTATGAAAGGCAGCACTGGCTTTTTGTTCTAGGACTTCTTCTTTACAAGCAGCTGCTGGATGTTTGGAAGGGGGTTTGGGATATGCAAAAATGAGAGGCTAAGATGGTAAGAGGGTAAGATGGAAGTCATCTGGCAAAAGCAGAGCTCACAAAAGGGCCAGCTGAGAAAGCTCTTGCTGCCTACAACTTCAACTGCACACCTCAAAGCAGCAGCACACACGCTGCTCTCGGCACTTTCCTTCTCAGCTCTACGCACCATCCTAAGCCTTGCCTCTCCCACACTCAGGATCCAAAGACAACGGCACCAGGGACTGCTCACACACTAAAGGCACCAGGAAAAAAGGCTCACCAGCTTGGCCTTTGCATTCCCGCTGACAGCTCCACAGCTTGAACCCAGAGAACTGCCTGCTGCCAACAGCCTTTCCAATCACTCTGAGCACCTCATGACAAGGAGTGTGGGGAATGAATCTCCAGCAGCCTCCTGCCCCAGGCTGTCCCCCGGGAGCAGCCCTGCTCCAGGCCGTGACTGCCACCTGCACAGCCAAAGGACCCAGAGCCGGTGTTACACACCACGGCTGTGCCTGGCACAGAGACACCAGTGGCCACACAAGTGGCCATGGCACTGTCCACACACAGTCCCTGCTGCTGCTCCCCCAGCCGCTGGCACCAACTCCCAGCCACCCACTCCTAAAGCCACGGGGCCCACTGGGACACTGCGGGGGCTCGTGGAAGCCAGCGGCCATTGTGACACAGCGGGGCTGCACAGAGCCCACGGTGCTTTGTGACCCGTGGCTCCCAGGAGAGCCTTTGTGATGCTGGGGAACTACAAGGAAGCCTGGCTCCTCTGTGACACCACCACAGAAGCTCAGGGGAGCCCTGGAGACCGTGCTGATGCTATTGAACCTGATGCAACCCTGCCTCCTCTGTGACACCACAGAACCTCTGGGAGCCCTGGAGACCGTGCTGATGCTATGGAACCTGATGCAACCCTGCCTCCTCTGTGACACCACAGAACCTCTGGGAGCCCTGGAGACCGTGCTGATGCTATGGAACCTGATGCAACCCTGCCTCCACTGTGACACCACAGAAGCTCAGGGAGCCCTGGAGACTGTGGTGATGCTATGGAACCTGATGCAACCCTGCCTCCACTGTGACACCACAGAACCTCTGGGAGCCCTGGAGACCGTGCTGATGCTATGGAACCTGATGCAACCCTGCCTCCACTGTGACACCACAGAAGCTCGGGGAGCTCTGCAGACCGTGGGGATGCTGGCGAAGCTGACGGAACCCTGGGCACCACAGTGACGCTATGGAACCTGGTGGAACCGAGGGGCCACAGTGACACTGTGGGGCCTTTTGGAAGCAACAGGACCCTGGTGGGAAGCCACGGGATGATTAATCCTGCACGAACCTGCTCCAGGTGGGCTCCTCTCTCCCGGCTTCCACAGGTGCTGCTAGGATCCCACTCCGGCACTGGCTTGGCACGGGCTCACGGCTTCCTTTGGCAATGGCTCTGCTCCAGGATGGCATGCTGCAGAGAATGCAGGTAGATTTTGTGCTCACTCCTGGCATGCAGCTGGACAATAAAGCCTGATCCAGCCCCCCCTCAGCATATGTCCGGCTCTGGCATTGGGGCGGGGCAACTTTGGGAGCAGCCCCAGCCCTGCTCCTGCTCCCGGCTGGGCACCCAGCTGCTGGGACACAGGTGTGTCCTGATGCCACCGTCTACTCCTTTGAGAAGGGGAGGACAGAGTGCATCAGGGAGTTTGGTGTGGCTTACATGCGGCAAGGAGAAGGTGCAGCCCCAAACTGGCTTTCACTTCTAGAACCTTTTGCTATTGCGGGAGCAGCTGCTGGAGCTTTTCAACCGAGCTGCAAGAGTGAAAAGTGTGATGGCATGTCTATCTGAGAAGGAAGGTTCGGTGCCGCAGCCTGTTGTGCACAATTTATATGCTGATAAGAGAAGGGGGTGCTTTTGGAACGTTTTCCTTCCTGACACTTCTGTCTCTGTGAGCTTTAGCTGCTTGGACTCAGGGATACCGAAGGTATGTGAAAGTGACTGGGATGCGAGAATCATGTTGCACAGGGAACAGGGAAGGTCAGCAAATGTTTCCTGTCCTGGCACATCTCTCAGTCTGAACTGCAGCTGCAGATGCTTCACTTCCGCCAAGGACTCTGCCACCTTGAGAGAAGGATGCGCTCTATGGAGTTGAGAAAGAAAGTGCGTCTCACTAGCTTCTTTCCTCTACTTCATAGACAGCAAAGGGGCTATGAAAGGCAGCACTGGCTTTTTGTTCTAGGACTTCTTCTTTACAAGCAGCTGCTGGATGTTTGGAAGGGGGTTTGGGATATGCAAAAATGAGAGGCTAAGATGGTAAGAGGGTAAGATGGAAGTCATCTGGCAAAAGCAGAGCTCACAAAAGGGCCAGCTGAGAAAGCTCTTGCTGCCTACAACTTCAACTGCACCCCTCAAAGCAGCAGCACACACGCTGCTCTCGGCACTTTCCTTCTCAGCTCTACGCACCATCCTAAGCCTTGCCTCTCCCACACTCAGGATCCAAAGACAACGGCACCAGGGACTGCTCACACACTAAAGGCACCAGGACAAAAGGCTCACCAGCTTGGCCTTTGCATTCCCGCTGACAGCTCCACAGCTTGAACCCAGAGAACTGCCTGCTGCCAACAGCCTTTCCAATCACTCTGAGCACCTCATGACAAGGAGTGTGGGGAATGAATCTCCAGCAGCCTCCTGCCCCAGGCTGTCCCCCGGGAGCAGCCCTGCTCCAGGCCGTGACTGCCACCTGCACAGCCAAAGGACCCAGAGCCGGTGTTACACGCCACGGCTGTGCCTGGCACAGAGACACCAGTGGCCACACAAGTGGCCATGGCACTGTCCACACACAGTCCCTGCTGCTGCTCCCCCAGCCGCTGGCACCAACTCCCAGCCACCCACTCCTAAAGCCACGGGGCCCACTGGGACACTGCGGGGGCTCGTGGAAGCCAGCGGCCATTGTGACACAGCGGGGCTGCACAGAGCCCACGGTGCTTTGTGACCCATGGCTCCCAGGAGAGCCTTTGTGATGCTGGGGAACTACAAGGAAGCCTGGCTCCTCTGTGACACCACCACAGAAGCTCAGGGGAGCCCTGGAGACCGTGCTGATGCTATTGAACCTGATGCAACCCTGCCTCCTCTGTGACACCACAGAAGCTCTTGGAGCCCTGGAGACCGTGCTGATGCTATGGAACCTGATGCAACCCTGCCTCCTCTGTGACACCACAGAACCTCTGGGAGCCCTGGAGACCGTGCTGATGCTATGGAACCTGATGCAACCCTGCCTCCACTGTGACACCACAGAAGCTCAGGGAGCCCTGGAGACTGTGGTGATGCTATGGAACCTGATGCAACCCTGCCTCCACTGTGACACCACAGAACCTCTGGGAGCCCTGGAGACCGTGCTGATGCTATGGAACCTGATGCAACCCTGCCTCCACTGTGACACCACAGAAGCTCGGGGAGCTCTGCAGACCGTGGGGATGCTGGCGAAGCTGACGGAACCCTGGGCACCACAGTGACGCTATGGAACCTGGTGGAACCGAGGGGCCACAGTGACACTGTGGGGCCTTTTGGAAGCAACAGGACCCTGGTGGGAAGCCACGGGATGATTAATCCTGCACGAACCTGCTCCAGGTGGGCTCCTCTCTCCCGGCTTCCACAGGTGCTGCTAGGATCCCACTCCGGCACTGGCTTGGCACGGGCTCACGGCTTCCTTTGGCAATGGCTCTGCTCCAGGATGGCATGCTGCAGAGAATGCAGGTAGATTTTGTGCTCACTCCTGGCATGCAGCTGGACAATAAAGCCTGATCCAGCCCCCCCTCAGCATATGTCCGGCTCTGGCATTGGGGCGGGGCAACTTTGGGAGCAGCCCCAGCCCTGCTCCTGCTCCCGGCTGGGCACCCAGCTGCTGGGACACAGGTGTGTCCTGATGCCACCGTCTACTCCTTTGAGAAGGGGAGGACAGAGTGCATCAGGGAGTTTGGTGTGGCTTACATGCGGCAAGGAGAAGGTGCAGCCCCAAACTGGCTTTCACTTCTAGAACCTTTTGCTATTGCGGGAGCAGCTGCTGGAGCTTTTCAACCGAGCTGCAAGAGTGAAAAGTGTGATGGCATGTCTATCTGAGAAGGAAGGTTCGGTGCCGCAGCCTGTTGTGCACAATTTATATGCTGATAAGAGAAGGGGGTGCTTTTGGAACGTTTTCCTTCCTGACACTTCTGTCTCTGTGAGCTTTAGCTGCTTGGACTCAGGGATACCGAAGGTATGTGAAAGTGACTGGGATGCGAGAATCATGTTGCACAGGGAACAGGGAAGGTCAGCAAATGTTTCCTGTCCTGGCACATCTCTCAGTCTGAACTGCAGCTGCAGATGCTTCACTTCCGCCAAGGACTCTGCCACCTTGAGAGAAGGATGCGCTCTATGGAGTTGAGAAAGAAAGTGCGTCTCACTAGCTTCTTTCCTCTACTTCATAGACAGCAAAGGGGCTATGAAAGGCAGCACTGGCTTTTTGTTCTAGGACTTCTTCTTTACAAGCAGCTGCTGGATGTTTGGAAGGGGGTTTGGGATATGCAAAAATGAGAGGCTAAGATGGTAAGAGGGTAAGATGGAAGTCATCTGGCAAAAGCAGAGCTCACAAAAGGGCCAGCTGAGAAAGCTCTTGCTGCCTACAACTTCAACTGCACCCCTCAAAGCAGCAGCACACACGCTGCTCTCGGCACTTTCCTTCTCAGCTCTACGCACCATCCTAAGCCTTGCCTCTCCCACACTCAGGATCCAAAGACAACGGCACCAGGGACTGCTCACACACTAAAGGCACCAGGACAAAAGGCTCACCAGCTTGGCCTTTGCATTCCCGCTGACAGCTCCACAGCTTGAACCCAGAGAACTGCCTGCTGCCAACAGCCTTTCCAATCACTCTGAGCACCTCATGACAAGGAGTGTGGGGAATGAATCTCCAGCAGCCTCCTGCCCCAGGCTGTCCCCCGGGAGCAGCCCTGCTCCAGGCCGTGACTGCCACCTGCACAGCCAAAGGACCCAGAGCCGGTGTTACACACCACGGCTGTGCCTGGCACAGAGACACCAGTGGCCACACAAGTGGCCATGGCACTGTCCACACACAGTCCCTGCTGCTGCTCCCCCAGCCGCTGGCACCAACTCCCAGCCACCCACTCCTAAAGCCACGGGGCCCACTGGGACACTGCGGGGGCTCGTGGAAGCCAGCGGCCATTGTGACACAGCGGGGCTGCACAGAGCCCACGGTGCTTTGTGACCCGTGGCTCCCAGGAGAGCCTTTGTGATGCTGGGGAACTACAAGGAAGCCTGGCTCCTCTGTGACACCACCACAGAAGCTCAGGGGAGCCCTGGAGACCGTGCTGATGCTATGGAACCTGATGCAACCCTGCCTCCTCTGTGACACCACAGAAGCTCTTGGAGCCCTGGAGACCGTGCTGATGCTATGGAACCTGATGCAACCCTGCCTCCTCTGTGACACCACAGAACCTCTGGGAGCCCTGGAGACCGTGCTGATGCTATGGAACCTGATGCAACCCTGCCTCCACTGTGACACCACAGAAGCTCAGGGAGCCCTGGAGACTGTGGTGATGCTATGGAACCTGATGCAACCCTGCCTCCACTGTGACACCACAGAACCTCTGGGAGCCCTGGAGACCGTGCTGATGCTATGGAACCTGATGCAACCCTGCCTCCACTGTGACACCACAGAAGCTCGGGGAGCTCTGCAGACCGTGGAGATGCTGGCGAAGCTGACGGAACCCTGGGCACCACAGTGACGCTATGGAACCTGGTGGAACCGAGGGGCCACAGTGACACTGTGGGGCCTTTTGGAAGCAACAGGACCCTGGTGGGAAGCCACGGGATGATTAATCCTGCACGAACCTGCTCCAGGTGGGCTCCTCTCTCCCGGCTTCCACAGGTGCTGCTAGGATCCCACTCCGGCACTGGCTTGGCACGGGCTCACGGCTTCCTTTGGCAATGGCTCTGCTCCAGGATGGCATGCTGCAGAGAATGCAGGTAGATTTTGTGCTCACTCCTGGCATGCAGCTGGACAATAAAGCCTGATCCAGCCCCCCCTCAGCATATGTCCGGCTCTGGCATTGGGGCGGGGCAACTTTGGGAGCAGCCCCAGCCCTGCTCCTGCTCCCGGCTGGGCACCCAGCTGCTGGGACACAGGTGTGTCCTGATGCCACCGTCTACTCCTTTGAGAAGGGGAGGACAGAGTGCATCAGGGAGTTTGGTGTGGCTTACATGCGGCAAGGAGAAGGTGCAGCCCCAAACTGGCTTTCACTTCTAGAACCTTTTGCTATTGCGGGAGCAGCTGCTGGAGCTTTTCAACCGAGCTGCAAGAGTGAAAAGTGTGATGGCATGTCTATCTGAGAAGGAAGGTTCGGTGCCGCAGCCTGTTGTGCACAATTTATATGCTGATAAGAGAAGGGGGTGCTTTTGGAACGTTTTCCTTCCTGACACTTCTGTCTCTGTGAGCTTTAGCTGCTTGGACTCAGGGATACCGAAGGTATGTGAAAGTGACTGGGATGCGAGAATCATGTTGCACAGGGAACAGGGAAGGTCAGCAAATGTTTCCTGTCCTGGCACATCTCTCAGTCTGAACTGCAGCTGCAGATGCTTCACTTCCGCCAAGGACTCTGCCACCTTGAGAGAAGGATGCGCTCTATGGAGTTGAGAAAGAAAGTGCGTCTCACTAGCTTCTTTCCTCTACTTCATAGACAGCAAAGGGGCTATGAAAGGCAGCACTGGCTTTTTGTTCTAGGACTTCTTCTTTACAAGCAGCTGCTGGATGTTTGGAAGGGGGTTTGGGATATGCAAAAATGAGAGGCTAAGATGGTAAGAGGGTAAGATGGAAGTCATCTGGCAAAAGCAGAGCTCACAAAAGGGCCAGCTGAGAAAGCTCTTGCTGCCTACAACTTCAACTGCACCCCTCAAAGCAGCAGCACACACGCTGCTCTCGGCACTTTCCTTCTCAGCTCTACGCACCATCCTAAGCCTTGCCTCTCCCACACTCAGGATCCAAAGACAACGGCACCAGGGACTGCTCACACACTAAAGGCACCAGGACAAAAGGCTCACCAGCTTGGCCTTTGCATTCCCGCTGACAGCTCCACAGCTTGAACCCAGAGAACTGCCTGCTGCCAACAGCCTTTCCAATCACTCTGAGCACCTCATGACAAGGAGTGTGGGGAATGAATCTCCAGCAGCCTCCTGCCCCAGGCTGTCCCCCGGGAGCAGCCCTGCTCCAGGCCGTGACTGCCACCTGCACAGCCAAAGGACCCAGAGCCGGTGTTACACACCACGGCTGTGCCTGGCACAGAGACACCAGTGGCCACACAAGTGGCCATGGCACTGTCCACACACAGTCCCTGCTGCTGCTCCCCCAGCCGCTGGCACCAACTCCCAGCCACCCACTCCTAAAGCCACGGGGCCCACTGGGACACTGCGGGGGCTCGTGGAAGCCAGCGGCCATTGTGACACAGCGGGGCTGCACAGAGCCCACGGTGCTTTGTGACCCGTGGCTCCCAGGAGAGCCTTTGTGATGCTGGGGAACTACAAGGAAGCCTGGCTCCTCTGTGACACCACCACAGAAGCTCAGGGGAGCCCTGGAGACCGTGCTGATGCTATGGAACCTGATGCAACCCTGCCTCCTCTGTGACACCACAGAAGCTCTTGGAGCCCTGGAGACCGTGCTGATGCTATGGAACCTGATGCAACCCTGCCTCCTCTGTGACACCACAGAACCTCTGGGAGCCCTGGAGACCGTGCTGATGCTATGGAACCTGATGCAACCCTGCCTCCACTGTGACACCACAGAAGCTCAGGGAGCCCTGGAGACTGTGGTGATGCTATGGAACCTGATGCAACCCTGCCTCCACTGTGACACCACAGAACCTCTGGGAGCCCTGGAGACCGTGCTGATGCTATGGAACCTGATGCAACCCTGCCTCCACTGTGACACCACAGAAGCTCGGGGAGCTCTGCAGACCGTGGGGATGCTGGCGAAGCTGACGGAACCCTGGGCACCACAGTGACGCTATGGAACCTGGTGGAACCGAGGGGCCACAGTGACACTGTGGGGCCTTTTGGAAGCAACAGGACCCTGGTGGGAAGCCACGGGATGATTAATCCTGCACGAACCTGCTCCAGGTGGGCTCCTCTCTCCCGGCTTCCACAGGTGCTGCTAGGATCCCACTCCGGCACTGGCTTGGCACGGGCTCACGGCTTCCTTTGGCAATGGCTCTGCTCCAGGATGGCATGCTGCAGAGAATGCAGGTAGATTTTGTGCTCACTCCTGGCATGCAGCTGGACAATAAAGCCTGATCCAGCCCCCCCTCAGCATATGTCCGGCTCTGGCATTGGGGCGGGGCAACTTTGGGAGCAGCCCCAGCCCTGCTCCTGCTCCCGGCTGGGCACCCAGCTGCTGGGACACAGGTGTGTCCTGATGCCACCGTCTACTCCTTTGAGAAGGGGAGGACAGAGTGCATCAGGGAGTTTGGTGTGGCTTACATGCGGCAAGGAGAAGGTGCAGCCCCAAACTGGCTTTCACTTCTAGAACCTTTTGCTATTGCGGGAGCAGCTGCTGGAGCTTTTCAACCGAGCTGCAAGAGTGAAAAGTGTGATGGCATGTCTATCTGAGAAGGAAGGTTCGGTGCCGCAGCCTGTTGTGCACAATTTATATGCTGATAAGAGAAGGGGGTGCTTTTGCAACGTTTTCCTTCCTGACACTTCTGTCTCTGTGAGCTTTAGCTGCTTGGACTCAGGGATACCGAAGGTATGTGAAAGTTACTGGGATGCGAGAATCATGTTGCACAGGGAACAGGGAAGGTCAGCAAATGTTTCCTGTCCTGGCACATCTCTCAGTCTGAACTGCAGCTGCAGATGCTTCACTTCCGCCAAGGACTCTGCCACCTTGAGAGAAGGATGCGCTCTATGGAGTTGAGAAAGAAAGTGCGTCTCACTAGCTTCTTTCCTCTACTTCATAGACAGCAAAGGGGCTATGAAAGGCAGCACTGGCTTTTTGTTCTAGGACTTCTTCTTTACAAGCAGCTGCTGGATGTTTGGAAGGGGGTTTGGGATATGCAAAAATGAGAGGCTAAGATGGTAAGAGGGTAAGATGGAAGTCATCTGGCAAAAGCAGAGCTCACAAAAGGGCCAGCTGAGAAAGCTCTTGCTGCCTACAACTTCAACTGCACACCTCAAAGCAGCAGCACACACGCTGCTCTCGGCACTTTCCTTCTCAGCTCTACGCACCATCCTAAGCCTTGCCTCTCCCACACTCAGGATCCAAAGACAACGGCACCAGGGACTGCTCACACACTAAAGGCACCAGGAAAAAAGGCTCACCAGCTTGGCCTTTGCATTCCCGCTGACAGCTCCACAGCTTGAACCCAGAGAACTGCCTGCTGCCAACAGCCTTTCCAATCACTCTGAGCACCTCATGACAAGGAGTGTGGGGAATGAATCTCCAGCAGCCTCCTGCCCCAGGCTGTCCCCCGGGAGCAGCCCTGCTCCAGGCCGTGACTGCCACCTGCACAGCCAAAGGACCCAGAGCCGGTGTTACACACCACGGCTGTGCCTGGCACAGAGACACCAGTGGCCACACAAGTGGCCATGGCACTGTCCACACACAGTCCCTGCTGCTGCTCCCCCAGCCGCTGGCACCAACTCCCAGCCACCCACTCCTAAAGCCACGGGGCCCACTGGGACACTGCGGGGGCTCGTGGAAGCCAGCGGCCATTGTGACACAGCGGGGCTGCACAGAGCCCACGGTGCTTTGTGACCCGTGGCTCCCAGGAGAGCCTTTGTGATGCTGGGGAACTACAAGGAAGCCTGGCTCCTCTGTGACACCACCACAGAAGCTCAGGGGAGCCCTGGAGACCGTGCTGATGCTATTGAACCTGATGCAACCCTGCCTCCTCTGTGACACCACAGAAGCTCTTGGAGCCCTGGAGACCGTGCTGATGCTATGGAACCTGATGCAACCCTGCCTCCTCTGTGACACCACAGAACCTCTGGGAGCCCTGGAGACCGTGCTGATGCTATGGAACCTGATGCAACCCTGCCTCCACTGTGACACCACAGAACCTCTGGGAGCCCTGGAGACTGTGGTGATGCTATGGAACCTGATGCAACCCTGCCTCCACTGTGACACCACAGAACCTCTGGGAGCCCTGGAGACCGTGCTGATGCTATGGAACCTGATGCAACCCTGCCTCCACTGTGACACCACAGAAGCTCGGGGAGCTCTGCAGACCGTGGGGATGCTGGCGAAGCTGACGGAACCCTGGGCACCACAGTGACGCTATGGAACCTGGTGGAACCGAGGGGCCACAGTGACACTGTGGGGCCTTTTGGAAGCAACAGGACCCTGGTGGGAAGCCACGGGATGATTAATCCTGCACGAACCTGCTCCAGGTGGGCTCCTCTCTCCCGGCTTCCACAGGTGCTGCTAGGATCCCACTCCGGCACTGGCTTGGCACGGGCTCACGGCTTCCTTTGGCAATGGCTCTGCTCCAGGATGGCATGCTGCAGAGAATGCAGGTAGATTTTGTGCTCACTCCTGGCATGCAGCTGGACAATAAAGCCTGATCCAGCCCCCCCTCAGCATATGTCCGGCTCTGGCATTGGGGCGGGGCAACTTTGGGAGCAGCCCCAGCCCTGCTCCTGCTCCCGGCTGGGCACCCAGCTGCTGGGACACAGGTGTGTCCTGATGCCACCGTCTACTCCTTTGAGAAGGGGAGGACAGAGTGCATCAGGGAGTTTGGTGTGGCTTACATGCGGCAAGGAGAAGGTGCAGCCCCAAACTGGCTTTCACTTCTAGAACCTTTTGCTATTGCGGGAGCAGCTGCTGGAGCTTTTCAACCGAGCTGCAAGAGTGAAAAGTGTGATGGCATGTCTATCTGAGAAGGAAGGTTCGGTGCCGCAGCCTGTTGTGCACAATTTATATGCTGATAAGAGAAGGGGGTGCTTTTGCAACGTTTTCCTTCCTGACACTTCTGTCTCTGTGAGCTTTAGCTGCTTGGACTCAGGGATACCGAAGGTATGTGAAAGTGACTGGGATGCGAGAATCATGTTGCACAGGGAACAGGGAAGGTCAGCAAATGTTTCCTGTCCTGGCACATCTCTCAGTCTGAACTGCAGCTGCAGATGCTTCACTTCCGCCAAGGACTCTGCCACCTTGAGAGAAGGATGCGCTCTATGGAGTTGAGAAAGAAAGTGCGTCTCACTAGCTTCTTTCCTCTACTTCATAGACAGCAAAGGGGCTATGAAAGGCAGCACTGGCTTTTTGTTCTAGGACTTCTTCTTTACAAGCAGCTGCTGGATGTTTGGAAGGGGGTTTGGGATATGCAAAAATGAGAGGCTAAGATGGTAAGAGGGTAAGATGGAAGTCATCTGGCAAAAGCAGAGCTCACAAAAGGGCCAGCTGAGAAAGCTCTTGCTGCCTACAACTTCAACTGCACCCCTCAAAGCAGCAGCACACACGCTGCTCTCGGCACTTTCCTTCTCAGCTCTACGCACCATCCTAAGCCTTGCCTCTCCCACACTCAGGATCCAAAGACAACGGCACCAGGGACTGCTCACACACTAAAGGCACCAGGACAAAAGGCTCACCAGCTTGGCCTTTGCATTCCCGCTGACAGCTCCACAGCTTGAACCCAGAGAACTGCCTGCTGCCAACAGCCTTTCCAATCACTCTGAGCACCTCATGACAAGGAGTGTGGGGAATGAATCTCCAGCAGCCTCCTGCCCCAGGCTGTCCCCCGGGAGCAGCCCTGCTCCAGGCCGTGACTGCCACCTGCACAGCCAAAGGACCCAGAGCCGGTGTTACACACCACGGCTGTGCCTGGCACAGAGACACCAGTGGCCACACAAGTGGCCATGGCACTGTCCACACACAGTCCCTGCTGCTGCTCCCCCAGCCGCTGGCACCAACTCCCAGCCACCCACTCCTAAAGCCACGGGGCCCACTGGGACACTGCGGGGGCTCGTGGAAGCCAGCGGCCATTGTGACACAGCGGGGCTGCACAGAGCCCACGGTGCTTTGTGACCCGTGGCTCCCAGGAGAGCCTTTGTGATGCTGGGGAACTACAAGGAAGCCTGGCTCCACTGTGACACCACCACAGAAGCTCAGGGGAGCCCTGGAGACCGTGCTGATGCTATGGAACCTGATGCAACCCTGCCTCCTCTGTGACACCACAGAAGCTCTTGGAGCCCTGGAGACCGTGGTGATGCTATGGAACCTGATGCAACCCTGCCTCCTCTGTGACACCACAGAACCTCTGGGAGCCCTGGAGACCGTGCTGATGCTATGGAACCTGATGCAACCCTGCCTCCACTGTGACACCACAGAAGCTCAGGGAGCCCTGGAGACTGTGGTGATGCTATGGAACCTGATGCAACCCTGCCTCCACTGTGACACCACAGAACCTCTGGGAGCCCTGGAGACCGTGCTGATGCTATGGAACCTGATGCAACCCTGCCTCCACTGTGACACCACAGAAGCTCGGGGAGCTCTGCAGACCGTGGGGATGCTGGCGAAGCTGACGGAACCCTGGGCACCACAGTGACGCTATGGAACCTGGTGGAACCGAGGGGCCACAGTGACACTGTGGGGCCTTTTGGAAGCAACAGGACCCTGGTGGGAAGCCACGGGATGATTAATCCTGCACGAACCTGCTCCAGGTGGGCTCCTCTCTCCCGGCTTCCACAGGTGCTGCTAGGATCCCACTCCGGCACTGGCTTGGCACGGGCTCACGGCTTCCTTTGGCAATGGCTCTGCTCCAGGATGGCATGCTGCAGAGAATGCAGGTAGATTTTGTGCTCACTCCTGGCATGCAGCTGGACAATAAAGCCTGATCCAGCCCCCCCTCAGCATATGTCCGGCTCTGGCATTGGGGCGGGGCAACTTTGGGAGCAGCCCCAGCCCTGCTCCTGCTCCCGGCTGGGCACCCAGCTGCTGGGACACAGGTGTGTCCTGATGCCACCGTCTACTCCTTTGAGAAGGGGAGGACAGAGTGCATCAGGGAGTTTGGTGTGGCTTACATGCGGCAAGGAGAAGGTGCAGCCCCAAACTGGCTTTCACTTCTAGAACCTTTTGCTATTGCGGGAGCAGCTGCTGGAGCTTTTCAACCGAGCTGCAAGAGTGAAAAGTGTGATGGCATGTCTATCTGAGAAGGAAGGTTCGGTGCCGCAGCCTGTTGTGCACAATTTATATGCTGATAAGAGAAGGGGGTGCTTTTGGAACGTTTTCCTTCCTGACACTTCTGTCTCTGTGAGCTTTAGCTGCTTGGACTCAGGGATACCGAAGGTATGTGAAAGTGACTGGGATGCGAGAATCATGTTGCACAGGGAACAGGGAAGGTCAGCAAATGTTTCCTGTCCTGGCACATCTCTCAGTCTGAACTGCAGCTGCAGATGCTTCACTTCCGCCAAGGACTCTGCCACCTTGAGAGAAGGATGCGCTCTATGGAGTTGAGAAAGAAAGTGCGTCTCACTAGCTTCTTTCCTCTACTTCATAGACAGCAAAGGGGCTATGAAAGGCAGCACTGGCTTTTTGTTCTAGGACTTCTTCTTTACAAGCAGCTGCTGGATGTTTGGAAGGGGGTTTGGGATATGCAAAAATGAGAGGCTAAGATGGTAAGAGGGTAAGATGGAAGTCATCTGGCAAAAGCAGAGCTCACAAAAGGGCCAGCTGAGAAAGCTCTTGCTGCCTACAACTTCAACTGCACACCTCAAAGCAGCAGCACACACGCTGCTCTCGGCACTTTCCTTCTCAGCTCTACGCACCATCCTAAGCCTTGCCTCTCCCACACTCAGGATCCAAAGACAACGGCACCAGGGACTGCTCACACACTAAAGGCACCAGGAAAAAAGGCTCACCAGCTTGGCCTTTGCATTCCCGCTGACAGCTCCACAGCTTGAACCCAGAGAACTGCCTGCTGCCAACAGCCTTTCCAATCACTCTGAGCACCTCATGACAAGGAGTGTGGGGAATGAATCTCCAGCAGCCTCCTGCCCCAGGCTGTCCCCCGGGAGCAGCCCTGCTCCAGGCCGTGACTGCCACCTGCACAGCCAAAGGACCCAGAGCCGGTGTTACACACCACGGCTGTGCCTGGCACAGAGACACCAGTGGCCACACAAGTGGCCATGGCACTGTCCACACACAGTCCCTGCTGCTGCTCCCCCAGCCGCTGGCACCAACTCCCAGCCACCCACTCCTAAAGCCACGGGGCCCACTGGGACACTGCGGGGGCTCGTGGAAGCCAGCGGCCATTGTGACACAGCGGGGCTGCACAGAGCCCACGGTGCTTTGTGACCCGTGGCTCCCAGGAGAGCCTTTGTGATGCTGGGGAACTACAAGGAAGCCTGGCTCCTCTGTGACACCACCACAGAAGCTCAGGGGAGCCCTGGAGACCGTGCTGATGCTATGGAACCTGATGCAACCCTGCCTCCTCTGTGACACCACAGAAGCTCTTGGAGCCCTGGAGACCGTGCTGATGCTATGGAACCTGATGCAACCCTGCCTCCTCTGTGACACCACAGAACCTCTGGGAGCCCTGGAGACCGTGCTGATGCTATGGAACCTGATGCAACCCTGCCTCCACTGTGACACCACAGAAGCTCAGGGAGCCCTGGAGACTGTGGTGATGCTATGGAACCTGATGCAACCCTGCCTCCACTGTGACACCACAGAACCTCTGGGAGCCCTGGAGACCGTGCTGATGCTATGGAACCTGATGCAACCCTGCCTCCACTGTGACACCACAGAAGCTCGGGGAGCTCTGCAGATCGTGGGGATGCTGGCGAAGCTGACGGAACCCTGGGCACCACAGTGACGCTATGGAACCTGGTGGAACCGAGGGGCCACAGTGACACTGTGGGGCCTTTTGGAAGCAACAGGACCCTGGTGGGAAGCCACGGGATGATTAATCCTGCACGAACCTGCTCCAGGTGGGCTCCTCTCTCCCGGCTTCCACAGGTGCTGCTAGGATCCCACTCCGGCACTGGCTTGGCACGGGCTCACGGCTTCCTTTGGCAATGGCTCTGCTCCAGGATGGCATGCTGCAGAGAATGCAGGTAGATTTTGTGCTCACTCCTGGCATGCAGCTGGACAATAAAGCCTGATCCAGCCCCCCCTCAGCATATGTCCGGCTCTGGCATTGGGGCGGGGCAACTTTGGGAGCAGCCCCAGCCCTGCTCCTGCTCCCGGCTGGGCACCCAGCTGCTGGGACACAGGTGTGTCCTGATGCCACCGTCTACTCCTTTGAGAAGGGGAGGACAGAGTGCATCAGGGAGTTTGGTGTGGCTTACATGCGGCAAGGAGAAGGTGCAGCCCCAAACTGGCTTTCACTTCTAGAACCTTTTGCTATTGCGGGAGCAGCTGCTGGAGCTTTTCAACCGAGCTGCAAGAGTGAAAAGTGTGATGGCATGTCTATCTGAGAAGGAAGGTTCGGTGCCGCAGCCTGTTGTGCACAATTTATATGCTGATAAGAGAAGGGGGTGCTTTTGCAACGTTTTCCTTCCTGACACTTCTGTCTCTGTGAGCTTTAGCTGCTTGGACTCAGGGATACCGAAGGTATGTGAAAGTGACTGGGATGCGAGAATCATGTTGCACAGGGAACAGGGAAGGTCAGCAAATGTTTCCTGTCCTGGCACATCTCTCAGTCTGAACTGCAGCTGCAGATGCTTCACTTCCGCCAAGGACTCTGCCACCTTGAGAGAAGGATGCGCTCTATGGAGTTGAGAAAGAAAGTGCGTCTCACTAGCTTCTTTCCTCTACTTCATAGACAGCAAAGGGGCTATGAAAGGCAGCACTGGCTTTTTGTTCTAGGACTTCTTCTTTACAAGCAGCTGCTGGATGTTTGGAAGGGGGTTTGGGATATGCAAAAATGAGAGGCTAAGATGGTAAGAGGGTAAGATGGAAGTCATCTGGCAAAAGCAGAGCTCACAAAAGGGCCAGCTGAGAAAGCTCTTGCTGCCTACAACTTCAACTGCACCCCTCAAAGCAGCAGCACACACGCTGCTCTCGGCACTTTCCTTCTCAGCTCTACGCACCATCCTAAGCCTTGCCTCTCCCACACTCAGGATCCAAAGACAACGGCACCAGGGACTGCTCACACACTAAAGGCACCAGGACAAAAGGCTCACCAGCTTGGCCTTTGCATTCCCGCTGACAGCTCCACAGCTTGAACCCAGAGAACTGCCTGCTGCCAACAGCCTTTCCAATCACTCTGAGCACCTCATGACAAGGAGTGTGGGGAATGAATCTCCAGCAGCCTCCTGCCCCAGGCTGTCCCCCGGGAGCAGCCCTGCTCCAGGCTGTGACTGCCACCTGCACAGCCAAAGGACCCAGAGCCGGTGTTACACACCACGGCTGTGCCTGGCACAGAGACACCAGTGGCCACACAAGTGGCCATGGCACTGTCCACACACAGTCCCTGCTGCTGCTCCCCCAGCCGCTGGCACCAACTCCCAGCCACCCACTCCTAAAGCCACGGGGCCCACTGGGACACTGCGGGGGCTCGTGGAAGCCAGCGGCCATTGTGACACAGCGGGGCTGCACAGAGCCCACGGTGCTTTGTGACCCGTGGCTCCCAGGAGAGCCTTTGTGATGCTGGGGAACTACAAGGAAGCCTGGCTCCTCTGTGACACCACCACAGAAGCTCAGGGGAGCCCTGGAGACCGTGCTGATGCTATTGAACCTGATGCAACCCTGCCTCCTCTGTGACACCACAGAAGCTCTTGGAGCCCTGGAGACCGTGCTGATGCTATGGAACCTGATGCAACCCTGCCTCCTCTGTGACACCACAGAACCTCTGGGAGCCCTGGAGACCGTGCTGATGCTATGGAACCTGATGCAACCCTGCCTCCACTGTGACACCACAGAAGCTCAGGGAGCCCTGGAGACTGTGGTGATGCTATGGAACCTGATGCAACCCTGCCTCCACTGTGACACCACAGAACCTCTGGGAGCCCTGGAGACCGTGCTGATGCTATGGAACCTGATGCAACCCTGCCTCCACTGTGACACCACAGAAGCTCGGGGAGCTCTGCAGACCGTGGGGATGCTGGCGAAGCTGACGGAACCCTGGGCACCACAGTGACGCTATGGAACCTGGTGGAACCGAGGGGCCACAGTGACACTGTGGGGCCTTTTGGAAGCAACAGGACCCTGGTGGGAAGCCACGGGATGATTAATCCTGCACGAACCTGCTCCAGGTGGGCTCCTCTCTCCCGGCTTCCACAGGTGCTGCTAGGATCCCACTCCGGCACTGGCTTGGCACGGGCTCACGGCTTCCTTTGGCAATGGCTCTGCTCCAGGATGGCATGCTGCAGAGAATGCAGGTAGATTTTGTGCTCACTCCTGGCATGCAGCTGGACAATAAAGCCTGATCCAGCCCCCCCTCAGCATATGTCCGGCTCTGGCATTGGGGCGGGGCAACTTTGGGAGCAGCCCCAGCCCTGCTCCTGCTCCCGGCTGGGCACCCAGCTGCTGGGACACAGGTGTGTCCTGATGCCACCGTCTACTCCTTTGAGAAGGGGAGGACAGAGTGCATCAGGGAGTTTGGTGTGGCTTACATGCGGCAAGGAGAAGGTGCAGCCCCAAACTGGCTTTCACTTCTAGAACCTTTTGCTATTGCGGGAGCAGCTGCTGGAGCTTTTCAACCGAGCTGCAAGAGTGAAAAGTGTGATGGCATGTCTATCTGAGAAGGAAGGTTCGGTGCCGCAGCCTGTTGTGCACAATTTATATGCTGATAAGAGAAGGGGGTGCTTTTGCAACGTTTTCCTTCCTGACACTTCTGTCTCTGTGAGCTTTAGCTGCTTGGACTCAGGGATACCGAAGGTATGTGAAAGTGACTGGGATGCGAGAATCATGTTGCACAGGGAACAGGGAAGGTCAGCAAATGTTTCCTGTCCTGGCACATCTCTCAGTCTGAACTGCAGCTGCAGATGCTTCACTTCCGCCAAGGACTCTGCCACCTTGAGAGAAGGATGCGCTCTATGGAGTTGAGAAAGAAAGTGCGTCTCACTAGCTTCTTTCCTCTACTTCATAGACAGCAAAGGGGCTATGAAAGGCAGCACTGGCTTTTTGTTCTAGGACTTCTTCTTTACAAGCAGCTGCTGGATGTTTGGAAGGGGGTTTGGGATATGCAAAAATGAGAGGCTAAGATGGTAAGAGGGTAAGATGGAAGTCATCTGGCAAAAGCAGAGCTCACAAAAGGGCCAGCTGAGAAAGCTCTTGCTGCCTACAACTTCAACTGCACCCCTCAAAGCAGCAGCACACACGCTGCTCTCGGCACTTTCCTTCTCAGCTCTACGCACCATCCTAAGCCTTGCCTCTCCCACACTCAGGATCCAAAGACAACGGCACCAGGGACTGCTCACACACTAAAGGCACCAGGACAAAAGGCTCACCAGCTTGGCCTTTGCATTCCCGCTGACAGCTCCACAGCTTGAACCCAGAGAACTGCCTGCTGCCAACAGCCTTTCCAATCACTCTGAGCACCTCATGACAAGGAGTGTGGGGAATGAATCTCCAGCAGCCTCCTGCCCCAGGCTGTCCCCCGGGAGCAGCCCTGCTCCAGGCCGTGACTGCCACCTGCACAGCCAAAGGACCCAGAGCCGGTGTTACACGCCACGGCTGTGCCTGGCACAGAGACACCAGTGGCCACACAAGTGGCCATGGCACTGTCCACACACAGTCCCTGCTGCTGCTCCCCCAGCCGCTGGCACCAACTCCCAGCCACCCACTCCTAAAGCCACGGGGCCCACTGGGACACTGCGGGGGCTCGTGGAAGCCAGCGGCCATTGTGACACAGCGGGGCTGCACAGAGCCCACGGTGCTTTGTGACCCATGGCTCCCAGGAGAGCCTTTGTGATGCTGGGGAACTACAAGGAAGCCTGGCTCCTCTGTGACACCACCACAGAAGCTCAGGGGAGCCCTGGAGACCGTGCTGATGCTATTGAACCTGATGCAACCCTGCCTCCTCTGTGACACCACAGAAGCTCTTGGAGCCCTGGAGACCGTGCTGATGCTATGGAACCTGATGCAACCCTGCCTCCTCTGTGACACCACAGAACCTCTGGGAGCCCTGGAGACCGTGCTGATGCTATGGAACCTGATGCAACCCTGCCTCCACTGTGACACCACAGAAGCTCAGGGAGCCCTGGAGACTGTGGTGATGCTATGGAACCTGATGCAACCCTGCCTCCACTGTGACACCACAGAACCTCTGGGAGCCCTGGAGACCGTGCTGATGCTATGGAACCTGATGCAACCCTGCCTCCACTGTGACACCACAGAAGCTCGGGGAGCTCTGCAGACCGTGGGGATGCTGGCGAAGCTGACGGAACCCTGGGCACCACAGTGACGCTATGGAACCTGGTGGAACCGAGGGGCCACAGTGACACTGTGGGGCCTTTTGGAAGCAACAGGACCCTGGTGGGAAGCCACGGGATGATTAATCCTGCACGAACCTGCTCCAGGTGGGCTCCTCTCTCCCGGCTTCCACAGGTGCTGCTAGGATCCCACTCCGGCACTGGCTTGGCACGGGCTCACGGCTTCCTTTGGCAATGGCTCTGCTCCAGGATGGCATGCTGCAGAGAATGCAGGTAGATTTTGTGCTCACTCCTGGCATGCAGCTGGACAATAAAGCCTGATCCAGCCCCCCCTCAGCATATGTCCGGCTCTGGCATTGGGGCGGGGCAACTTTGGGAGCAGCCCCAGCCCTGCTCCTGCTCCCGGCTGGGCACCCAGCTGCTGGGACACAGGTGTGTCCTGATGCCACCGTCTACTCCTTTGAGAAGGGGAGGACAGAGTGCATCAGGGAGTTTGGTGTGGCTTACATGCGGCAAGGAGAAGGTGCAGCCCCAAACTGGCTTTCACTTCTAGAACCTTTTGCTATTGCGGGAGCAGCTGCTGGAGCTTTTCAACCGAGCTGCAAGAGTGAAAAGTGTGATGGCATGTCTATCTGAGAAGGAAGGTTCGGTGCCGCAGCCTGTTGTGCACAATTTATATGCTGATAAGAGAAGGGGGTGCTTTTGGAACGTTTTCCTTCCTGACACTTCTGTCTCTGTGAGCTTTAGCTGCTTGGACTCAGGGATACCGAAGGTATGTGAAAGTGACTGGGATGCGAGAATCATGTTGCACAGGGAACAGGGAAGGTCAGCAAATGTTTCCTGTCCTGGCACATCTCTCAGTCTGAACTGCAGCTGCAGATGCTTCACTTCCGCCAAGGACTCTGCCACCTTGAGAGAAGGATGCGCTCTATGGAGTTGAGAAAGAAAGTGCGTCTCACTAGCTTCTTTCCTCTACTTCATAGACAGCAAAGGGGCTATGAAAGGCAGCACTGGCTTTTTGTTCTAGGACTTCTTCTTTACAAGCAGCTGCTGGATGTTTGGAAGGGGGTTTGGGATATGCAAAAATGAGAGGCTAAGATGGTAAGAGGGTAAGATGGAAGTCATCTGGCAAAAGCAGAGCTCACAAAAGGGCCAGCTGAGAAAGCTCTTGCTGCCTACAACTTCAACTGCACCCCTCAAAGCAGCAGCACACACGCTGCTCTCGGCACTTTCCTTCTCAGCTCTACGCACCATCCTAAGCCTTGCCTCTCCCACACTCAGGATCCAAAGACAACGGCACCAGGGACTGCTCACACACTAAAGGCACCAGGACAAAAGGCTCACCAGCTTGGCCTTTGCATTCCCGCTGACAGCTCCACAGCTTGAACCCAGAGAACTGCCTGCTGCCAACAGCCTTTCCAATCACTCTGAGCACCTCATGACAAGGAGTGTGGGGAATGAATCTCCAGCAGCCTCCTGCCCCAGGCTGTCCCCCGGGAGCAGCCCTGCTCCAGGCCGTGACTGCCACCTGCACAGCCAAAGGACCCAGAGCCGGTGTTACACACCACGGCTGTGCCTGGCACAGAGACACCAGTGGCCACACAAGTGGCCATGGCACTGTCCACACACAGTCCCTGCTGCTGCTCCCCCAGCCGCTGGCACCAACTCCCAGCCACCCACTCCTAAAGCCACGGGGCCCACTGGGACACTGCGGGGGCTCGTGGAAGCCAGCGGCCATTGTGACACAGCGGGGCTGCACAGAGCCCACGGTGCTTTGTGACCCGTGGCTCCCAGGAGAGCCTTTGTGATGCTGGGGAACTACAAGGAAGCCTGGCTCCTCTGTGACACCACCACAGAAGCTCAGGGGAGCCCTGGAGACCGTGCTGATGCTATGGAACCTGATGCAACCCTGCCTCCTCTGTGACACCACAGAAGCTCTTGGAGCCCTGGAGACCGTGGTGATGCTATGGAACCTGATGCAACCCTGCCTCCTCTGTGACACCACAGAAGCTCAGGGAGCCCTGGAGACCGTGCTGATGCTATGGAACCTGATGCAACCCTGCCTCCACTGTGACACCACAGAAGCTCAGGGAGCCCTGGAGACTGTGGTGATGCTATGGAACCTGATGCAACCCTGCCTCCACTGTGACACCACAGAACCTCTGGGAGCCCTGGAGACCGTGCTGATGCTATGGAACCTGATGCAACCCTGCCTCCACTGTGACACCACAGAAGCTCGGGGAGCTCTGCAGACCGTGGGGATGCTGGCGAAGCTGACGGAACCCTGGGCACCACAGTGACGCTATGGAACCTGGTGGAACCGAGGGGCCACAGTGACACTGTGGGGCCTTTTGGAAGCAACAGGACCCTGGTGGGAAGCCACGGGATGATTAATCCTGCACGAACCTGCTCCAGGTGGGCTCCTCTCTCCCGGCTTCCACAGGTGCTGCTAGGATCCCACTCCGGCACTGGCTTGGCACGGGCTCACGGCTTCCTTTGGCAATGGCTCTGCTCCAGGATGGCATGCTGCAGAGAATGCAGGTAGATTTTGTGCTCACTCCTGGCATGCAGCTGGACAATAAAGCCTGATCCAGCCCCCCCTCAGCATATGTCCGGCTCTGGCATTGGGGCGGGGCAACTTTGGGAGCAGCCCCAGCCCTGCTCCTGCTCCCGGCTGGGCACCCAGCTGCTGGGACACAGGTGTGTCCTGATGCCACCGTCTACTCCTTTGAGAAGGGGAGGACAGAGTGCATCAGGGAGTTTGGTGTGGCTTACATGCGGCAAGGAGAAGGTGCAGCCCCAAACTGGCTTTCACTTCTAGAACCTTTTGCTATTGCGGGAGCAGCTGCTGGAGCTTTTCAACCGAGCTGCAAGAGTGAAAAGTGTGATGGCATGTCTATCTGAGAAG
The DNA here is from genome assembly GCF_041296385.1 of Aphelocoma coerulescens. Lineage (NCBI taxonomy): Eukaryota > Metazoa > Chordata > Aves > Passeriformes > Corvidae > Aphelocoma > Aphelocoma coerulescens. Next base: position 1,351,935 of record NW_027184068.1, read on the forward strand.
GAAGGTTCGGTGCCGCAGCCTGTTGTGCACAATTTATATGCTGATAAGAGAAGGGGGTGCTTTTGCAACGTTTTCCTTCCTGACACTTCTGTCTCTGTGAGCTTTAGCTGCTTGGACTCAGGGATACCGAAGGTATGTGAAAGTGACTGGGATGCGAGAATCATGTTGCACAGGGAACAGGGAAGGTCAGCAAATGTTTCCTGTCCTGGCACATCTCTCAGTCTGAACTGCAGCTGCAGATGCTTCACTTCCGCCAAGGACTCTGCCACCTTGAGAGAAGGATGCGCTCTATGGAGTTGAGAAAGAAAGTGCGTCTCACTAGCTTCTTTCCTCTACTTCATAGACAGCAAAGGGGCTATGAAAGGCAGCACTGGCTTTTTGTTCTAGGACTTCTTCTTTACAAGCAGCTGCTGGATGTTTGGAAGGGGGTTTGGGATATGCAAAAATGAGAGGCTAAGATGGTAAGAGGGTAAGATGGAAGTCATCTGGCAAAAGCAGAGCTCACAAAAGGGCCAGCTGAGAAAGCTCTTGCTGCCTACAACTTCAACTGCACCCCTCAAAGCAGCAGCACACACGCTGCTCTCGGCACTTTCCTTCTCAGCTCTACGCACCATCCTAAGCCTTGCCTCTCCCACACTCAGGATCCAAAGACAACGGCACCAGGGACTGCTCACACACTAAAGGCACCAGGACAAAAGGCTCACCAGCTTGGCCTTTGCATTCCCGCTGACAGCTCCACAGCTTGAACCCAGAGAACTGCCTGCTGCCAACAGCCTTTCCAATCACTCTGAGCACCTCATGACAAGGAGTGTGGGGAATGAATCTCCAGCAGCCTCCTGCCCCAGGCTGTCCCCCGGGAGCAGCCCTGCTCCAGGCCGTGACTGCCACCTGCACAGCCAAAGGACCCAGAGCCGGTGTTACACACCACGGCTGTGCCTGGCACAGAGACACCAGTGGCCACACAAGTGGCCATGGCACTGTCCACACACAGTCCCTGCTGCTGCTCCCCCAGCCGCTGGCACCAACTCCCAGCCACCCACTCCTAAAGCCACGGGGCCCACTGGGACACTGCGGGGGCTCGTGGAAGCCAGCGGCCATTGTGACACAGCGGGGCTGAACAGAGCCCACGGTGCTTTGTGACCCGTGGCTCCCAGGAGAGCCTTTGTGATGCTGGGGAACTACAAGGAAGCCTGGCTCCTCTGTGACACCACCACAGAAGCTCAGGGGAGCCCTGGAGACCGTGCTGATGCTATTGAACCTGATGCAACCCTGCCTCCTCTGTGACACCACAGAAGCTCTTGGAGCCCTGGAGACCGTGCTGATGCTATGGAACCTGATGCAACCCTGCCTCCTCTGTGACACCACAGAACCTCTGGGAGCCCTGGAGACCGTGCTGATGCTATGGAACCTGATGCAACCCTGCCTCCACTGTGACACCACAGAAGCTCAGGGAGCCCTGGAGACTGTGGTGATGCTATGGAACCTGATGCAACCCTGCCTCCACTGTGACACCACAGAACCTCTGGGAGCCCTGGAGACCGTGCTGATGCTATGGAACCTGATGCAACCCTGCCTCCACTGTGACACCACAGAAGCTCGGGGAGCTCTGCAGACCGTGGGGATGCTGGCGAAGCTGACGGAACCCTGGGCACCACAGTGACACTATGGAACCTGGTGGAACCGAGGGGCCACAGTGACACTGTGGGGCCTTTTGGAAGCAACAGGACCCTGGTGGGAAGCCACGGGATGATTAATCCTGCACGAACCTGCTCCAGGTGGGCTCCTCTCTCCCGGCTTCCACAGGTGCTGCTAGGATCCCACTCCGGCACTGGCTTGGCACGGGCTCACGGCTTCCTTTGGCAATGGCTCTGCTCCAGGATGGCATGCTGCAGAGAATGCAGGTAGATTTTGTGCTCACTCCTGGCATGCAGCTGGACAATAAAGCCTGATCCAGCCCCCCCTCAGCATATGTCCGGCTCTGGCATTGGGGCGGGGCAACTTTGGGAGCAGCCCCAGCCCTGCTCCTGCTCCCGGCTGGGCACCCAGCTGCTGGGACACAGGTGTGTCCTGATGCCACCGTCTACTCCTTTGAGAAGGGGAGGACAGAGTGCATCAGGGAGTTTGGTGTGGCTTACATGCGGCAAGGAGAAGGTGCAGCCCCAAACTGGCTTTCACTTCTAGAACCTTTTGCTATTGCGGGAGCAGCTGCTGGAGCTTTTCAACCGAGCTGCAAGAGTGAAAAGTGTGATGGCATGTCTATCTGAGAAGGAAGGTTCGGTGCCGCAGCCTGTTGTGCACAATTTATATGCTGATAAGAGAAGGGGGTGCTTTTGGAACGTTTTCCTTCCTGACACTTCTGTCTCTGTGAGCTTTAGCTGCTTGGACTCAGGGATACCGAAGGTATGTGAAAGTGACTGGGATGCGAGAATCATGTTGCACAGGGAACAGGGAAGGTCAGCAAATGTTTCCTGTCCTGGCACATCTCTCAGTCTGAACTGCAGCTGCAGATGCTTCACTTCCGCCAAGGACTCTGCCACCTTGAGAGAAGGATGCGCTCTATGGAGTTGAGAAAGAAAGTGCGTCTCACTAGCTTCTTTCCTCTACTTCATAGACAGCAAAGGGGCTATGAAAGGCAGCACTGGCTTTTTGTTCTAGGACTTCTTCTTTACAAGCAGCTGCTGGATGTTTGGAAGGGGGTTTGGGATATGCAAAAATGAGAGGCTAAGATGGTAAGAGGGTAAGATGGAAGTCATCTGGCAAAAGCAGAGCTCACAAAAGGGCCAGCTGAGAAAGCTCTTGCTGCCTACAACTTCAACTGCACCCCTCAAAGCAGCAGCACACACGCTGCTCTCGGCACTTTCCTTCTCAGCTCTACGCACCATCCTAAGCCTTGCCTCTCCCACACTCAGGATCCAAAGACAACGGCACCAGGGACTGCTCACACACTAAAGGCACCAGGACAAAAGGCTCACCAGCTTGGCCTTTGCATTCCCGCTGACAGCTCCACAGCTTGAACCCAGAGAACTGCCTGCTGCCAACAGCCTTTCCAATCACTCTGAGCACCTCATGACAAGGAGTGTGGGGAATGAATCTCCAGCAGCCTCCTGCCCCAGGCTGTCCCCCGGGAGCAGCCCTGCTCCAGGCCGTGACTGCCACCTGCACAGCCAAAGGACCCAGAGCCGGTGTTACACACCACGGCTGTGCCTGGCACAGAGACACCAGTGGCCACACAAGTGGCCATGGCACTGTCCACACACAGTCCCTGCTGCTGCTCCCCCAGCCGCTGGCACCAACTCCCAGCCACCCACTCCTAAAGCCACGGGGCCCACTGGGACACTGCGGGGGCTCGTGGAAGCCAGCGGCCATTGTGACACAGCGGGGCTGCACAGAGCCCACGGTGCTTTGTGACCCGTGGCTCCCAGGAGAGCCTTTGTGATGCTGGGGAACTACAAGGAAGCCTGGCTCCTCTGTGACACCACCACAGAAGCTCAGGGGAGCCCTGGAGACCGTGCTGATGCTATTGAACCTGATGCAACCCTGCCTCCTCTGTGACACCACAGAAGCTCTTGGAGCCCTGGAGACCGTGCTGATGCTATGGAACCTGATGCAACCCTGCCTCCACTGTGACACCACAGAACCTCTGGGAGCCCTGGAGACTGTGGTGATGCTATGGAACCTGATGCAACCCTGCCTCCACTGTGACACCACAGAACCTCTGAGAGCCCTGGAGACCGTGCTGATGCTATGGAACCTGATGCAACCCTGCCTCCACTGTGACACCACAGAAGCTCGGGGAGCTCTGCAGACCGTGGGGATGCTGGCGAAGCTGACGGAACCCTGGGCACCACAGTGACGCTATGGAACCTGGTGGAACCGAGGGGCCACAGTGACACTGTGGGGCCTTTTGGAAGCAACAGGACCCTGGTGGGAAGCCACGGGATGATTAATCCTGCACGAACCTGCTCCAGGTGGGCTCCTCTCTCCCGGCTTCCACAGGTGCTGCTAGGATCCCACTCCGGCACTGGCTTGGCACGGGCTCACGGCTTCCTTTGGCAATGGCTCTGCTCCAGGATGGCATGCTGCAGAGAATGCAGGTAGATTTTGTGCTCACTCCTGGCATGCAGCTGGACAATAAAGCCTGATCCAGCCCCCCCTCAGCATATGTCCGGCTCTGGCATTGGGGCAGGGCAACTTTGGGAGCAGCCCCAGCCCTGCTCCTGCTCCCGGCTGGGCACCCAGCTGCTGGGACACAGGTGTGTCCTGATGCCACCGTCTACTCCTTTGAGAAGGGGAGGACAGAGTGCATCAGGGAGTTTGGTGTGGCTTACATGCGGCAAGGAGAAGGTGCAGCCCCAAACTGGCTTTCACTTCTAGAACCTTTTGCTATTGCGGGAGCAGCTGCTGGAGCTTTTCAACCGAGCTGCAAGAGTGAAAAGTGTGATGGCATGTCTATCTGAGAAGGAAGGTTCGGTGCCGCAGCCTGTTGTGCACAATTTATATGCTGATAAGAGAAGGGGGTGCTTTTGCAACGTTTTCCTTCCTGACACTTCTGTCTCTGTGAGCTTTAGCTGCTTGGACTCAGGGATACCGAAGGTATGTGAAAGTGACTGGGATGCGAGAATCATGTTGCACAGGGAACAGGGAAGGTCAGCAAATGTTTCCTGTCCTGGCACATCTCTCAGTCTGAACTGCAGCTGCAGATGCTTCACTTCCGCCAAGGACTCTGCCACCTTGAGAGAAGGATGCGCTCTATGGAGTTGAGAAAGAAAGTGCGTCTCACTAGCTTCTTTCCTCTACTTCATAGACAGCAAAGGGGCTATGAAAGGCAGCACTGGCTTTTTGTTCTAGGACTTCTTCTTTACAAGCAGCTGCTGGATGTTTGGAAGGGGGTTTGGGATATGCAAAAATGAGAGGCTAAGATGGTAAGAGGGTAAGATGGAAGTCATCTGGCAAAAGCAGAGCTCACAAAAGGGCCAGCTGAGAAAGCTCTTGCTGCCTACAACTTCAACTGCACCCCTCAAAGCAGCAGCACACACGCTGCTCTCGGCACTTTCCTTCTCAGCTCTACGCACCATCCTAAGCCTTGCCTCTCCCACACTCAGGATCCAAAGACAACGGCACCAGGGACTGCTCACACACTAAAGGCACCAGGAAAAAAGGCTCACCAGCTTGGCCTTTGCATTCCCGCTGACAGCTCCACAGCTTGAACCCAGAGAACTGCCTGCTGCCAACAGCCTTTCCAATCACTCTGAGCACCTCATGACAAGGAGTGTGGGGAATGAATCTCCAGCAGCCTCCTGCCCCAGGCTGTCCCCCGGGAGCAGCCCTGCTCCAGGCCGTGACTGCCACCTGCACAGCCAAAGGACCCAGAGCCGGTGTTACACACCACGGCTGTGCCTGGCACAGAGACACCAGTGGCCACACAAGTGGCCATGGCACTGTCCACACACAGTCCCTGCTGCTGCTCCCCCAGCCGCTGGCACCAACTCCCAGCCACCCACTCCTAAAGCCACGGGGCCCACTGGGACACTGCAGGGGCTCGTGGAAGCCAGCGGCCATTGTGACACAGCGGGGCTGCACAGAGCCCACGGTGCTTTGTGACCCGTGGCTCCCAGGAGAGCCTTTGTGATGCTGGGGAACTACAAGGAAGCCTGGCTCCTCTGTGACACCACCACAGAAGCTCAGGGGAGCCCTGGAGACCGTGCTGATGCTATTGAACCTGATGCAACCCTGCCTCCTCTGTGACACCACAGAAGCTCTTGGAGCCCTGGAGACCGTGGTGATGCTATGGAACCTGATGCAACCCTGCCTCCTCTGTGACACCACAGAACCTCTGGGAGCCCTGGAGACCGTGCTGATGCTATGGAACCTGATGCAACCCTGCCTCCACTGTGACACCACAGAAGCTCAGGGAGCCCTGGAGACTGTGGTGATGCTATGGAACCTGATGCAACCCTGCCTCCACTGTGACACCACAGAACCTCTGGGAGCCCTGGAGACCGTGCTGATGCTATGGAACCTGATGCAACCCTGCCTCCACTGTGACACCACAGAAGCTCGGGGAGCTCTGCAGACCGTGGGGATGCTGGCGAAGCTGACGGAACCCTGGGCACCACAGTGACACTATGGAACCTGGTGGAACCGAGGGGCCACAGTGACACTGTGGGGCCTTTTGGAAGCAACAGGACCCTGGTGGGAAGCCACGGGATGATTAATCCTGCACGAACCTGCTCCAGGTGGGCTCCTCTCTCCCGGCTTCCACAGGTGCTGCTAGGATCCCACTCCGGCACTGGCTTGGCACGGGCTCACGGCTTCCTTTGGCAATGGCTCTGCTCCAGGATGGCATGCTGCAGAGAATGCAGGTAGATTTTGTGCTCACTCCTGGCATGCAGCTGGACAATAAAGCCTGATCCAGCCCCCCCTCAGCATATGTCCGGCTCTGGCATTGGGGCGGGGCAACTTTGGGAGCAGCCCCAGCCCTGCTCCTGCTCCCGGCTGGGCACCCAGCTGCTGGGACACAGGTGTGTCCTGATGCCACCGTCTACTCCTTTGAGAAGGGGAGGACAGAGTGCATCAGGGAGTTTGGTGTGGCTTACATGCGGCAAGGAGAAGGTGCAGCCCCAAACTGGCTTTCACTTCTAGAACCTTTTGCTATTGCGGGAGCAGCTGCTGGAGCTTTTCAACCGAGCTGCAAGAGTGAAAAGTGTGATGGCATGTCTATCTGAGAAGGAAGGTTCGGTGCCGCAGCCTGTTGTGCACAATTTATATGCTGATAAGAGAAGGGGGTGCTTTTGCAACGTTTTCCTTCCTGACACTTCTGTCTCTGTGAGCTTTAGCTGCTTGGACTCAGGGATACCGAAGGTATGTGAAAGTGACTGGGATGCGAGAATCATGTTGCACAGGGAACAGGGAAGGTCAGCAAATGTTTCCTGTCCTGGCACATCTCTCAGTCTGAACTGCAGCTGCAGATGCTTCACTTCCGCCAAGGACTCTGCCACCTTGAGAGAAGGATGCGCTCTATGGAGTTGAGAAAGAAAGTGCGTCTCACTAGCTTCTTTCCTCTACTTCATAGACAGCAAAGGGGCTATGAAAGGCAGCACTGGCTTTTTGTTCTAGGACTTCTTCTTTACAAGCAGCTGCTGGATGTTTGGAAGGGGGTTTGGGATATGCAAAAATGAGAGGCTAAGATGGTAAGAGGGTAAGATGGAAGTCATCTGGCAAAAGCAGAGCTCACAAAAGGGCCAGCTGAGAAAGCTCTTGCTGCCTACAACTTCAACTGCACCCCTCAAAGCAGCAGCACACACGCTGCTCTCGGCACTTTCCTTCTCAGCTCTACGCACCATCCTAAGCCTTGCCTCTCCCACACTCAGGATCCAAAGACAACGGCACCAGGGACTGCTCACACACTAAAGGCACCAGGACAAAAGGCTCCCCAGCTTGGCCTTTGCATTCCCGCTGACAGCTCCACAGCTTGAACCCAGAGAACTGCCTGCTGCCAACAGCCTTTCCAATCACTCTGAGCACCTCATGACAAGGAGTGTGGGGAATGAATCTCCAGCAGCCTCCTGCCCCAGGCTGTCCCCCGGGAGCAGCCCTGCTCCAGGCCGTGACTGCCACCTGCACAGCCAAAGGACCCAGAGCCGGTGTTACACACCACGGCTGTGCCTGGCACAGAGACACCAGTGGCCACACAAGTGGCCATGGCACTGTCCACACACAGTCCCTGCTGCTGCTCCCCCAGCCGCTGGCACCAACTCCCAGCCACCCACTCCTAAAGCCACGGGGCCCACTGGGACACTGCGGGGGCTCGTGGAAGCCAGCGGCCATTGTGACACAGCGGGGCTGCACAGAGCCCACGGTGCTTTGTGACCCGTGGCTCCCAGGAGAGCCTTTGTGATGCTGGGGAACTACAAGGAAGCCTGGCTCCTCTGTGACACCACCACAGAAGCTCAGGGGAGCCCTGGAGACCGTGCTGATGCTATTGAACCTGATGCAACCCTGCCTCCTCTGTGACACCACAGAAGCTCTTGGAGCCCTGGAGACCGTGCTGATGCTATGGAACCTGATGCAACCCTGCCTCCTCTGTGACACCACAGAACCTCTGGGAGCCCTGGAGACCGTGCTGATGCTATGGAACCTGATGCAACCCTGCCTCCACTGTGACACCACAGAAGCTCAGGGAGCCCTGGAGACTGTGGTGATGCTATGGAACCTGATGCAACCCTGCCTCCACTGTGACACCACAGAACCTCTGGGAGCCCTGGAGACCGTGCTGATGCTATGGAACCTGATGCAACCCTGCCTCCACTGTGACACCACAGAAGCTCGGGGAGCTCTGCAGACCGTGGGGATGCTGGCGAAGCTGACGGAACCCTGGGCACCACAGTGACGCTATGGAACCTGGTGGAACCGAGGGGCCACAGTGACACTGTGGGGCCTTTTGGAAGCAACAGGACCCTGGTGGGAAGCCACGGGATGATTAATCCTGCACGAACCTGCTCCAGGTGGGCTCCTCTCTCCCGGCTTCCACAGGTGCTGCTAGGATCCCACTCCGGCACTGGCTTGGCACGGGCTCACGGCTTCCTTTGGCAATGGCTCTGCTCCAGGATGGCATGCTGCAGAGAATGCAGGTAGATTTTGTGCTCACTCCTGGCATGCAGCTGGACAATAAAGCCTGATCCAGCCCCCCCTCAGCATATGTCCGGCTCTGGCATTGGGGCAGGGCAACTTTGGGAGCAGCCCCAGCCCTGCTCCTGCTCCCGGCTGGGCACCCAGCTGCTGGGACACAGGTGTGTCCTGATGCCACCGTCTACTCCTTTGAGAAGGGGAGGACAGAGTGCATCAGGGAGTTTGGTGTGGCTTACATGCGGCAAGGAGAAGGTGCAGCCCCAAACTGGCTTTCACTTCTAGAACCTTTTGCTATTGCGGGAGCAGCTGCTGGAGCTTTTCAACCGAGCTGCAAGAGTGAAAAGTGTGATGGCATGTCTATCTGAGAAGGAAGGTTCGGTGCCGCAGCCTGTTGTGCACAATTTATATGCTGATAAGAGAAGGGGGTGCTTTTGGAACGTTTTCCTTCCTGACACTTCTGTCTCTGTGAGCTTTAGCTGCTTGGACTCAGGGATACCGAAGGTATGTGAAAGTGACTGGGATGCGAGAATCATGTTGCACAGGGAACAGGGAAGGTCAGCAAATGTTTCCTGTCCTGGCACATCTCTCAGTCTGAACTGCAGCTGCAGATGCTTCACTTCCGCCAAGGACTCTGCCACCTTGAGAGAAGGATGCGCTCTATGGAGTTGAGAAAGAAAGTGCGTCTCACTAGCTTCTTTCCTCTACTTCATAGACAGCAAAGGGGCTATGAAAGGCAGCACTGGCTTTTGGTTCTAGGACTTCTTCTTTACAAGCAGCTGCTGGATGTTTGGAAGGGGGTTTGGGATATGCAAAAATGAGAGGCTAAGATGGTAAGAGGGTAAGATGGAAGTCATCTGGCAAAAGCAGAGCTCACAAAAGGGCCAGCTGAGAAAGCTCTTGCTGCCTACAACTTCAACTGCACCCCTCAAAGCAGCAGCACACACGCTGCTCTCGGCACTTTCCTTCTCAGCTCTACGCACCATCCTAAGCCTTGCCTCTCCCACACTCAGGATCCAAAGACAACGGCACCAGGGACTGCTCACACACTAAAGGCACCAGGAAAAAAGGCTCACCAGCTTGGCCTTTGCATTCCCGCTGACAGCTCCACAGCTTGAACCCAGAGAACTGCCTGCTGCCAACAGCCTTTCCAATCACTCTGAGCACCTCATGACAAGGAGTGTGGGGAATGAATCTCCAGCAGCCTCCTGCCCCAGGCTGTCCCCCGGGAGCAGCCCTGCTCCAGGCCGTGACTGCCACCTGCACAGCCAAAGGACCCAGAGCCGGTGTTACACACCACGGCTGTGCCTGGCACAGAGACACCAGTGGCCACACAAGTGGCCATGGCACTGTCCACACACAGTCCCTGCTGCTGCTCCCCCAGCCGCTGGCACCAACTCCCAGCCACCCACTCCTAAAGCCACGGGGCCCACTGGGACACTGCAGGGGCTCGTGGAAGCCAGCGGCCATTGTGACACAGCGGGGCTGCACAGAGCCCACGGTGCTTTGTGACCCGTGGCTCCCAGGAGAGCCTTTGTGATGCTGGGGAACTACAAGGAAGCCTGGCTCCTCTGTGACACCACCACAGAAGCTCAGGGGAGCCCTGGAGACCGTGCTGATGCTATGGAACCTGATGCAACCCTGCCTCCTCTGTGACACCACAGAAGCTCTTGGAGCCCTGGAGACCGTGGTGATGCTATGGAACCTGATGCAACCCTGCCTCCTCTGTGACACCACAGAACCTCTGGGAGCCCTGGAGACCGTGCTGATGCTATGGAACCTGATGCAACCCTGCCTCCACTGTGACACCACAGAAGCTCAGGGAGCCCTGGAGACTGTGGTGATGCTATGGAACCTGATGCAACCCTGCCTCCACTGTGACACCACAGAACCTCTGGGAGCCCTGGAGACCGTGCTGATGCTATGGAACCTGATGCAACCCTGCCTCCACTGTGACACCACAGAAGCTCGGGGAGCTCTGCAGACCGTGGGGATGCTGGCGAAGCTGACGGAACCCTGGGCACCACAGTGACGCTATGGAACCTGGTGGAACCGAGGGGCCACAGTGACACTGTGGGGCCTTTTGGAAGCAACAGGACCCTGGTGGGAAGCCACGGGATGATTAATCCTGCACGAACCTGCTCCAGGTGGGCTCCTCTCTCCCGGCTTCCACAGGTGCTGCTAGGATCCCACTCCGGCACTGGCTTGGCACGGGCTCACGGCTTCCTTTGGCAATGGCTCTGCTCCAGGATGGCATGCTGCAGAGAATGCAGGTAGATTTTGTGCTCACTCCTGGCATGCAGCTGGACAATAAAGCCTGATCCAGCCCCCCCTCAGCATATGTCCGGCTCTGGCATTGGGGCGGGGCAACTTTGGGAGCAGCCCCAGCCCTGCTCCTGCTCCCGGCTGGGCACCCAGCTGCTGGGACACAGGTGTGTCCTGATGCCACCGTCTACTCCTTTGAGAAGGGGAGGACAGAGTGCATCAGGGAGTTTGGTGTGGCTTACATGCGGCAAGGAGAAGGTGCAGCCCCAAACTGGCTTTCACTTCTAGAACCTTTTGCTATTGCGGGAGCAGCTGCTGGAGCTTTTCAACCGAGCTGCAAGAGTGAAAAGTGTGATGGCATGTCTATCTGAGAAGGAAGGTTCGGTGCCGCAGCCTGTTGTGCACAATTTATATGCTGATAAGAGAAGGGGGTGCTTTTGGAACGTTTTCCTTCCTGACACTTCTGTCTCTGTGAGCTTTAGCTGCTTGGACTCAGGGATACCGAAGGTATGTGAAAGTGACTGGGATGCGAGAATCATGTTGCACAGGGAACAGGGAAGGTCAGCAAATGTTTCCTGTCCTGGCACATCTCTCAGTCTGAACTGCAGCTGCAGATGCTTCACTTCCGCCAAGGACTCTGCCACCTTGAGAGAAGGATGCGCTCTATGGAGTTGAGAAAGAAAGTGCGTCTCACTAGCTTCTTTCCTCTACTTCATAGACAGCAAAGGGGCTATGAAAGGCAGCACTGGCTTTTTGTTCTAGGACTTCTTCTTTACAAGCAGCTGCTGGATGTTTGGAAGGGGGTTTGGGATATGCAAAAATGAGAGGCTAAGATGGTAAGAGGGTAAGATGGAAGTCATCTGGCAAAAGCAGAGCTCACAAAAGGGCCAGCTGAGAAAGCTCTTGCTGCCTACAACTTCAACTGCACCCCTCAAAGCAGCAGCACACACGCTGCTCTCGGCACTTTCCTTCTCAGCTCTACGCACCATCCTAAGCCTTGCCTCTCCCACACTCAGGATCCAAAGACAACGGCACCAGGGACTGCTCACACACTAAAGGCACCAGGACAAAAGGCTCACCAGCTTGGCCTTTGCATTCCCGCTGACAGCTCCACAGCTTGAACCCAGAGAACTGCCTGCTGCCAACAGCCTTTCCAATCACTCTGAGCACCTCATGACAAGGAGTGTGGGGAATGAATCTCCAGCAGCCTCCTGCCCCAGGCTGTCCCCCGGGAGCAGCCCTGCTCCAGGCCGTGACTGCCACCTGCACAGCCAAAGGACCCAGAGCCGGTGTTACACACCACGGCTGTGCCTGGCACAGAGACACCAGTGGCCACACAAGTGGCCATGGCACTGTCCACACACAGTCCCTGCTGCTGCTCCCCCAGCCGCTGGCACCAACTCCCAGCCACCCACTCCTAAAGCCACGGGGCCCACTGGGACACTGCGGGGGCTCGTGGAAGCCAGCGGCCATTGTGACACAGCGGGGCTGCACAGAGCCCACGGTGCTTTGTGACCCGTGGCTCCCAGGAGAGCCTTTGTGATGCTGGGGAACTACAAGGAAGCCTGGCTCCTCTGTGACACCACCACAGAAGCTCAGGGGAGCCCTGGAGACCGTGCTGATGCTATTGAACCTGATGCAACCCTGCCTCCTCTGTGACACCACAGAAGCTCTTGGAGCCCTGGAGACCGTGCTGATGCTATGGAACCTGATGCAACCCTGCCTCCTCTGTGACACCACAGAACCTCTGGGAGCCCTGGAGACCGTGCTGATGCTATGGAACCTGATGCAACCCTGCCTCCACTGTGACACCACAGAACCTCTGGGAGCCCTGGAGACTGTGGTGATGCTATGGAACCTGATGCAACCCTGCCTCCACTGTGACACCACAGAACCTCTGGGAGCCCTGGAGACCGTGCTGATGCTATGGAACCTGATGCAACCCTGCCTCCACTGTGACACCACAGAAGCTCGGGGAGCTCTGCAGACCGTGGGGATGCTGGCGAAGCTGACGGAACCCTGGGCACCACAGTGACGCTATGGAACCTGGTGGAACCGAGGGGCCACAGTGACACTGTGGGGCCTTTTGGAAGCAACAGGACCCTGGTGGGAAGCCACGGGATGATTAATCCTGCACGAACCTGCTCCAGGTGGGCTCCTCTCTCCCGGCTTCCACAGGTGCTGCTAGGATCCCACTCCGGCACTGGCTTGGCACGGGCTCACGGCTTCCTTTGGCAATGGCTCTGCTCCAGGATGGCATGCTGCAGAGAATGCAGGTAGATTTTGTGCTCACTCCTGGCATGCAGCTGGACAATAAAGCCTGATCCAGCCCCCCCTCAGCATATGTCCGGCTCTGGCATTGGGGCAGGGCAACTTTGGGAGCAGCCCCAGCCCTGCTCCTGCTCCCGGCTGGGCACCCAGCTGCTGGGACACAGGTGTGTCCTGATGCCACCGTCTACTCCTTTGAGAAGGGGAGGACAGAGTGCATCAGGGAGTTTGGTGTGGCTTACATGCGGCAAGGAGAAGGTGCAGCCCCAAACTGGCTTTCACTTCTAGAACCTTTTGCTATTGCGGGAGCAGCTGCTGGAGCTTTTCAACCGAGCTGCAAGAGTGAAAAGTGTGATGGCATGTCTATCTGAGAAGGAAGGTTCGGTGCCGCAGCCTGTTGTGCACAATTTATATGCTGATAAGAGAAGGGGGTGCTTTTGGAACGTTTTCCTTCCTGACACTTCTGTCTCTGTGAGCTTTAGCTGCTTGGACTCAGGGATACCGAAGGTATGTGAAAGTGACTGGGATGCGAGAATCATGTTGCACAGGGAACAGGGAAGGTCAGCAAATGTTTCCTGTCCTGGCACATCTCTCAGTCTGAACTGCAGCTGCAGATGCTTCACTTCCGCCAAGGACTCTGCCACCTTGAGAGAAGGATGCGCTCTATGGAGTTGAGAAAGAAAGTGCGTCTCACTAGCTTCTTTCCTCTACTTCATAGACAGCAAAGGGGCTATGAAAGGCAGCACTGGCTTTTTGTTCTAGGACTTCTTCTTTACAAGCAGCTGCTGGATGTTTGGAAGGGGGTTTGGGATATGCAAAAATGAGAGGCTAAGATGGTAAGAGGGTAAGATGGAAGTCATCTGGCAAAAGCAGAGCTCACAAAAGGGCCAGCTGAGAAAGCTCTTGCTGCCTACAACTTCAACTGCACCCCTCAAAGCAGCAGCACACACGCTGCTCTCGGCACTTTCCTTCTCAGCTCTACGCACCATCCTAAGCCTTGCCTCTCCCACACTCAGGATCCAAAGACAACGGCACCAGGGACTGCTCACACACTAAAGGCACCAGGACAAAAGGCTCACCAGCTTGGCCTTTGCATTCCCGCTGACAGCTCCACAGCTTGAACCCAGAGAACTGCCTGCTGCCAACAGCCTTTCCAATCACTCTGAGCACCTCATGACAAGGAGTGTGGGGAATGAATCTCCAGCAGCCTCCTGCCCCAGGCTGTCCCCCGGGAGCAGCCCTGCTCCAGGCCGTGACTGCCACCTGCACAGCCAAAGGACCCAGAGCCGGTGTTACACACCACGGCTGTGCCTGGCACAGAGACACCAGTGGCCACACAAGTGGCCATGGCACTGTCCACACACAGTCCCTGCTGCTGCTCCCCCAGCCGCTGGCACCAACTCCCAGCCACCCACTCCTAAAGCCACGGGGCCCACTGGGACACTGCGGGGGCTCGTGGAAGCCAGCGGCCATTGTGACACAGCGGGGCTGCACAGAGCCCACGGTGCTTTGTGACCCGTGGCTCCCAGGAGAGCCTTTGTGATGCTGGGGAACTACAAGGAAGCCTGGCTCCTCTGTGACACCACCACAGAAGCTCAGGGGAGCCCTGGAGACCGTGCTGATGCTATTGAACCTGATGCAACCCTGCCTCCTCTGTGACACCACAGAAGCTCTTGGAGCCCTGGAGACCGTGGTGATGCTATGGAACCTGATGCAACCCTGCCTCCTCTGTGACACCACAGAACCTCTGGGAGCCCTGGAGACCGTGCTGATGCTATGGAACCTGATGCAACCCTGCCTCCACTGTGACACCACAGAAGCTCAGGGAGCCCTGGAGACTGTGGTGATGCTATGGAACCTGATGCAACCCTGCCTCCACTGTGACACCACAGAACCTCTGGGAGCCCTGGAGACCGTGCTGATGCTATGGAACCTGATGCAACCCTACCTCCACTGTGACACCACAGAAGCTCGGGGAGCTCTGCAGACCGTGGGGATGCTGGCGAAGCTGACGGAACCCTGGGCACCACAGTGACGCTATGGAACCTGGTGGAACCGAGGGGCCACAGTGACACTGTGGGGCCTTTTGGAAGCAACAGGACCCTGGTGGGAAGCCACGGGATGATTAATCCTGCACGAACCTGCTCCAGGTGGGCTCCTCTCTCCCGGCTTCCACAGGTGCTGCTAGGATCCCACTCCGGCACTGGCTTGGCACGGGCTCACGGCTTCCTTTGGCAATGGCTCTGCTCCAGGATGGCATGCTGCAGAGAATGCAGGTAGATTTTGTGCTCACTCCTGGCATGCAGCTGGACAATAAAGCCTGATCCAGCCCCCCCTCAGCATATGTCCGGCTCTGGCATTGGGGCAGGGCAACTTTGGGAGCAGCCCCAGCCCTGCTCCTGCTCCCGGCTGGGCACCCAGCTGCTGGGACACAGGTGTGTCCTGATGCCACCGTCTACTCCTTTGAGAAGGGGAGGACAGAGTGCATCAGGGAGTTTGGTGTGGCTTACATGCGGCAAGGAGAAGGTGCAGCCCCAAACTGGCTTTCACTTCTAGAACCTTTTGCTATTGCGGGAGCAGCTGCTGGAGCTTTTCAACCGAGCTGCAAGAGTGAAAAGTGTGATGGCATGTCTATCTGAGAAGGAAGGTTCGGTGCCGCAGCCTGTTGTGCACAATTTATATGCTGATAAGAGAAGGGGGTGCTTTTGGAACGTTTTCCTTCCTGACACTTCTGTCTCTGTGAGCTTTAGCTGCTTGGACTCAGGGATACCGAAGGTATGTGAAAGTGACTGGGATGCGAGAATCATGTTGCACAGGGAACAGGGAAGGTCAGCAAATGTTTCCTGTCCTGGCACATCTCTCAGTCTGAACTGCAGCTGCAGATGCTTCACTTCCGCCAAGGACTCTGCCACCTTGAGAGAAGGATGCGCTCTATGGAGTTGAGAAAGAAAGTGCGTCTCACTAGCTTCTTTCCTCTACTTCATAGACAGCAAAGGGGCTATGAAAGGCAGCACTGGCTTTTTGTTCTAGGACTTCTTCTTTACAAGCAGCTGCTGGATGTTTGGAAGGGGGTTTGGGATATGCAAAAATGAGAGGCTAAGATGGTAAGAGGGTAAGATGGAAGTCATCTGGCAAAAGCAGAGCTCACAAAAGGGCCAGCTGAGAAAGCTCTTGCTGCCTACAACTTCAACTGCACCCCTCAAAGCAGCAGCACACACGCTGCTCTCGGCACTTTCCTTCTCAGCTCTACGCACCATCCTAAGCCTTGCCTCTCCCACACTCAGGATCCAAAGACAACGGCACCAGGGACTGCTCACACACTAAAGGCACCAGGAAAAAAGGCTCACCAGCTTGGCCTTTGCATTCCCGCTGACAGCTCCACAGCTTGAACCCAGAGAACTGCCTGCTGCCAACAGCCTTTCCAATCACTCTGAGCACCTCATGACAAGGAGTGTGGGGAATGAATCTCCAGCAGCCTCCTGCCCCAGGCTGTCCCCCGGGAGCAGCCCTGCTCCAGGCCGTGACTGCCACCTGCACAGCCAAAGGACCCAGAGCCGGTGTTACACACCACGGCTGTGCCTGGCACAGAGACACCAGTGGCCACACAAGTGGCCATGGCACTGTCCACACACAGTCCCTGCTGCTGCTCCCCCAGCCGCTGGCACCAACTCCCAGCCACCCACTCCTAAAGCCACGGGGCCCACTGGGACACTGCAGGGGCTCGTGGAAGCCAGCGGCCATTGTGACACAGCGGGGCTGCACAGAGCCCACGGTGCTTTGTGACCCGTGGCTCCCAGGAGAGCCTTTGTGATGCTGGGGAACTACAAGGAAGCCTGGCTCCTCTGTGACACCACCACAGAAGCTCAGGGGAGCCCTGGAGACCGTGCTGATGCTATGGAACCTGATGCAACCCTGCCTCCTCTGTGACACCACAGAAGCTCTTGGAGCCCTGGAGACCGTGGTGATGCTATGGAACCTGATGCAACCCTGCCTCCTCTGTGACACCACAGAACCTCTGGGAGCCCTGGAGACCGTGCTGATGCTATGGAACCTGATGCAACCCTGCCTCCACTGTGACACCACAGAAGCTCAGGGAGCCCTGGAGACTGTGGTGATGCTATGGAACCTGATGCAACCCTGCCTCCACTGTGACACCACAGAACCTCTGGGAGCCCTGGAGACCGTGCTGATGCTATGGAACCTGATGCAACCCTGCCTCCACTGTGACACCACAGAAGCTCGGGGAGCTCTGCAGACCGTGGGGATGCTGGCGAAGCTGACGGAACCCTGGGCACCACAGTGACGCTATGGAACCTGGTGGAACCGAGGGGCCACAGTGACACTGTGGGGCCTTTTGGAAGCAACAGGACCCTGGTGGGAAGCCACGGGATGATTAATCCTGCACGAACCTGCTCCAGGTGGGCTCCTCTCTCCCGGCTTCCACAGGTGCTGCTAGGATCCCACTCCGGCACTGGCTTGGCACGGGCTCACGGCTTCCTTTGGCAATGGCTCTGCTCCAGGATGGCATGCTGCAGAGAATGCAGGTAGATTTTGTGCTCACTCCTGGCATGCAGCTGGACAATAAAGCCTGATCCAGCCCCCCCTCAGCATATGTCCGGCTCTGGCATTGGGGCGGGGCAACTTTGGGAGCAGCCCCAGCCCTGCTCCTGCTCCCGGCTGGGCACCCAGCTGCTGGGACACAGGTGTGTCCTGATGCCACCGTCTACTCCTTTGAGAAGGGGAGGACAGAGTGCATCAGGGAGTTTGGTGTGGCTTACATGCGGCAAGGAGAAGGTGCAGCCCCAAACTGGCTTTCACTTCTAGAACCTTTTGCTATTGCGGGAGCAGCTGCTGGAGCTTTTCAACCGAGCTGCAAGAGTGAAAAGTGTGATGGCATGTCTATCTGAGAAGGAAGGTTCGGTGCCGCAGCCTGTTGTGCACAATTTATATGCTGATAAGAGAAGGGGGTGCTTTTGCAACGTTTTCCTTCCTGACACTTCTGTCTCTGTGAGCTTTAGCTGCTTGGACTCAGGGATACCGAAGGTATGTGAAAGTGACTGGGATGCGAGAATCATGTTGCACAGGGAACAGGGAAGGTCAGCAAATGTTTCCTGTCCTGGCACATCTCTCAGTCTGAACTGCAGCTGCAGATGCTTCACTTCCGCCAAGGACTCTGCCACCTTGAGAGAAGGATGCGCTCTATGGAGTTGAGAAAGAAAGTGCGTCTCACTAGCTTCTTTCCTCTACTTCATAGACAGCAAAGGGGCTATGAAAGGCAGCACTGGCTTTTTGTTCTAGGACTTCTTCTTTACAAGCAGCTGCTGGATGTTTGGAAGGGGGTTTGGGATATGCAAAAATGAGAGGCTAAGATGGTAAGAGGGTAAGATGGAAGTCATCTGGCAAAAGCAGAGCTCACAAAAGGGCCAGCTGAGAAAGCTCTTGCTGCCTACAACTTCAACTGCACCCCTCAAAGCAGCAGCACACACGCTGCTCTCGGCACTTTCCTTCTCAGCTCTACGCACCATCCTAAGCCTTGCCTCTCCCACACTCAGGATCCAAAGACAACGGCACCAGGGACTGCTCACACACTAAAGGCACCAGGAAAAAAGGCTCACCAGCTTGGCCTTTGCATTCCCGCTGACAGCTCCACAGCTTGAACCCAGAGAACTGCCTGCTGCCAACAGCCTTTCCAATCACTCTGAGCACCTCATGACAAGGAGTGTGGGGAATGAATCTCCAGCAGCCTCCTGCCCCAGGCTGTCCCCCGGGAGCAGCCCTGCTCCAGGCCGTGACTGCCACCTGCACAGCCAAAGGACCCAGAGCCGGTGTTACACGCCACGGCTGTGCCTGGCACAGAGACACCAGTGGCCACACAAGTGGCCATGGCACTGTCCACACACAGTCCCTGCTGCTGCTCCCCCAGCCGCTGGCACCAACTCCCAGCCACCCACTCCTAAAGCCACGGGGCCCACTGGGACACTGTGGGGGCTCGTGGAAGCCAGCGGCCATTGTGACACAGCGGGGCTGCACAGAGCCCACGGTGCTTTGTGACCCGTGGCTCCCAGGAGAGCCTTTGTGATGCTGGGGAACTACAAGGAAGCCTGGCTCCTCTGTGACACCACCACAGAAGCTCAGGGGAGCCCTGGAGACCGTGCTGATGCTATGGAACCTGATGCAACCCTGCCTCCTCTGTGACACCACAGAAGCTCTTGGAGCCCTGGAGACCGTGGTGATGCTATGGAACCTGATGCAACCCTGCCTCCTCTGTGACACCACAGAACCTCTGGGAGCCCTGGAGACCGTGCTGATGCTATGGAACCTGATGCAACCCTGCCTCCACTGTGACACCACAGAAGCTCAGGGAGCCCTGGAGACTGTGGTGATGCTATGGAACCTGATGCAACCCTGCCTCCACTGTGACACCACAGAACCTCTGGGAGCCCTGGAGACCGTGCTGATGCTATGGAACCTGATGCAACCCTGCCTCCACTGTGACACCACAGAAGCTCGGGGAGCTCTGCAGACCGTGGGGATGCTGGCGAAGCTGACGGAACCCTGGGCACCACAGTGACGCTATGGAACCTGGTGGAACCGAGGGGCCACAGTGACACTGTGGGGCCTTTTGGAAGCAACAGGACCCTGGTGGGAAGCCACGGGATGATTAATCCTGCACGAACCTGCTCCAGGTGGGCTCCTCTCTCCCGGCTTCCACAGGTGCTGCTAGGATCCCACTCCGGCACTGGCTTGGCACGGGCTCACGGCTTCCTTTGGCAATGGCTCTGCTCCAGGATGGCATGCTGCAGAGAATGCAGGTAGATTTTGTGCTCACTCCTGGCATGCAGCTGGACAATAAAGCCTGATCCAGCCCCCCCTCAGCATATGTCTGGCTCTGGCATTGGGGCGGGGCAACTTTGGGAGCAGCCCCAGCCCTGCTCCTGCTCCCGGCTGGGCACCCAGCTGCTGGGACACAGGTGTGTCCTGATGCCACCGTCTACTCCTTTGAGAAGGGGAGGACAGAGTGCATCAGGGAGTTTGGTGTGGCTTACATGCGGCAAGGAGAAGGTGCAGCCCCAAACTGGCTTTCACTTCTAGAACCTTTTGCTATTGCGGGAGCAGCTGCTGGAGCTTTTCAACCGAGCTGCAAGAGTGAAAAGTGTGATGGCATGTCTATCTGAGAAGGAAGGTTCGGTGCCGCAGCCTGTTGTGCACAATTTATATGCTGATAAGAGAAGGGGGTGCTTTTGGAACGTTTTCCTTCCTGACACTTCTGTCTCTGTGAGCTTTAGCTGCTTGGACTCAGGGATACCGAAGGTATGTGAAAGTGACTGGGATGCGAGAATCATGTTGCACAGGGAACAGGGAAGGTCAGCAAATGTTTCCTGTCCTGGCACATCTCTCAGTCTGAACTGCAGCTGCAGATGCTTCACTTCCGCCAAGGACTCTGCCACCTTGAGAGAAGGATGCGCTCTATGGAGTTGAGAAAGAAAGTGCGTCTCACTAGCTTCTTTCCTCTACTTCATAGACAGCAAAGGGGCTATGAAAGGCAGCACTGGCTTTTTGTTCTAGGACTTCTTCTTTACAAGCAGCTGCTGGATGTTTGGAAGGGGGTTTGGGATATGCAAAAATGAGAGGCTAAGATGGTAAGAGGGTAAGATGGAAGTCATCTGGCAAAAGCAGAGCTCACAAAAGGGCCAGCTGAGAAAGCTCTTGCTGCCTACAACTTCAACTGCACCCCTCAAAGCAGCAGCACACACGCTGCTCTCGGCACTTTCCTTCTCAGCTCTACGCACCATCCTAAGCCTTGCCTCTCCCACACTCAGGATCCAAAGACAACGGCACCAGGGACTGCTCACACACTAAAGGCACCAGGACAAAAGGCTCACCAGCTTGGCCTTTGCATTCCCGCTGACAGCTCCACAGCTTGAACCCAGAGAACTGCCTGCTGCCAACAGCCTTTCCAATCACTCTGAGCACCTCATGACAAGGAGTGTGGGGAATGAATCTCCAGCAGCCTCCTGCCCCAGGCTGTCCCCCGGGAGCAGCCCTGCTCCAGGCCGTGACTGCCACCTGCACAGCCAAAGGACCCAGAGCCGGTGTTACACACCACGGCTGTGCCTGGCACAGAGACACCAGTGGCCACACAAGTGGCCATGGCACTGTCCACACACAGTCCCTGCTGCTGCTCCCCCAGCCGCTGGCACCAACTCCCAGCCACCCACTCCTAAAGCCACGGGGCCCACTGGGACACTGCGGGGGCTCGTGGAAGCCAGCGGCCATTGTGACACAGCGGGGCTGCACAGAGCCCACGGTGCTTTGTGACCCGTGGCTCCCAGGAGAGCCTTTGTGATGCTGGGGAACTACAAGGAAGCCTGGCTCCTCTGTGACACCACCACAGAAGCTCAGGGGAGCCCTGGAGACCGTGCTGATGCTATTGAACCTGATGCAACCCTGCCTCCTCTGTGACACCACAGAAGCTCTTGGAGCCCTGGAGACCGTGGTGATGCTATGGAACCTGATGCAACCCTGCCTCCTCTGTGACACCACAGAACCTCTGGGAGCCCTGGAGACCGTGCTGATGCTATGGAACCTGATGCAACCCTGCCTCCACTGTGACACCACAGAAGCTCAGGGAGCCCTGGAGACTGTGGTGATGCTATGGAACCTGATGCAACCCTGCCTCCACTGTGACACCACAGAACCTCTGGGAGCCCTGGAGACCGTGCTGATGCTATGGAACCTGATGCAACCCTGCCTCCACTGTGACACCACAGAAGCTCGGGGAGCTCTGCAGACCGTGGGGATGCTGGCGAAGCTGACGGAACCCTGGGCACCACAGTGACGCTATGGAACCTGGTGGAACCGAGGGGCCACAGTGACACTGTGGGGCCTTTTGGAAGCAACAGGACCCTGGTGGGAAGCCACGGGATGATTAATCCTGCACGAACCTGCTCCAGGTGGGCTCCTCTCTCCCGGCTTCCACAGGTGCTGCTAGGATCCCACTCCGGCACTGGCTTGGCACGGGCTCACGGCTTCCTTTGGCAATGGCTCTGCTCCAGGATGGCATGCTGCAGAGAATGCAGGTAGATTTTGTGCTCACTCCTGGCATGCAGCTGGACAATAAAGCCTGATCCAGCCCCCCCTCAGCATATGTCCGGCTCTGGCATTGGGGCGGGGCAACTTTGGGAGCAGCCCCAGCCCTGCTCCTGCTCCCGGCTGGGCACCCAGCTGCTGGGACACAGGTGTGTCCTGATGCCACCGTCTACTCCTTTGAGAAGGGGAGGACAGAGTGCATCAGGGAGTTTGGTGTGGCTTACATGCGGCAAGGAGAAGGTGCAGCCCCAAACTGGCTTTCACTTCTAGAACCTTTTGCTATTGCGGGAGCAGCTGCTGGAGCTTTTCAACCGAGCTGCAAGAGTGAAAAGTGTGATGGCATGTCTATCTGAGAAGGAAGGTTCGGTGCCGCAGCCTGTTGTGCACAATTTATATGCTGATAAGAGAAGGGGGTGCTTTTGCAACGTTTTCCTTCCTGACACTTCTGTCTCTGTGAGCTTTAGCTGCTTGGACTCAGGGATACCGAAGGTATGTGAAAGTGACTGGGATGCGAGAATCATGTTGCACAGGGAACAGGGAAGGTCAGCAAATGTTTCCTGTCCTGGCACATCTCTCAGTCTGAACTGCAGCTGCAGATGCTTCACTTCCGCCAAGGACTCTGCCACCTTGAGAGAAGGATGCGCTCTATGGAGTTGAGAAAGAAAGTGCGTCTCACTAGCTTCTTTCCTCTACTTCATAGACAGCAAAGGGGCTATGAAAGGCAGCACTGGCTTTTTGTTCTAGGACTTCTTCTTTACAAGCAGCTGCTGGATGTTTGGAAGGGGGTTTGGGATATGCAAAAATGAGAGGCTAAGATGGTAAGAGGGTAAGATGGAAGTCATCTGGCAAAAGCAGAGCTCACAAAAGGGCCAGCTGAGAAAGCTCTTGCTGCCTACAACTTCAACTGCACCCCTCAAAGCAGCAGCACACACGCTGCTCTCGGCACTTTCCTTCTCAGCTCTACGCACCATCCTAAGCCTTGCCTCTCCCACACTCAGGATCCAAAGACAACGGCACCAGGGACTGCTCACACACTAAAGGCACCAGGACAAAAGGCTCCCCAGCTTGGCCTTTGCATTCCCGCTGACAGCTCCACAGCTTGAACCCAGAGAACTGCCTGCTGCCAACAGCCTTTCCAATCACTCTGAGCACCTCATGACAAGGAGTGTGGGGAATGAATCTCCAGCAGCCTCCTGCCCCAGGCTGTCCCCCGGGAGCAGCCCTGCTCCAGGCCGTGACTGCCACCTGCACAGCCAAAGGACCCAGAGCCGGTGTTACACACCACGGCTGTGCCTGGCACAGAGACACCAGTGGCCACACAAGTGGCCATGGCACTGTCCACACACAGTCCCTGCTGCTGCTCCCCCAGCCGCTGGCACCAACTCCCAGCCACCCACTCCTAAAGCCACGGGGCCCACTGGGACACTGCGGGGGCTCGTGGAAGCCAGCGGCCATTGTGACACAGCGGGGCTGCACAGAGCCCACGGTGCTTTGTGACCCGTGGCTCCCAGGAGAGCCTTTGTGATGCTGGGGAACTACAAGGAAGCCTGGCTCCTCTGTGACACCACCACAGAAGCTCAGGGGAGCCCTGGAGACCGTGCTGATGCTATTGAACCTGATGCAACCCTGCCTCCTCTGTGACACCACAGAAGCTCTTGGAGCCCTGGAGACCGTGGTGATGCTATGGAACCTGATGCAACCCTGCCTCCTCTGTGACACCACAGAACCTCTGGGAGCCCTGGAGACCGTGCTGATGCTATGGAACCTGATGCAACCCTGCCTCCACTGTGACACCACAGAAGCTCAGGGAGCCCTGGAGACTGTGGTGATGCTATGGAACCTGATGCAACCCTGCCTCCACTGTGACACCACAGAACCTCTGGGAGCCCTGGAGACCGTGCTGATGCTATGGAACCTGATGCAACCCTGCCTCCACTGTGACACCACAGAAGCTCGGGGAGCTCTGCAGACCGTGGGGATGCTGGCGAAGCTGACGGAACCCTGGGCACCACAGTGACGCTATGGAACCTGGTGGAACCGAGGGGCCACAGTGACACTGTGGGGCCTTTTGGAAGCAACAGGACCCTGGTGGGAAGCCACGGGATGATTAATCCTGCACGAACCTGCTCCAGGTGGGCTCCTCTCTCCCGGCTTCCACAGGTGCTGCTAGGATCCCACTCCGGCACTGGCTTGGCACGGGCTCACGGCTTCCTTTGGCAATGGCTCTGCTCCAGGATGGCATGCTGCAGAGAATGCAGGTAGATTTTGTGCTCACTCCTGGCATGCAGCTGGACAATAAAGCCTGATCCAGCCCCCCCTCAGCATATGTCCGGCTCTGGCATTGGGGCGGGGCAACTTTGGGAGCAGCCCCAGCCCTGCTCCTGCTCCCGGCTGGGCACCCAGCTGCTGGGACACAGGTGTGTCCTGATGCCACCGTCTACTCCTTTGAGAAGGGGAGGACAGAGTGCATCAGGGAGTTTGGTGTGGCTTACATGCGGCAAGGAGAAGGTGCAGCCCCAAACTGGCTTTCGCTTCTAGAACCTTTTGCTATTGCGGGAGCAGCTGCTGGAGCTTTTCAACCGAGCTGCAAGAGTGAAAAGTGTGATGGCATGTCTATCTGAGAAGGAAGGTTCGGTGCCGCAGCCTGTTGTGCACAATTTATATGCTGATAAGAGAAGGGGGTGCTTTTGGAACGTTTTCCTTCCTGACACTTCTGTCTCTGTGAGCTTTAGCTGCTTGGACTCAGGGATACCGAAGGTATGTGAAAGTGACTGGGATGCGAGAATCATGTTGCACAGGGAACAGGGAAGGTCAGCAAATGTTTCCTGTCCTGGCACATCTCTCAGTCTGAACTGCAGCTGCAGATGCTTCACTTCCGCCAAGGACTCTGCCACCTTGAGAGAAGGATGCGCTCTATGGAGTTGAGAAAGAAAGTGCGTCTCACTAGCTTCTTTCCTCTACTTCATAGACAGCAAAGGGGCTATGAAAGGCAGCACTGGCTTTTTGTTCTAGGACTTCTTCTTTACAAGCAGCTGCTGGATGTTTGGAAGGGGGTTTGGGATATGCAAAAATGAGAGGCTAAGATGGTAAGAGGGTAAGATGGAAGTCATCTGGCAAAAGCAGAGCTCACAAAAGGGCCAGCTGAGAAAGCTCTTGCTGCCTACAACTTCAACTGCACCCCTCAAAGCAGCAGCACACACGCTGCTCTCGGCACTTTCCTTCTCAGCTCTACGCACCATCCTAAGCCTTGCCTCTCCCACACTCAGGATCCAAAGACAACGGCACCAGGGACTGCTCACACACTAAAGGCACCAGGACAAAAGGCTCACCAGCTTGGCCTTTGCATTCCCGCTGACAGCTCCACAGCTTGAACCCAGAGAACTGCCTGCTGCCAACAGCCTTTCCAATCACTCTGAGCACCTCATGACAAGGAGTGTGGGGAATGAATCTCCAGCAGCCTCCTGCCCCAGGCTGTCCCCCGGGAGCAGCCCTGCTCCAGGCCGTGACTGCCACCTGCACAGCCAAAGGACCCAGAGCCGGTGTTACACACCACGGCTGTGCCTGGCACAGAGACACCAGTGGCCACACAAGTGGCCATGGCACTGTCCACACACAGTCCCTGCTGCTGCTCCCCCAGCCGCTGGCACCAACTCCCAGCCACCCACTCCTAAAGCCACGGGGCCCACTGGGACACTGCGGGGGCTCGTGGAAGCCAGCGGCCATTGTGACACAGCGGGGCTGCACAGAGCCCACGGTGCTTTGTGACCCGTGGCTCCCAGGAGAGCCTTTGTGATGCTGGGGAACTACAAGGAAGCCTGGCTCCTCTGTGACACCACCACAGAAGCTCAGGGGAGCCCTGGAGACCGTGCTGATGCTATTGAACCTGATGCAACCCTGCCTCCTCTGTGACACCACAGAAGCTCTTGGAGCCCTGGAGACCGTGGTGATGCTATGGAACCTGATGCAACCCTGCCTCCTCTGTGACACCACAGAACCTCTGGGAGCCCTGGAGACCATGCTGATGCTATGGAACCTGATGCAACCCTGCCTCCACTGTGACACCACAGAAGCTCAGGGAGCCCTGGAGACTGTGGTGATGCTATGGAACCTGATGCAACCCTGCCTCCACTGTGACACCACAGAACCTCTGGGAGCCCTGGAGACCGTGCTGATGCTATGGAACCTGATGCAACCCTGCCTCCACTGTGACACCACAGAAGCTCGGGGAGCTCTGCAGACCGTGGGGATGCTGGCGAAGCTGACGGAACCCTGGGCACCACAGTGACGCTATGGAACCTGGTGGAACCGAGGGGCCACAGTGACACTGTGGGGCCTTTTGGAAGCAACAGGACCCTGGTGGGAAGCCACGGGATGATTAATCCTGCACGAACCTGCTCCAGGTGGGCTCCTCTCTCCCGGCTTCCACAGGTGCTGCTAGGATCCCACTCCGGCACTGGCTTGGCACGGGCTCACGGCTTCCTTTGGCAATGGCTCTGCTCCAGGATGGCATGCTGCAGAGAATGCAGGTAGATTTTGTGCTCACTCCTGGCATGCAGCTGGACAATAAAGCCTGATCCAGCCCCCCCTCAGCATATGTCCGGCTCTGGCATTGGGGCGGGGCAACTTTGGGAGCAGCCCCAGCCCTGCTCCTGCTCCCGGCTGGGCACCCAGCTGCTGGGACACAGGTGTGTCCTGATGCCACCGTCTACTCCTTTGAGAAGGGGAGGACAGAGTGCATCAGGGAGTTTGGTGTGGCTTACATGCGGCAAGGAGAAGGTGCAGCCCCAAACTGGCTTTCACTTCTAGAACCTTTTGCTATTGCGGGAGCAGCTGCTGGAGCTTTTCAACCGAGCTGCAAGAGTGAAAAGTGTGATGGCATGTCTATCTGAGAAGGAAGGTTCGGTGCCGCAGCCTGTTGTGCACAATTTATATGCTGATAAGAGAAGGGGGTGCTTTTGCAACGTTTTCCTTCCTGACA
The DNA here is from genome assembly GCF_041296385.1 of Aphelocoma coerulescens. NCBI lineage: Eukaryota > Metazoa > Chordata > Aves > Passeriformes > Corvidae > Aphelocoma > Aphelocoma coerulescens. The sequence continues at coordinate 1,379,161 of NW_027184068.1, forward strand.
CTTCTGTCTCTGTGAGCTTTAGCTGCTTGGACTCAGGGATACCGAAGGTATGTGAAAGTGACTGGGATGCGAGAATCATGTTGCACAGGGAACAGGGAAGGTCAGCAAATGTTTCCTGTCCTGGCACATCTCTCAGTCTGAACTGCAGCTGCAGATGCTTCACTTCCGCCAAGGACTCTGCCACCTTGAGAGAAGGATGCGCTCTATGGAGTTGAGAAAGAAAGTGCGTCTCACTAGCTTCTTTCCTCTACTTCATAGACAGCAAAGGGGCTATGAAAGGCAGCACTGGCTTTTTGTTCTAGGACTTCTTCTTTACAAGCAGCTGCTGGATGTTTGGAAGGGGGTTTGGGATATGCAAAAATGAGAGGCTAAGATGGTAAGAGGGTAAGATGGAAGTCATCTGGCAAAAGCAGAGCTCACAAAAGGGCCAGCTGAGAAAGCTCTTGCTGCCTACAACTTCAACTGCACCCCTCAAAGCAGCAGCACACACGCTGCTCTCGGCACTTTCCTTCTCAGCTCTACGCACCATCCTAAGCCTTGCCTCTCCCACACTCAGGATCCAAAGACAACGGCACCAGGGACTGCTCACACACTAAAGGCACCAGGACAAAAGGCTCACCAGCTTGGCCTTTGCATTCCCGCTGACAGCTCCACAGCTTGAACCCAGAGAACTGCCTGCTGCCAACAGCCTTTCCAATCACTCTGAGCACCTCATGACAAGGAGTGTGGGGAATGAATCTCCAGCAGCCTCCTGCCCCAGGCTGTCCCCCGGGAGCAGCCCTGCTCCAGGCCGTGACTGCCACCTGCACAGCCAAAGGACCCAGAGCCGGTGTTACACACCACGGCTGTGCCTGGCACAGAGACACCAGTGGCCACACAAGTGGCCATGGCACTGTCCACACACAGTCCCTGCTGCTGCTCCCCCAGCCGCTGGCACCAACTCCCAGCCACCCACTCCTAAAGCCACGGGGCCCACTGGGACACTGCGGGGGCTCGTGGAAGCCAGCGGCCATTGTGACACAGCGGGGCTGCACAGAGCCCACGGTGCTTTGTGACCCGTGGCTCCCAGGAGAGCCTTTGTGATGCTGGGGAACTACAAGGAAGCCTGGCTCCTCTGTGACACCACCACAGAAGCTCAGGGGAGCCCTGGAGACCGTGCTGATGCTATGGAACCTGATGCAACCCTGCCTCCTCTGTGACACCACAGAAGCTCTTGGAGCCCTGGAGACCGTGGTGATGCTATGGAACCTGATGCAACCCTGCCTCCTCTGTGACACCACAGAACCTCTGGGAGCCCTGGAGACCGTGCTGATGCTATGGAACCTGATGCAACCCTGCCTCCACTGTGACACCACAGAAGCTCAGGGAGCCCTGGAGACTGTGGTGATGCTATGGAACCTGATGCAACCCTGCCTCCACTGTGACACCACAGAACCTCTGGGAGCCCTGGAGACCGTGCTGATGCTATGGAACCTGATGCAACCCTGCCTCCACTGTGACACCACAGAAGCTCGGGGAGCTCTGCAGACCGTGGGGATGCTGGCGAAGCTGACGGAACCCTGGGCACCACAGTGACGCTATGGAACCTGGTGGAACCGAGGGGCCACAGTGACACTGTGGGGCCTTTTGGAAGCAACAGGACCCTGGTGGGAAGCCACGGGATGATTAATCCTGCACGAACCTGCTCCAGGTGGGCTCCTCTCTCCCGGCTTCCACAGGTGCTGCTAGGATCCCACTCCGGCACTGGCTTGGCACGGGCTCACGGCTTCCTTTGGCAATGGCTCTGCTCCAGGATGGCATGCTGCAGAGAATGCAGGGAGATTTTGTGCTCACTCCTGGCATGCAGCTGGACAATAAAGCCTGATCCAGCCCCCCCTCAGCATATGTCCGGCTCTGGCATTGGGGCGGGGCAACTTTGGGAGCAGCCCCAGCCCTGCTCCTGCTCCCGGCTGGGCACCCAGCTGCTGGGACACAGGTGTGTCCTGATGCCACCGTCTACTCCTTTGAGAAGGGGAGGACAGAGTGCATCAGGGAGTTTGGTGTGGCTTACATGCGGCAAGGAGAAGGTGCAGCCCCAAACTGGCTTTCACTTCTAGAACCTTTTGCTATTGCGGGAGCAGCTGCTGGAGCTTTTCAACCGAGCTGCAAGAGTGAAAAGTGTGATGGCATGTCTATCTGAGAAGGAAGGTTCGGTGCCGCAGCCTGTTGTGCACAATTTATATGCTGATAAGAGAAGGGGGTGCTTTTGGAACGTTTTCCTTCCTGACACTTCTGTCTCTGTGAGCTTTAGCTGCTTGGACTCAGGGATACCGAAGGTATGTGAAAGTGACTGGGATGCGAGAATCATGTTGCACAGGGAACAGGGAAGGTCAGCAAATGTTTCCTGTCCTGGCACATCTCTCAGTCTGAACTGCAGCTGCAGATGCTTCACTTCCGCCAAGGACTCTGCCACCTTGAGAGAAGGATGCGCTCTATGGAGTTGAGAAAGAAAGTGCGTCTCACTAGCTTCTTTCCTCTACTTCATAGACAGCAAAGGGGCTATGAAAGGCAGCACTGGCTTTTTGTTCTAGGACTTCTTCTTCACAAGCAGCTGCTGGATGTTTGGAAGGGGGTTTGGGATATGCAAAAATGAGAGGCTAAGATGGTAAGAGGGTAAGATGGAAGTCATCTGGCAAAAGCAGAGCTCACAAAAGGGCCAGCTGAGAAAGCTCTTGCTGCCTACAACTTCAACTGCACCCCTCAAAGCAGCAGCACACACGCTGCTCTCGGCACTTTCCTTCTCAGCTCTACGCACCATCCTAAGCCTTGCCTCTCCCACACTCAGGATCCAAAGACAACGGCACCAGGGACTGCTCACACACTAAAGGCACCAGGACAAAAGGCTCACCAGCTTGGCCTTTGCATTCCCGCTGACAGCTCCACAGCTTGAACCCAGAGAACTGCCTGCTGCCAACAGCCTTTCCAATCACTCTGAGCACCTCATGACAAGGAGTGTGGGGAATGAATCTCCAGCAGCCTCCTGCCCCAGGCTGTCCCCCGGGAGCAGCCCTGCTCCAGGCCGTGACTGCCACCTGCACAGCCAAAGGACCCAGAGCCGGTGTTACACACCACGGCTGTGCCTGGCACAGAGACACCAGTGGCCACACAAGTGGCCATGGCACTGTCCACACACAGTCCCTGCTGCTGCTCCCCCAGCCGCTGGCACCAACTCCCAGCCACCCACTCCTAAAGCCAGGGGGCCCACTGGGACACTGCGGGGGCTCGTGGAAGCCAGCGGCCATTGTGACACAGCGGGGCTGCACAGAGCCCACGGTGCTTTGTGACCCGTGGCTCCCAGGAGAGCCTTTGTGATGCTGGGGAACTACAAGGAAGCCTGGCTCCTCTGTGACACCACCACAGAAGCTCAGGGGAGCCCTGGAGACCGTGCTGATGCTATGGAACCTGATGCAACCCTGCCTCCTCTGTGACACCACAGAAGCTCTTGGAGCCCTGGAGACCGTGGTGATGCTATGGAACCTGATGCAACCCTGCCTCCTCTGTGACACCACAGAACCTCTGGGAGCCCTGGAGACCGTGCTGATGCTATGGAACCTGATGCAACCCTGCCTCCACTGTGACACCACAGAAGCTCAGGGAGCCCTGGAGACTGTGGTGATGCTATGGAACCTGATGCAACCCTGCCTCCACTGTGACACCACAGAACCTCTGGGAGCCCTGGAGACCGTGCTGATGCTATGGAACCTGATGCAACCCTGCCTCCACTGTGACACCACAGAAGCTCGGGGAGCTCTGCAGACCGTGGGGATGCTGGCGAAGCTGACGGAACCCTGGGCACCACAGTGACGCTATGGAACCTGGTGGAACCGAGGGGCCACAGTGACACTGTGGGGCCTTTTGGAAGCAACAGGACCCTGGTGGGAAGCCACGGGATGATTAATCCTGCACGAACCTGCTCCAGGTGGGCTCCTCTCTCCCGGCTTCCACAGGTGCTGCTAGGATCCCACTCCGGCACTGGCTTGGCACGGGCTCACGGCTTCCTTTGGCAATGGCTCTGCTCCAGGATGGCATGCTGCAGAGAATGCAGGTAGATTTTGTGCTCACTCCTGGCATGCAGCTGGACAATAAAGCCTGATCCAGCCCCCCCTCAGCATATGTCCGGCTCTGGCATTGGGGCGGGGCAACTTTGGGAGCAGCCCCAGCCCTGCTCCTGCTCCCGGCTGGGCACCCAGCTGCTGGGACACAGGTGTGTCCTGATGCCACCGTCTACTCCTTTGAGAAGGGGAGGACAGAGTGCATCAGGGAGTTTGGTGTGGCTTACATGCGGCAAGGAGAAGGTGCAGCCCCAAACTGGCTTTCACTTCTAGAACCTTTTGCTATTGCGGGAGCAGCTGCTGGAGCTTTTCAACCGAGCTGCAAGAGTGAAAAGTGTGATGGCATGTCTATCTGAGAAGGAAGGTTCGGTGCCGCAGCCTGTTGTGCACAATTTATATGCTGATAAGAGAAGGGGGTGCTTTTGCAACGTTTTCCTTCCTGACACTTCTGTCTCTGTGAGCTTTAGCTGCTTGGACTCAGGGATACCGAAGGTATGTGAAAGTGACTGGGATGCGAGAATCATGTTGCACAGGGAACAGGGAAGGTCAGCAAATGTTTCCTGTCCTGGCACATCTCTCAGTCTGAACTGCAGCTGCAGATGCTTCACTTCCGCCAAGGACTCTGCCACCTTGAGAGAAGGATGCGCTCTATGGAGTTGAGAAAGAAAGTGCGTCTCACTAGCTTCTTTCCTCTACTTCATAGACAGCAAAGGGGCTATGAAAGGCAGCACTGGCTTTTTGTTCTAGGACTTCTTCTTTACAAGCAGCTGCTGGATGTTTGGAAGGGGGTTTGGGATATGCAAAAATGAGAGGCTAAGATGGTAAGAGGGTAAGATGGAAGTCATCTGGCAAAAGCAGAGCTCACAAAAGGGCCAGCTGAGAAAGCTCTTGCTGCCTACAACTTCAACTGCACCCCTCAAAGCAGCAGCACACACGCTGCTCTCGGCACTTTCCTTCTCAGCTCTACGCACCATCCTAAGCCTTGCCTCTCCCACACTCAGGATCCAAAGACAACGGCACCAGGGACTGCTCACACACTAAAGGCACCAGGACAAAAGGCTCACCAGCTTGGCCTTTGCATTCCCGCTGACAGCTCCACAGCTTGAACCCAGAGAACTGCCTGCTGCCAACAGCCTTTCCAATCACTCCGAGCACCTCATGACAAGGAGTGTGGGGAATGAATCTCCAGCAGCCTCCTGCCCCAGGCTGTCCCCCGGGAGCAGCCCTGCTCCAGGCCGTGACTGCCACCTGCACAGCCAAAGGACCCAGAGCCGGTGTTACACACCACGGCTGTGCCTGGCACAGAGACACCAGTGGCCACACAAGTGGCCATGGCACTGTCCACACACAGTCCCTGCTGCTGCTCCCCCAGCCGCTGGCACCAACTCCCAGCCACCCACTCCTAAAGCCACGGGGCCCACTGGGACACTGCGGGGGCTCGTGGAAGCCAGCGGCCATTGTGACACAGCGGGGCTGCACAGAGCCCACGGTGCTTTGTGACCCGTGGCTCCCAGGAGAGCCTTTGTGATGCTGGGGAACTACAAGGAAGCCTGGCTCCTCTGTGACACCACCACAGAAGCTCAGGGGAGCCCTGGAGACCGTGCTGATGCTATGGAACCTGATGCAACCCTGCCTCCTCTGTGACACCACAGAAGCTCTTGGAGCCCTGGAGACCGTGGTGATGCTATGGAACCTGATGCAACCCTGCCTCCTCTGTGACACCACAGAACCTCTGGGAGCCCTGGAGACCGTGCTGATGCTATGGAACCTGATGCAACCCTGCCTCCACTGTGACACCACAGAAGCTCAGGGAGCCCTGGAGACTGTGGTGATGCTATGGAACCTGATGCAACCCTGCCTCCACTGTGACACCACAGAACCTCTGGGAGCCCTGGAGACCGTGCTGATGCTATGGAACCTGATGCAACCCTGCCTCCACTGTGACACCACAGAAGCTCGGGGAGCTCTGCAGACCGTGGGGATGCTGGCGAAGCTGACGGAACCCTGGGCACCACAGTGACGCTATGGAACCTGGTGGAACCGAGGGGCCACAGTGACACTGTGGGGCCTTTTGGAAGCAACAGGACCCTGGTGGGAAGCCACGGGATGATTAATCCTGCACGAACCTGCTCCAGGTGGGCTCCTCTCTCCCGGCTTCCACAGGTGCTGCTAGGATCCCACTCCGGCACTGGCTTGGCACGGGCTCACGGCTTCCTTTGGCAATGGCTCTGCTCCAGGATGGCATGCTGCAGAGAATGCAGGGAGATTTTGTGCTCACTCCTGGCATGCAGCTGGACAATAAAGCCTGATCCAGCCCCCCCTCAGCATATGTCCGGCTCTGGCATTGGGGCGGGGCAACTTTGGGAGCAGCCCCAGCCCTGCTCCTGCTCCCGGCTGGGCACCCAGCTGCTGGGACACAGGTGTGTCCTGATGCCACCGTCTACTCCTTTGAGAAGGGGAGGACAGAGTGCATCAGGGAGTTTGGTGTGGCTTACATGCGGCAAGGAGAAGGTGCAGCCCCAAACTGGCTTTCACTTCTAGAACCTTTTGCTATTGCGGGAGCAGCTGCTGGAGCTTTTCAACCGAGCTGCAAGAGTGAAAAGTGTGATGGCATGTCTATCTGAGAAGGAAGGTTCGGTGCCGCAGCCTGTTGTGCACAATTTATATGCTGATAAGAGAAGGGGGTGCTTTTGGAACGTTTTCCTTCCTGACACTTCTGTCTCTGTGAGCTTTAGCTGCTTGGACTCAGGGATACCGAAGGTATGTGAAAGTGACTGGGATGCGAGAATCATGTTGCACAGGGAACAGGGAAGGTCAGCAAATGTTTCCTGTCCTGGCACATCTCTCAGTCTGAACTGCAGCTGCAGATGCTTCACTTCCGCCAAGGACTCTGCCACCTTGAGAGAAGGATGCGCTCTATGGAGTTGAGAAAGAAAGTGCGTCTCACTAGCTTCTTTCCTCTACTTCATAGACAGCAAAGGGGCTATGAAAGGCAGCACTGGCTTTTTGTTCTAGGACTTCTTCTTTACAAGCAGCTGCTGGATGTTTGGAAGGGGGTTTGGGATATGCAAAAATGAGAGGCTAAGATGGTAAGAGGGTAAGATGGAAGTCATCTGGCAAAAGCAGAGCTCACAAAAGGGCCAGCTGAGAAAGCTCTTGCTGCCTACAACTTCAACTGCACCCCTCAAAGCAGCAGCACACACGCTGCTCTCGGCACTTTCCTTCTCAGCTCTACGCACCATCCTAAGCCTTGCCTCTCCCACACTCAGGATCCAAAGACAACGGCACCAGGGACTGCTCACACACTAAAGGCACCAGGACAAAAGGCTCACCAGCTTGGCCTTTGCATTCCCGCTGACAGCTCCACAGCTTGAACCCAGAGAACTGCCTGCTGCCAACAGCCTTTCCAATCACTCCGAGCACCTCATGACAAGGAGTGTGGGGAATGAATCTCCAGCAGCCTCCTGCCCCAGGCTGTCCCCCGGGAGCAGCCCTGCTCCAGGCCGTGACTGCCACCTGCACAGCCAAAGGACCCAGAGCCGGTGTTACACACCACGGCTGTGCCTGGCACAGAGACACCAGTGGCCACACAAGTGGCCATGGCATTGTCCACACACAGTCCCTGCTGCTGCTCCCCCAGCCGCTGGCACCAACTCCCAGCCACCCACTCCTAAAGCCACGGGGCCCACTGGGACACTGCGGGGGCTCGTGGAAGCCAGCGGCCATTGTGACACAGCGGGGCTGCACAGAGCCCACGGTGCTTTGTGACCCGTGGCTCCCAGGAGAGCCTTTGTGATGCTGGGGAACTACAAGGAAGCCTGGCTCCTCTGTGACACCACCACAGAAGCTCAGGGGAGCCCTGGAGACCGTGCTGATGCTATGGAACCTGATGCAACCCTGCCTCCTCTGTGACACCACAGAAGCTCTTGGAGCCCTGGAGACCGTGGTGATGCTATGGAACCTGATGCAACCCTGCCTCCTCTGTGACACCACAGAACCTCTGGGAGCCCTGGAGACTGTGGTGATGCTATGGAACCTGATGCAACCCTGCCTCCACTGTGACACCACAGAAGCTCAGGGAGCCCTGGAGACTGTGGTGATGCTATGGAACCTGATGCAACCCTGCCTCCACTGTGACACCACAGAACCTCTGGGAGCCCTGGAGACCGTGCTGATGCTATGGAACCTGATGCAACCCTGCCTCCACTGTGACACCACAGAAGCTCGGGGAGCTCTGCAGACCGTGGGGATGCTGGCGAAGCTGACGGAACCCTGGGCACCACAGTGACGCTATGGAACCTGGTGGAACCGAGGGGCCACAGTGACACTGTGGGGCCTTTTGGAAGCAACAGGACCCTGGTGGGAAGCCACGGGATGATTAATCCTGCACGAACCTGCTCCAGGTGGGCTCCTCTCTCCCGGCTTCCACAGGTGCTGCTAGGATCCCACTCCGGCACTGGCTTGGCACGGGCTCACGGCTTCCTTTGGCAATGGCTCTGCTCCAGGATGGCATGCTGCAGAGAATGCAGGTAGATTTTGTGCTCACTCCTGGCATGCAGCTGGACAATAAAGCCTGATCCAGCCCCCCCTCAGCATATGTCCGGCTCTGGCATTGGGGCGGGGCAACTTTGGGAGCAGCCCCAGCCCTGCTCCTGCTCCCGGCTGGGCACCCAGCTGCTGGGACACAGGTGTGTCCTGATGCCACCGTCTACTCCTTTGAGAAGGGGAGGACAGAGTGCATCAGGGAGTTTGGTGTGGCTTACATGCGGCAAGGAGAAGGTGCAGCCCCAAACTGGCTTTCACTTCTAGAACCTTTTGCTATTGCGGGAGCAGCTGCTGGAGCTTTTCAACCGAGCTGCAAGAGTGAAAAGTGTGATGGCATGTCTATCTGAGAAGGAAGGTTCGGTGCCGCAGCCTGTTGTGCACAATTTATATGCTGATAAGAGAAGGGGGTGCTTTTGCAACGTTTTCCTTCCTGACACTTCTGTCTCTGTGAGCTTTAGCTGCTTGGACTCAGGGATACCGAAGGTATGTGAAAGTGACTGGGATGCGAGAATCATGTTGCACAGGGAACAGGGAAGGTCAGCAAATGTTTCCTGTCCTGGCACATCTCTCAGTCTGAACTGCAGCTGCAGATGCTTCACTTCCGCCAAGGACTCTGCCACCTTGAGAGAAGGATGCGCTCTATGGAGTTGAGAAAGAAAGTGCGTCTCACTAGCTTCTTTCCTCTACTTCATAGACAGCAAAGGGGCTATGAAAGGCAGCACTGGCTTTTTGTTCTAGGACTTCTTCTTTACAAGCAGCTGCTGGATGTTTGGAAGGGGGTTTGGGATATGCAAAAATGAGAGGCTAAGATGGTAAGAGGGTAAGATGGAAGTCATCTGGCAAAAGCAGAGCTCACAAAAGGGCCAGCTGAGAAAGCTCTTGCTGCCTACAACTTCAACTGCACCCCTCAAAGCAGCAGCACACACGCTGCTCTCGGCACTTTCCTTCTCAGCTCTACGCACCATCCTAAGCCTTGCCTCTCCCACACTCAGGATCCAAAGACAACGGCACCAGGGACTGCTCACACACTAAAGGCACCAGGACAAAAGGCTCACCAGCTTGGCCTTTGCATTCCCGCTGACAGCTCCACAGCTTGAACCCAGAGAACTGCCTGCTGCCAACAGCCTTTCCAATCACTCCGAGCACCTCATGACAAGGAGTGTGGGGAATGAATCTCCAGCAGCCTCCTGCCCCAGGCTGTCCCCCGGGAGCAGCCCTGCTCCAGGCCGTGACTGCCACCTGCACAGCCAAAGGACCCAGAGCCGGTGTTACACACCACGGCTGTGCCTGGCACAGAGACACCAGTGGCCACACAAGTGGCCATGGCACTGTCCACACACAGTCCCTGCTGCTGCTCCCCCAGCCGCTGGCACCAACTCCCAGCCACCCACTCCTAAAGCCACGGGGCCCACTGGGACACTGCGGGGGCTCGTGGAAGCCAGCGGCCATTGTGACACAGCGGGGCTGCACAGAGCCCACGGTGCTTTGTGACCCGTGGCTCCCAGGAGAGCCTTTGTGATGCTGGGGAACTACAAGGAAGCCTGGCTCCTCTGTGACACCACCACAGAAGCTCAGGGGAGCCCTGGAGACCGTGCTGATGCTATGGAACCTGATGCAACCCTGCCTCCTCTGTGACACCACAGAAGCTCTTGGAGCCCTGGAGACCGTGGTGATGCTATGGAACCTGATGCAACCCTGCCTCCTCTGTGACACCACAGAACCTCTGGGAGCCCTGGAGACCGTGCTGATGCTATGGAACCTGATGCAACCCTGCCTCCACTGTGACACCACAGAAGCTCAGGGAGCCCTGGAGACTGTGGTGATGCTATGGAACCTGATGCAACCCTGCCTCCACTGTGACACCACAGAACCTCTGGGAGCCCTGGAGACCGTGCTGATGCTATGGAACCTGATGCAACCCTGCCTCCACTGTGACACCACAGAAGCTCGGGGAGCTCTGCAGACCGTGGGGATGCTGGCGAAGCTGACGGAACCCTGGGCACCACAGTGACACTATGGAACCTGGTGGAACCGAGGGGCCACAGTGACACTGTGGGGCCTTTTGGAAGCAACAGGACCCTGGTGGGAAGCCACGGGATGATTAATCCTGCACGAACCTGCTCCAGGTGGGCTCCTCTCTCCCGGCTTCCACAGGTGCTGCTAGGATCCCACTCCGGCACTGGCTTGGCACGGGCTCACGGCTTCCTTTGGCAATGGCTCTGCTCCAGGATGGCATGCTGCAGAGAATGCAGGTAGATTTTGTGCTCACTCCTGGCATGCAGCTGGACAATAAAGCCTGATCCAGCCCCCCCTCAGCATATGTCCGGCTCTGGCATTGGGGCGGGGCAACTTTGGGAGCAGCCCCAGCCCTGCTCCTGCTCCCGGCTGGGCACCCAGCTGCTGGGACACAGGTGTGTCCTGATGCCACCGTCTACTCCTTTGAGAAGGGGAGGACAGAGTGCATCAGGGAGTTTGGTGTGGCTTACATGCGGCAAGGAGAAGGTGCAGCCCCAAACTGGCTTTCACTTCTAGAACCTTTTGCTATTGCGGGAGCAGCTGCTGGAGCTTTTCAACCGAGCTGCAAGAGTGAAAAGTGTGATGGCATGTCTATCTGAGAAGGAAGGTTCGGTGCCGCAGCCTGTTGTGCACAATTTATATGCTGATAAGAGAAGGGGGTGCTTTTGCAACGTTTTCCTTCCTGACACTTCTGTCTCTGTGAGCTTTAGCTGCTTGGACTCAGGGATACCGAAGGTGTGTGAAAGTGACTGGGATGCGAGAATCATGTTGCACAGGGAACAGGGAAGGTCAGCAAATGTTTCCTGTCCTGGCACATCTCTCAGTCTGAACTGCAGCTGCAGATGCTTCACTTCCGCCAAGGACTCTGCCACCTTGAGAGAAGGATGCGCTCTATGGAGTTGAGAAAGAAAGTGCGTCTCACTAGCTTCTTTCCTCTACTTCATAGACAGCAAAGGGGCTATGAAAGGCAGCACTGGCTTTTTGTTCTAGGACTTCTTCTTTACAAGCAGCTGCTGGATGTTTGGAAGGGGGTTTGGGATATGCAAAAATGAGAGGCTAAGATGGTAAGAGGGTAAGATGGAAGTCATCTGGCAAAAGCAGAGCTCACAAAAGGGCCAGCTGAGAAAGCTCTTGCTGCCTACAACTTCAACTGCACCCCTCAAAGCAGCAGCACACACGCTGCTCTCGGCACTTTCCTTCTCAGCTCTACGCACCATCCTAAGCCTTGCCTCTCCCACACTCAGGATCCAAAGACAACGGCACCAGGGACTGCTCACACACTAAAGGCACCAGGACAAAAGGCTCACCAGCTTGGCCTTTGCATTCCCGCTGACAGCTCCACAGCTTGAACCCAGAGAACTGCCTGCTGCCAACAGCCTTTCCAATCACTCCGAGCACCTCATGACAAGGAGTGTGGGGAATGAATCTCCAGCAGCCTCCTGCCCCAGGCTGTCCCCTGGGAGCAGCCCTGCTCCAGGCCGTGACTGCCACCTGCACAGCCAAAGGACCCAGAGCCGGTGTTACACACCACGGCTGTGCCTGGCACAGAGACACCAGTGGCCACACAAGTGGCCATGGCACTGTCCACACACAGTCCCTGCTGCTGCTCCCCCAGCCGCTGGCACCAACTCCCAGCCACCCACTCCTAAAGCCACGGGGCCCACTGGGACACTGCGGGGGCTCGTGGAAGCCAGCGGCCATTGTGACACAGTGGGGCTGCACAGAGCCCACGGTGCTTTGTGACCCGTGGCTCCCAGGAGAGCCTTTGTGATGCTGGGGAACTACAAGGAAGCCTGGCTCCTCTGTGACACCACCACAGAAGCTCAGGGGAGCCCTGGAGACCGTGCTGATGCTATGGAACCTGATGCAACCCTGCCTCCTCTGTGACACCACAGAAGCTCTTGGAGCCCTGGAGACCGTGGTGATGCTATGGAACCTGATGCAACCCTGCCTCCTCTGTGACACCACAGAACCTCTGGGAGCCCTGGAGACCGTGCTGATGCTATGGAACCTGATGCAACCCTGCCTCCACTGTGACACCACAGAAGCTCAGGGAGCCCTGGAGACTGTGGTGATGCTATGGAACCTGATGCAACCCTGCCTCCACTGTGACACCACAGAACCTCTGGGAGCCCTGGAGACCGTGCTGATGCTATGGAACCTGATGCAACCCTGCCTCCACTGTGACACCACAGAAGCTCGGGGAGCTCTGCAGACCGTGGGGATGCTGGCGAAGCTGACGGAACCCTGGGCACCACAGTGACGCTATGGAACCTGGTGGAACCGAGGGGCCACAGTGACACTGTGGGGCCTTTTGGAAGCAACAGGACCCTGGTGGGAAGCCACGGGATGATTAATCCTGCACGAACCTGCTCCAGGTGGGCTCCTCTCTCCCGGCTTCCACAGGTGCTGCTAGGATCCCACTCCGGCACTGGCTTGGCACGGGCTCACGGCTTCCTTTGGCAATGGCTCTGCTCCAGGATGGCATGCTGCAGAGAATGCAGGTAGATTTTGTGCTCACTCCTGGCATGCAGCTGGACAATAAAGCCTGATCCAGCCCCCCCTCAGCATATGTCCGGCTCTGGCATTGGGGCGGGGCAACTTTGGGAGCAGCCCCAGCCCTGCTCCTGCTCCCGGCTGGGCACCCAGCTGCTGGGACACAGGTGTGTCCTGATGCCACCGTCTACTCCTTTGAGAAGGGGAGGACAGAGTGCATCAGGGAGTTTGGTGTGGCTTACATGCGGCAAGGAGAAGGTGCAGCCCCAAACTGGCTTTCACTTCTAGAACCTTTTGCTATTGCGGGAGCAGCTGCTGGAGCTTTTCAACCGAGCTGCAAGAGTGAAAAGTGTGATGGCATGTCTATCTGAGAAGGAAGGTTCGGTGCCGCAGCCTGTTGTGCACAATTTATATGCTGATAAGAGAAGGGGGTGCTTTTGGAACGTTTTCCTTCCTGACACTTCTGTCTCTGTGAGCTTTAGCTGCTTGGACTCAGGGATACCGAAGGTATGTGAAAGTGACTGGGATGCGAGAATCATGTTGCACAGGGAACAGGGAAGGTCAGCAAATGTTTCCTGTCCTGGCACATCTCTCAGTCTGAACTGCAGCTGCAGATGCTTCACTTCCGCCAAGGACTCTGCCACCTTGAGAGAAGGATGCGCTCTATGGAGTTGAGAAAGAAAGTGCGTCTCACTAGCTTCTTTCCTCTACTTCATAGACAGCAAAGGGGCTATGAAAGGCAGCACTGGCTTTTTGTTCTAGGACTTCTTCTTTACAAGCAGCTGCTGGATGTTTGGAAGGGGGTTTGGGATATGCAAAAATGAGAGGCTAAGATGGTAAGAGGGTAAGATGGAAGTCATCTGGCAAAAGCAGAGCTCACAAAAGGGCCAGCTGAGAAAGCTCTTGCTGCCTACAACTTCAACTGCACCCCTCAAAGCAGCAGCACACACGCTGCTCTCGGCACTTTCCTTCTCAGCTCTACGCACCATCCTAAGCCTTGCCTCTCCCACACTCAGGATCCAAAGACAACGGCACCAGGGACTGCTCACACACTAAAGGCACCAGGACAAAAGGCTCACCAGCTTGGCCTTTGCATTCCCGCTGACAGCTCCACAGCTTGAACCCAGAGAACTGCCTGCTGCCAACAGCCTTTCCAATCACTCCGAGCACCTCATGACAAGGAGTGTGGGGAATGAATCTCCAGCAGCCTCCTGCCCCAGGCTGTCCCCCGGGAGCAGCCCTGCTCCAGGCCGTGACTGCCACCTGCACAGCCAAAGGACCCAGAGCCGGTGTTACACACCACGGCTGTGCCTGGCACAGAGACACCAGTGGCCACACAAGTGGCCATGGCACTGTCCACACACAGTCCCTGCTGCTGCTCCCCCAGCCGCTGGCACCAACTCCCAGCCACCCACTCCTAAAGCCACGGGGCCCACTGGGACACTGCGGGGGCTCGTGGAAGCCAGCGGCCATTGTGACACAGCGGGGCTGCACAGAGCCCACGGTGCTTTGTGACCCGTGGCTCCCAGGAGAGCCTTTGTGATGCTGGGGAACTACAAGGAAGCCTGGCTCCTCTGTGACACCACCACAGAAGCTCAGGGGAGCCCTGGAGACCGTGCTGATGCTATGGAACCTGATGCAACCCTGCCTCCTCTGTGACACCACAGAAGCTCTTGGAGCCCTGGAGACCGTGGTGATGCTATGGAACCTGATGCAACCCTGCCTCCTCTGTGACACCACAGAACCTCTGGGAGCCCTGGAGACCGTGCTGATGCTATGGAACCTGATGCAACCCTGCCTCCACTGTGACACCACAGAAGCTCAGGGAGCCCTGGAGACTGTGGTGATGCTATGGAACCTGATGCAACCCTGCCTCCACTGTGACACCACAGAACCTCTGGGAGCCCTGGAGACCGTGCTGATGCTATGGAACCTGATGCAACCCTGCCTCCACTGTGACACCACAGAAGCTCGGGGAGCTCTGCAGACCGTGGGGATGCTGGCGAAGCTGACGGAACCCTGGGCACCACAGTGACGCTATGGAACCTGGTGGAACCGAGGGGCCACAGTGACACTGTGGGGCCTTTTGGAAGCAACAGGACCCTGGTGGGAAGCCACGGGATGATTAATCCTGCACGAACCTGCTCCAGGTGGGCTCCTCTCTCCCGGCTTCCACAGGTGCTGCTAGGATCCCACTCCGGCACTGGCTTGGCACGGGCTCACGGCTTCCTTTGGCAATGGCTCTGCTCCAGGATGGCATGCTGCAGAGAATGCAGGTAGATTTTGTGCTCACTCCTGGCATGCAGCTGGACAATAAAGCCTGATCCAGCCCCCCCTCAGCATATGTCCGGCTCTGGCATTGGGGCGGGGCAACTTTGGGAGCAGCCCCAGCCCTGCTCCTGCTCCCGGCTGGGCACCCAGCTGCTGGGACACAGGTGTGTCCTGATGCCACCGTCTACTCCTTTGAGAAGGGGAGGACAGAGTGCATCAGGGAGTTTGGTGTGGCTTACATGCGGCAAGGAGAAGGTGCAGCCCCAAACTGGCTTTCACTTCTAGAACCTTTTGCTATTGCGGGAGCAGCTGCTGGAGCTTTTCAACCGAGCTGCAAGAGTGAAAAGTGTGATGGCATGTCTATCTGAGAAGGAAGGTTCGGTGCCGCAGCCTGTTGTGCACAATTTATATGCTGATAAGAGAAGGGGGTGCTTTTGCAACGTTTTCCTTCCTGACACTTCTGTCTCTGTGAGCTTTAGCTGCTTGGACTCAGGGGTACCGAAGGTGTGTGAAAGTGACTGGGATGCGAGAATCATGTTGCACAGGGAACAGGGAAGGTCAGCAAATGTTTCCTGTCCTGGCACATCTCTCAGTCTGAACTGCAGCTGCAGATGCTTCACTTCCGCCAAGGACTCTGCCACCTTGAGAGAAGGATGCGCTCTATGGAGTTGAGAAAGAAAGTGCGTCTCACTAGCTTCTTTCCTCTACTTCATAGACAGCAAAGGGGCTATGAAAGGCAGCACTGGCTTTTTGTTCTAGGACTTCTTCTTTACAAGCAGCTGCTGGATGTTTGGAAGGGGGTTTGGGATATGCAAAAATGAGAGGCTAAGATGGTAAGAGGGTAAGATGGAAGTCATCTGGCAAAAGCAGAGCTCACAAAAGGGCCAGCTGAGAAAGCTCTTGCTGCCTACAACTTCAACTGCACCCCTCAAAGCAGCAGCACACACGCTGCTCTCGGCACTTTCCTTCTCAGCTCTACGCACCATCCTAAGCCTTGCCTCTCCCACACTCAGGATCCAAAGACAACGGCACCAGGGACTGCTCACACACTAAAGGCACCAGGACAAAAGGCTCACCAGCTTGGCCTTTGCATTCCCGCTGACAGCTCCACAGCTTGAACCCAGAGAACTGCCTGCTGCCAACAGCCTTTCCAATCACTCCGAGCACCTCATGACAAGGAGTGTGGGGAATGAATCTCCAGCAGCCTCCTGCCCCAGGCTGTCCCCCGGGAGCAGCCCTGCTCCAGGCCGTGACTGCCACCTGCACAGCCAAAGGACCCAGAGCCGGTGTTACACACCACGGCTGTGCCTGGCACAGAGACACCAGTGGCCACACAAGTGGCCATGGCACTGTCCACACACAGTCCCTGCTGCTGCTCCCCCAGCCGCTGGCACCAACTCCCAGCCACCCACTCCTAAAGCCACGGGGCCCACTGGGACACTGCAGGGGCTCGTGGAAGCCAGCGGCCATTGTGACACAGCGGGGCTGCACAGAGCCCACGGTGCTTTGTGACCCGTGGCTCCCAGGAGAGCCTTTGTGATGCTGGGGAACTACAAGGAAGCCTGGCTCCTCTGTGACACCACCACAGAAGCTCAGGGGAGCCCTGGAGACCGTGCTGATGCTATGGAACCTGATGCAACCCTGCCTCCTCTGTGACACCACAGAAGCTCTTGGAGCCCTGGAGACCGTGGTGATGCTATGGAACCTGATGCAACCCTGCCTCCTCTGTGACACCACAGAACCTCTGGGAGCCCTGGAGACCGTGCTGATGCTATGGAACCTGATGCAACCCTGCCTCCACTGTGACACCACAGAAGCTCAGGGAGCCCTGGAGACTGTGGTGATGCTATGGAACCTGATGCAACCCTGCCTCCACTGTGACACCACAGAACCTCTGGGAGCCCTGGAGACCGTGCTGATGCTATGGAACCTGATGCAACCCTGCCTCCACTGTGACACCACAGAAGCTCGGGGAGCTCTGCAGACCGTGGGGATGCTGGCGAAGCTGACGGAACCCTGGGCACCACAGTGACGCTATGGAACCTGGTGGAACCGAGGGGCCACAGTGACACTGTGGGGCCTTTTGGAAGCAACAGGACCCTGGTGGGAAGCCACGGGATGATTAATCCTGCACGAACCTGCTCCAGGTGGGCTCCTCTCTCCCGGCTTCCACAGGTGCTGCTAGGATCCCACTCCGGCACTGGCTTGGCACGGGCTCACGGCTTCCTTTGGCAATGGCTCTGCTCCAGGATGGCATGCTGCAGAGAATGCAGGTAGATTTTGTGCTCACTCCTGGCATGCAGCTGGACAATAAAGCCTGATCCAGCCCCCCCTCAGCATATGTCCGGCTCTGGCATTGGGGCGGGGCAACTTTGGGAGCAGCCCCAGCCCTGCTCCTGCTCCCGGCTGGGCACCCAGCTGCTGGGACACAGGTGTGTCCTGATGCCACCGTCTACTCCTTTGAGAAGGGGAGGACAGAGTGCATCAGGGAGTTTGGTGTGGCTTACATGCGGCAAGGAGAAGGTGCAGCCCCAAACTGGCTTTCACTTCTAGAACCTTTTGCTATTGCGGGAGCAGCTGCTGGAGCTTTTCAACCGAGCTGCAAGAGTGAAAAGTGTGATGGCATGTCTATCTGAGAAGGAAGGTTCGGTGCCGCAGCCTGTTGTGCACAATTTATATGCTGATAAGAGAAGGGGGTGCTTTTGCAACGTTTTCCTTCCTGACACTTCTGTCTCTGTGAGCTTTAGCTGCTTGGACTCAGGGATACCGAAGGTATGTGAAAGTGACTGGGATGCGAGAATCATGTTGCACAGGGAACAGGGAAGGTCAGCAAATGTTTCCTGTCCTGGCACATCTCTCAGTCTGAACTGCAGCTGCAGATGCTTCACTTCCGCCAAGGACTCTGCCACCTTGAGAGAAGGATGCGCTCTATGGAGTTGAGAAAGAAAGTGCGTCTCACTAGCTTCTTTCCTCTACTTCATAGACAGCAAAGGGGCTATGAAAGGCAGCACTGGCTTTTTGTTCTAGGACTTCTTCTTTACAAGCAGCTGCTGGATGTTTGGAAGGGGGTTTGGGATATGCAAAAATGAGAGGCTAAGATGGTAAGAGGGTAAGATGGAAGTCATCTGGCAAAAGCAGAGCTCACAAAAGGGCCAGCTGAGAAAGCTCTTGCTGCCTACAACTTCAACTGCACCCCTCAAAGCAGCAGCACACACGCTGCTCTCGGCACTTTCCTTCTCAGCTCTACGCACCATCCTAAGCCTTGCCTCTCCCACACTCAGGATCCAAAGACAACGGCACCAGGGACTGCTCACACACTAAAGGCACCAGGACAAAAGGCTCACCAGCTTGGCCTTTGCATTCCCGCTGACAGCTCCACAGCTTGAACCCAGAGAACTGCCTGCTGCCAACAGCCTTTCCAATCACTCCGAGCACCTCATGACAAGGAGTGTGGGGAATGAATCTCCAGCAGCCTCCTGCCCCAGGCTGTCCCCCGGGAGCAGCCCTGCTCCAGGCCGTGACTGCCACCTGCACAGCCAAAGGACCCAGAGCCGGTGTTACACACCACGGCTGTGCCTGGCACAGAGACACCAGTGGCCACACAAGTGGCCATGGCACTGTCCACACACAGTCCCTGCTGCTGCTCCCCCAGCCGCTGGCACCAACTCCCAGCCACCCACTCCTAAAGCCACGGGGCCCACTGGGACACTGCGGGGGCTCGTGGAAGCCAGCGGCCATTGTGACACAGCGGGGCTGCACAGAGCCCACGGTGCTTTGTGACCCGTGGCTCCCAGGAGAGCCTTTGTGATGCTGGGGAACTACAAGGAAGCCTGGCTCCTCTGTGACACCACCACAGAAGCTCAGGGGAGCCCTGGAGACCGTGCTGATGCTATGGAACCTGATGCAACCCTGCCTCCTCTGTGACACCACAGAAGCTCTTGGAGCCCTGGAGACCGTGGTGATGCTATGGAACCTGATGCAACCCTGCCTCCTCTGTGACACCACAGAACCTCTGGGAGCCCTGGAGACCGTGCTGATGCTATGGAACCTGATGCAACCCTGCCTCCACTGTGACACCACAGAAGCTCAGGGAGCCCTGGAGACTGTGGTGATGCTATGGAACCTGATGCAACCCTGCCTCCACTGTGACACCACAGAACCTCTGGGAGCCCTGGAGACCGTGCTGATGCTATGGAACCTGATGCAACCCTGCCTCCACTGTGACACCACAGAAGCTCGGGGAGCTCTGCAGACCGTGGGGATGCTGGCGAAGCTGACGGAACCCTGGGCACCACAGTGACGCTATGGAACCTGGTGGAACCGAGGGGCCACAGTGACACTGTGGGGCCTTTTGGAAGCAACAGGACCCTGGTGGGAAGCCACGGGATGATTAATCCTGCACGAACCTGCTCCAGGTGGGCTCCTCTCTCCCGGCTTCCACAGGTGCTGCTAGGATCCCACTCCGGCACTGGCTTGGCACGGGCTCACGGCTTCCTTTGGCAATGGCTCTGCTCCAGGATGGCATGCTGCAGAGAATGCAGGTAGATTTTGTGCTCACTCCTGGCATGCAGCTGGACAATAAAGCCTGATCCAGCCCCCCCTCAGCATATGTCCGGCTCTGGCATTGGGGCGGGGCAACTTTGGGAGCAGCCCCAGCCCTGCTCCTGCTCCCGGCTGGGCACCCAGCTGCTGGGACACAGGTGTGTCCTGATGCCACCGTCTACTCCTTTGAGAAGGGGAGGACAGAGTGCATCAGGGAGTTTGGTGTGGCTTACATGCGGCAAGGAGAAGGTGCAGCCCCAAACTGGCTTTCACTTCTAGAACCTTTTGCTATTGCGGGAGCAGCTGCTGGAGCTTTTCAACCGAGCTGCAAGAGTGAAAAGTGTGATGGCATGTCTATCTGAGAAGGAAGGTTCGGTGCCGCAGCCTGTTGTGCACAATTTATATGCTGATAAGAGAAGGGGGTGCTTTTGCAACGTTTTCCTTCCTGACACTTCTGTCTCTGTGAGCTTTAGCTGCTTGGACTCAGGGGTACCGAAGGTGTGTGAAAGTGACTGGGATGCGAGAATCATGTTGCACAGGGAACAGGGAAGGTCAGCAAATGTTTCCTGTCCTGGCACATCTCTCAGTCTGAACTGCAGCTGCAGATGCTTCACTTCCGCCAAGGACTCTGCCACCTTGAGAGAAGGATGCGCTCTATGGAGTTGAGAAAGAAAGTGTGTCTCACTAGCTTCTTTCCTCTACTTCATAGACAGCAAAGGGGCTATGAAAGGCAGCACTGGCTTTTTGTTCTAGGACTTCTTCTTTACAAGCAGCTGCTGGATGTTTGGAAGGGGGTTTGGGATATGCAAAAATGAGAGGCTAAGATGGTAAGAGGGTAAGATGGAAGTCATCTGGCAAAAGCAGAGCTCACAAAAGGGCCAGCTGAGAAAGCTCTTGCTGCCTACAACTTCAACTGCACCCCTCAAAGCAGCAGCACACACGCTGCTCTCGGCACTTTCCTTCTCAGCTCTACGCACCATCCTAAGCCTTGCCTCTCCCACACTCAGGATCCAAAGACAACGGCACCAGGGACTGCTCACACACTAAAGGCACCAGGACAAAAGGCTCACCAGCTTGGCCTTTGCATTCCCGCTGACAGCTCCACAGCTTGAACCCAGAGAACTGCCTGCTGCCAACAGCCTTTCCAATCACTCTGAGCACCTCATGACAAGGAGTGTGGGGAATGAATCTCCAGCAGCCTCCTGCCCCAGGCTGTCCCCCGGGAGCAGCCCTGCTCCAGGCCGTGACTGCCACCTGCACAGCCAAAGGACCCAGAGCCGGTGTTACACACCACGGCTGTGCCTGGCACAGAGACACCAGTGGCCACACAAGTGGCCATGGCACTGTCCACACACAGTCCCTGCTGCTGCTCCCCCAGCCGCTGGCACCAACTCCCAGCCACCCACTCCTAAAGCCACGGGGCCCACTGGGACACTGCGGGGGCTCGTGGAAGCCAGCGGCCATTGTGACACAGCGGGGCTGCACAGAGCCCACGGTGCTTTGTGACCCGTGGCTCCCAGGAGAGCCTTTGTGATGCTGGGGAACTACAAGGAAGCCTGGCTCCTCTGTGACACCACCACAGAAGCTCAGGGGAGCCCTGGAGACCGTGCTGATGCTATGGAACCTGATGCAACCCTGCCTCCTCTGTGACACCACAGAAGCTCTTGGAGCCCTGGAGACCGTGGTGATGCTATGGAACCTGATGCAACCCTGCCTCCTCTGTGACACCACAGAAGCTCTTGGAGCCCTGGAGACCGTGCTGATGCTATGGAACCTGATGCAACCCTGCCTCCACTGTGACACCACAGAAGCTCGGGGAGCTCTGCAGACCGTGGGGATGCTGGCGAAGCTGACGGAACCCTGGGCACCACAGTGACACTATGGAACCTGGTGGAACCGAGGGGCAACAGTGACACTGTGGGGCCTTTTGGAAGCAACAGGACCCTGGTGGGAAGCCACGGGATGATTAATCCTGCACGAACCTGCTCCAGGTGGGCTCCTCTCTCCCGGCTTCCACAGGTGCTGCTAGGATCCCACTCCGGCACTGGCTTGGCACGGGCTCACGGCTTCCTTTGGCAATGGCTCTGCTCCAGGATGGCATGCTGCAGAGAATGCAGGTAGATTTTGTGCTCACTCCTGGCATGCAGCTGGACAATAAAGCCTGATCCAGCCCCCCCTCAGCATATGTCCGGCTCTGGCATTGGGGCGGGGCAACTTTGGGAGCAGCCCCAGCCCTGCTCCTGCTCCCGGCTGGGCACCCAGCTGCTGGGACACAGGTGTGTCCTGATGCCACCGTCTACTCCTTTGAGAAGGGGAGGACAGAGTGCATCAGGGAGTTTGGTGTGGCTTACATGCGGCAAGGAGAAGGTGCAGCCCCAAACTGGCTTTCACTTCTAGAACCTTTTGCTATTGCGGGAGCAGCTGCTGGAGCTTTTCAACCGAGCTGCAAGAGTGAAAAGTGTGATGGCATGTCTATCTGAGAAGGAAGGTTCGGTGCCGCAGCCTGTTGTGCACAATTTATATGCTGATAAGAGAAGGGGGTGCTTTTGGAACGTTTTCCTTCCTGACACTTCTGTCTCTGTGAGCTTTAGCTGCTTGGACTCAGGGATACCGAAGGTATGTGAAAGTGACTGGGATGCGAGAATCATGTTGCACAGGGAACAGGGAAGGTCAGCAAATGTTTCCTGTCCTGGCACATCTCTCAGTCTGAACTGCAGCTGCAGATGCTTCACTTCCGCCAAGGACTCTGCCACCTTGAGAGAAGGATGCGCTCTATGGAGTTGAGAAAGAAAGTGCGTCTCACTAGCTTCTTTCCTCTACTTCATAGACAGCAAAGGGGCTATGAAAGGCAGCACTGGCTTTTTGTTCTAGGACTTCTTCTTTACAAGCAGCTGCTGGATGTTTGGAAGGGGGTTTGGGATATGCAAAAATGAGAGGCTAAGATGGTAAGAGGGTAAGATGGAAGTCATCTGGCAAAAGCAGAGCTCACAAAAGGGCCAGCTGAGAAAGCTCTTGCTGCCTACAACTTCAACTGCACCCCTCAAAGCAGCAGCACACACGCTGCTCTCGGCACTTTCCTTCTCAGCTCTACGCACCATCCTAAGCCTTGCCTCTCCCACACTCAGGATCCAAAGACAACGGCACCAGGGACTGCTCACACACTAAAGGCACCAGGACAAAAGGCTCACCAGCTTGGCCTTTGCATTCCTGCTGACAGCTCCACAGCTTGAACCCAGAGAACTGCCTGCTGCCAACAGCCTTTCCAATCACTCCGAGCACCTCATGACAAGGAGTGTGGGGAATGAATCTCCAGCAGCCTCCTGCCCCAGGCTGTCCCCCGGGAGCAGCCCTGCTCCAGGCCGTGACTGCCACCTGCACAGCCAAAGGACCCAGAGCCGGTGTTACACACCACGGCTGTGCCTGGCACAGAGACACCAGTGGCCACACAAGTGGCCATGGCACTGTCCACACACAGTCCCTGCTGCTGCTCCCCCAGCCGCTGGCACCAACTCCCAGCCACCCACTCCTAAAGCCACGGGGCCCACTGGGACACTGCGGGGGCTCGTGGAAGCCAGCGGCCATTGTGACACAGCGGGGCTGCACAGAGCCCACGGTGCTTTGTGACCCGTGGCTCCCAGGAGAGCCTTTGTGATGCTGGGGAACTACAAGGAAGCCTGGCTCCTCTGTGACACCACCACAGAAGCTCAGGGGAGCCCTGGAGACCGTGCTGATGCTATGGAACCTGATGCAACCCTGCCTCCTCTGTGACACCACAGAACCTCTGGGAGCCCTGGAGACCGTGCTGATGCTATGGAACCTGATGCAACCCTGCCTCCTCTGTGACACCACAGAACCTCTGGGAGCCCTGGAGACCGTGCTGATGCTATGGAACCTGATGCAACCCTGCCTCCACTGTGACACCACAGAAGCTCAGGGAGCCCTGGAGACTGTGGTGATGCTATGGAACCTGATGCAACCCTGCCTCCACTGTGACACCACAGAACCTCTGGGAGCCCTGGAGACCGTGCTGATGCTATGGAACCTGATGCAACCCTGCCTCCACTGTGACACCACAGAAGCTCGGGGAGCTCTGCAGACCGTGGGGATGCTGGCGAAGCTGACGGAACCCTGGGCACCACAGTGACGCTATGGAACCTGGTGGAACCGAGGGGCCACAGTGACACTGTGGGGCCTTTTGGAAGCAACAGGACCCTGGTGGGAAGCCACGGGATGATTAATCCTGCACGAACCTGCTCCAGGTGGGCTCCTCTCTCCCGGCTTCCACAGGTGCTGCTAGGATCCCACTCCGGCACTGGCTTGGCACGGGCTCACGGCTTCCTTTGGCAATGGCTCTGCTCCAGGATGGCATGCTGCAGAGAATGCAGGTAGATTTTGTGCTCACTCCTGGCATGCAGCTGGACAATAAAGCCTGATCCAGCCCCCCCTCAGCATATGTCCGGCTCTGGCATTGGGGCGGGGCAACTTTGGGAGCAGCCCCAGCCCTGCTCCTGCTCCCGGCTGGGCACCCAGCTGCTGGGACACAGGTGTGTCCTGATGCCACCGTCTACTCCTTTGAGAAGGGGAGGACAGAGTGCATCAGGGAGTTTGGTGTGGCTTACATGCGGCAAGGAGAAGGTGCAGCCCCAAACTGGCTTTCACTTCTAGAACCTTTTGCTATTGCGGGAGCAGCTGCTGGAGCTTTTCAACCGAGCTGCAAGAGTGAAAAGTGTGATGGCATGTCTATCTGAGAAGGAAGGTTCGGTGCCGCAGCCTGTTGTGCACAATTTATATGCTGATAAGAGAAGGGGGTGCTTTTGCAACGTTTTCCTTCCTGACACTTCTGTCTCTGTGAGCTTTAGCTGCTTGGACTCAGGGGTACCGAAGGTGTGTGAAAGTGACTGGGATGCGAGAATCATGTTGCACAGGGAACAGGGAAGGTCAGCAAATGTTTCCTGTCCTGGCACATCTCTCAGTCTGAACTGCAGCTGCAGATGCTTCACTTCCGCCAAGGACTCTGCCACCTTGAGAGAAGGATGCGCTCTATGGAGTTGAGAAAGAAAGTGCGTCTCACTAGCTTCTTTCCTCTACTTCATAGACAGCAAAGGGGCTATGAAAGGCAGCACTGGCTTTTTGTTCTAGGACTTCTTCTTTACAAGCAGCTGCTGGATGTTTGGAAGGGGGTTTGGGATATGCAAAAATGAGAGGCTAAGATGGTAAGAGGGTAAGATGGAAGTCATCTGGCAAAAGCAGAGCTCACAAAAGGGCCAGCTGAGAAAGCTCTTGCTGCCTACAACTTCAACTGCACCCCTCAAAGCAGCAGCACACACGCTGCTCTCGGCACTTTCCTTCTAAGCTCTACGCACCATCCTAAGCCTTGCCTCTCCCACACTCAGGATCCAAAGACAACGGCACCAGGGACTGCTCACACACTAAAGGCACCAGGACAAAAGGCTCACCAGCTTGGCCTTTGCATTCCCGCTGACAGCTCCACAGCTTGAACCCAGAGAACTGCCTGCTGCCAACAGCCTTTCCAATCACTCCGAGCACCTCATGACAAGGAGTGTGGGGAATGAATCTCCAGCAGCCTCCTGCCCCAGGCTGTCCCCCGGGAGCAGCCCTGCTCCAGGCCGTGACTGCCACCTGCACAGCCAAAGGACCCAGAGCCGGTGTTACACACCACGGCTGTGCCTGGCACAGAGACACCAGTGGCCACACAAGTGGCCATGGCACTGTCCACACACAGTCCCTGCTGCTGCTCCCCCAGCCGCTGGCACCAACTCCCAGCCACCCACTCCTAAAGCCACGGGGCCCACTGGGACACTGCGGGGGCTCGTGGAAGCCAGCGGCCATTGTGACACAGCGGGGCTGCACAGAGCCCACGGTGCTTTGTGACCCGTGGCTCCCAGGAGAGCCTTTGTGATGCTGGGGAACTACAAGGAAGCCTGGCTCCTCTGTGACACCACCACAGAAGCTCAGGGGAGCCCTGGAGACCGTGCTGATGCTATGGAACCTGATGCAACCCTGCCTCCTCTGTGACACCACAGAAGCTCTTGGAGCCCTGGAGACCGTGGTGATGCTATGGAACCTGATGCAACCCTGCCTCCTCTGTGACACCACAGAAGCTCAGGGAGCCCTGGAGACTGTGGTGATGCTATGGAACCTGATGCAACCCTGCCTCCACTGTGACACCACAGAACCTCTGGGAGCCCTGGAGACCGTGCTGATGCTATGGAACCTGATGCAACCCTGCCTCCACTGTGACACCACAGAAGCTCGGGGAGCTCTGCAGACCGTGGGGATGCTGGCGAAGCTGACGGAACCCTGGGCACCACAGTGACGCTATGGAACCTGGTGGAACCGAGGGGCCACAGTGACACTGTGGGGCCTTTTGGAAGCAACAGGACCCTGGTGGGAAGCCACGGGATGATTAATCCTGCACGAACCTGCTCCAGGTGGGCTCCTCTCTCCCGGCTTCCACAGGTGCTGCTAGGATCCCACTCCGGCACTGGCTTGGCACGGGCTCACGGCTTCCTTTGGCAATGGCTCTGCTCCAGGATGGCATGCTGCAGAGAATGCAGGTAGATTTTGTGCTCACTCCTGGCATGCAGCTGGACAATAAAGCCTGATCCAGCCCCCCCTCAGCATATGTCCGGCTCTGGCATTGGGGCGGGGCAACTTTGGGAGCAGCCCCAGCCCTGCTCCTGCTCCCGGCTGGGCACCCAGCTGCTGGGACACAGGTGTGTCCTGATGCCACCGTCTACTCCTTTGAGAAGGGGAGGACAGAGTGCATCAGGGAGTTTGGTGTGGCTTACATGCGGCAAGGAGAAGGTGCAGCCCCAAACTGGCTTTCACTTCTAGAACCTTTTGCTATTGCGGGAGCAGCTGCTGGAGCTTTTCAACCGAGCTGCAA
The DNA here is from genome assembly GCF_041296385.1 of Aphelocoma coerulescens. Classification (NCBI taxonomy): domain Eukaryota; kingdom Metazoa; phylum Chordata; class Aves; order Passeriformes; family Corvidae; genus Aphelocoma; species Aphelocoma coerulescens. Next base: position 1,406,032 of record NW_027184068.1, read on the forward strand.
GAGTGAAAAGTGTGATGGCATGTCTATCTGAGAAGGAAGGTTCGGTGCCGCAGCCTGTTGTGCACAATTTATATGCTGATAAGAGAAGGGGGTGCTTTTGCAACGTTTTCCTTCCTGACACTTCTGTCTCTGTGAGCTTTAGCTGCTTGGACTCAGGGATACCGAAGGTATGTGAAAGTGACTGGGATGCGAGAATCATGTTGCACAGGGAACAGGGAAGGTCAGCAAATGTTTCCTGTCCTGGCACATCTCTCAGTCTGAACTGCAGCTGCAGATGCTTCACTTCCGCCAAGGACTCTGCCACCTTGAGAGAAGGATGCGCTCTATGGAGTTGAGAAAGAAAGTGCGTCTCACTAGCTTCTTTCCTCTACTTCATAGACAGCAAAGGGGCTATGAAAGGCAGCACTGGCTTTTTGTTCTAGGACTTCTTCTTTACAAGCAGCTGCTGGATGTTTGGAAGGGGGTTTGGGATATGCAAAAATGAGAGGCTAAGATGGTAAGAGGGTAAGATGGAAGTCATCTGGCAAAAGCAGAGCTCACAAAAGGGCCAGCTGAGAAAGCTCTTGCTGCCTACAACTTCAACTGCACCCCTCAAAGCAGCAGCACACACGCTGCTCTCGGCACTTTCCTTCTCAGCTCTACGCACCATCCTAAGCCTTGCCTCTCCCACACTCAGGATCCAAAGACAACGGCACCAGGGACTGCTCACACACTAAAGGCACCAGGACAAAAGGCTCACCAGCTTGGCCTTTGCATTCCCGCTGACAGCTCCACAGCTTGAACCCAGAGAACTGCCTGCTGCCAACAGCCTTTCCAATCACTCTGAGCACCTCATGACAAGGAGTGTGGGGAATGAATCTCCAGCAGCCTCCTGCCCCAGGCTGTCCCCCGGGAGCAGCCCTGCTCCAGGCCGTGACTGCCACCTGCACAGCCAAAGGACCCAGAGCCGGTGTTACACACCACGGCTGTGCCTGGCACAGAGACACCAGTGGCCACACAAGTGGCCATGGCACTGTCCACACACAGTCCCTGCTGCTGCTCCCCCAGCCGCTGGCACCAACTCCCAGCCACCCACTCCTAAAGCCACGGGGCCCACTGGGACACTGCGGGGGCTCGTGGAAGCCAGCGGCCATTGTGACACAGCGGGGCTGCACAGAGCCCACGGTGCTTTGTGACCCGTGGCTCCCAGGAGAGCCTTTGTGATGCTGGGGAACTACAAGGAAGCCTGGCTCCTCTGTGACACCACCACAGAAGCTCAGGGGAGCCCTGGAGACCGTGCTGATGCTATGGAACCTGATGCAACCCTGCCTCCTCTGTGACACCACAGAACCTCTGGGAGCCCTGGAGACCGTGCTGATGCTATGGAACCTGATGCAACCCTGCCTCCTCTGTGACACCACAGAACCTCTGGGAGCCCTGGAGACCGTGCTGATGCTATGGAACCTGATGCAACCCTGCCTCCACTGTGACACCACAGAAGCTCAGGGAGCCCTGGAGACTGTGGTGATGCTATGGAACCTGATGCAACCCTGCCTCCACTGTGACACCACAGAACCTCTGGGAGCCCTGGAGACCGTGCTGATGCTATGGAACCTGATGCAACCCTGCCTCCACTGTGACACCACAGAAGCTCGGGGAGCTCTGCAGACCGTGGGGATGCTGGCGAAGCTGACGGAACCCTGGGCACCACAGTGACGCTATGGAACCTGGTGGAACCGAGGGGCCACAGTGACACTGTGGGGCCTTTTGGAAGCAACAGGACCCTGGTGGGAAGCCACGGGATGATTAATCCTGCACGAACCTGCTCCAGGTGGGCTCCTCTCTCCCGGCTTCCACAGGTGCTGCTAGGATCCCACTCCGGCACTGGCTTGGCACGGGCTCACGGCTTCCTTTGGCAATGGCTCTGCTCCAGGATGGCATGCTGCAGAGAATGCAGGTAGATTTTGTGCTCACTCCTGGCATGCAGCTGGACAATAAAGCCTGATCCAGCCCCCCCTCAGCATATGTCCGGCTCTGGCATTGGGGCGGGGCAACTTTGGGAGCAGCCCCAGCCCTGCTCCTGCTCCCGGCTGGGCACCCAGCTGCTGGGACACAGGTGTGTCCTGATGCCACCGTCTACTCCTTTGAGAAGGGGAGGACAGAGTGCATCAGGGAGTTTGGTGTGGCTTACATGCGGCAAGGAGAAGGTGCAGCCCCAAACTGGCTTTCACTTCTAGAACCTTTTGCTATTGCGGGAGCAGCTGCTGGAGCTTTTCAACCGAGCTGCAAGAGTGAAAAGTGTGATGGCATGTCTATCTGAGAAGGAAGGTTCGGTGCCGCAGCCTGTTGTGCACAATTTATATGCTGATAAGAGAAGGGGGTGCTTTTGCAACGTTTTCCTTCCTGACACTTCTGTCTCTGTGAGCTTTAGCTGCTTGGACTCAGGGGTACCGAAGGTGTGTGAAAGTGACTGGGATGCGAGAATCATGTTGCACAGGGAACAGGGAAGGTCAGCAAATGTTTCCTGTCCTGGCACATCTCTCAGTCTGAACTGCAGCTGCAGATGCTTCACTTCCGCCAAGGACTCTGCCACCTTGAGAGAAGGATGCGCTCTATGGAGTTGAGAAAGAAAGTGCGTCTCACTAGCTTCTTTCCTCTACTTCATAGACAGCAAAGGGGCTATGAAAGGCAGCACTGGCTTTTTGTTCTAGGACTTCTTCTTTACAAGCAGCTGCTGGATGTTTGGAAGGGGGTTTGGGATATGCAAAAATGAGAGGCTAAGATGGTAAGAGGGTAAGATGGAAGTCATCTGGCAAAAGCAGAGCTCACAAAAGGGCCAGCTGAGAAAGCTCTTGCTGCCTACAACTTCAACTGCACCCCTCAAAGCAGCAGCACACACGCTGCTCTCGGCACTTTCCTTCTAAGCTCTACGCACCATCCTAAGCCTTGCCTCTCCCACACTCAGGATCCAAAGACAACGGCACCAGGGACTGCTCACACACTAAAGGCACCAGGACAAAAGGCTCACCAGCTTGGCCTTTGCATTCCCGCTGACAGCTCCACAGCTTGAACCCAGAGAACTGCCTGCTGCCAACAGCCTTTCCAATCACTCCGAGCACCTCATGACAAGGAGTGTGGGGAATGAATCTCCAGCAGCCTCCTGCCCCAGGCTGTCCCCCGGGAGCAGCCCTGCTCCAGGCCGTGACTGCCACCTGCACAGCCAAAGGACCCAGAGCCGGTGTTACACACCACGGCTGTGCCTGGCACAGAGACACCAGTGGCCACACAAGTGGCCATGGCACTGTCCACACACAGTCCCTGCTGCTGCTCCCCCAGCCGCTGGCACCAACTCCCAGCCACCCACTCCTAAAGCCACGGGGCCCACTGGGACACTGCGGGGGCTCGTGGAAGCCAGCGGCCATTGTGACACAGCGGGGCTGCACAGAGCCCACGGTGCTTTGTGACCCGTGGCTCCCAGGAGAGCCTTTGTGATGCTGGGGAACTACAAGGAAGCCTGGCTCCTCTGTGACACCACCACAGAAGCTCAGGGGAGCCCTGGAGACCGTGCTGATGCTATGGAACCTGATGCAACCCTGCCTCCTCTGTGACACCACAGAAGCTCTTGGAGCCCTGGAGACCGTGGTGATGCTATGGAACCTGATGCAACCCTGCCTCCTCTGTGACACCACAGAAGCTCAGGGAGCCCTGGAGACTGTGGTGATGCTATGGAACCTGATGCAACCCTGCCTCCACTGTGACACCACAGAACCTCTGGGAGCCCTGGAGACCGTGCTGATGCTATGGAACCTGATGCAACCCTGCCTCCACTGTGACACCACAGAAGCTCGGGGAGCTCTGCAGACCGTGGGGATGCTGGCGAAGCTGACGGAACCCTGGGCACCACAGTGACGCTATGGAACCTGGTGGAACCGAGGGGCCACAGTGACACTGTGGGGCCTTTTGGAAGCAACAGGACCCTGGTGGGAAGCCACGGGATGATTAATCCTGCACGAACCTGCTCCAGGTGGGCTCCTCTCTCCCGGCTTCCACAGGTGCTGCTAGGATCCCACTCCGGCACTGGCTTGGCACGGGCTCACGGCTTCCTTTGGCAATGGCTCTGCTCCAGGATGGCATGCTGCAGAGAATGCAGGTAGATTTTGTGCTCACTCCTGGCATGCAGCTGGACAATAAAGCCTGATCCAGCCCCCCCTCAGCATATGTCCGGCTCTGGCATTGGGGCGGGGCAACTTTGGGAGCAGCCCCAGCCCTGCTCCTGCTCCCGGCTGGGCACCCAGCTGCTGGGACACAGGTGTGTCCTGATGCCACCGTCTACTCCTTTGAGAAGGGGAGGACAGAGTGCATCAGGGAGTTTGGTGTGGCTTACATGCGGCAAGGAGAAGGTGCAGCCCCAAACTGGCTTTCACTTCTAGAACCTTTTGCTATTGCGGGAGCAGCTGCTGGAGCTTTTCAACCGAGCTGCAAGAGTGAAAAGTGTGATGGCATGTCTATCTGAGAAGGAAGGTTCGGTGCCGCAGCCTGTTGTGCACAATTTATATGCTGATAAGAGAAGGGGGTGCTTTTGCAACGTTTTCCTTCCTGACACTTCTGTCTCTGTGAGCTTTAGCTGCTTGGACTCAGGGATACCGAAGGTATGTGAAAGTGACTGGGATGCGAGAATCATGTTGCACAGGGAACAGGGAAGGTCAGCAAATGTTTCCTGTCCTGGCACATCTCTCAGTCTGAACTGCAGCTGCAGATGCTTCACTTCCGCCAAGGACTCTGCCACCTTGAGAGAAGGATGCGCTCTATGGAGTTGAGAAAGAAAGTGCGTCTCACTAGCTTCTTTCCTCTACTTCATAGACAGCAAAGGGGCTATGAAAGGCAGCACTGGCTTTTTGTTCTAGGACTTCTTCTTTACAAGCAGCTGCTGGATGTTTGGAAGGGGGTTTGGGATATGCAAAAATGAGAGGCTAAGATGGTAAGAGGGTAAGATGGAAGTCATCTGGCAAAAGCAGAGCTCACAAAAGGGCCAGCTGAGAAAGCTCTTGCTGCCTACAACTTCAACTGCACCCCTCAAAGCAGCAGCACACACGCTGCTCTCGGCACTTTCCTTCTCAGCTCTACGCACCATCCTAAGCCTTGCCTCTCCCACACTCAGGATCCAAAGACAACGGCACCAGGGACTGCTCACACACTAAAGGCACCAGGACAAAAGGCTCACCAGCTTGGCCTTTGCATTCCCGCTGACAGCTCCACAGCTTGAACCCAGAGAACTGCCTGCTGCCAACAGCCTTTCCAATCACTCTGAGCACCTCATGACAAGGAGTGTGGGGAATGAATCTCCAGCAGCCTCCTGCCCCAGGCTGTCCCCCGGGAGCAGCCCTGCTCCAGGCCGTGACTGCCACCTGCACAGCCAAAGGACCCAGAGCCGGTGTTACACACCACGGCTGTGCCTGGCACAGAGACACCAGTGGCCACACAAGTGGCCATGGCACTGTCCACACACAGTCCCTGCTGCTGCTCCCCCAGCCGCTGGCACCAACTCCCAGCCACCCACTCCTAAAGCCACGGGGCCCACTGGGACACTGCGGGGGCTCGTGGAAGCCAGCGGCCATTGTGACACAGCGGGGCTGCACAGAGCCCACGGTGCTTTGTGACCCGTGGCTCCCAGGAGAGCCTTTGTGATGCTGGGGAACTACAAGGAAGCCTGGCTCCTCTGTGACACCACCACAGAAGCTCAGGGGAGCCCTGGAGACCGTGCTGATGCTATGGAACCTGATGCAACCCTGCCTCCTCTGTGACACCACAGAACCTCTGGGAGCCCTGGAGACCGTGCTGATGCTATGGAACCTGATGCAACCCTGCCTCCTCTGTGACACCACAGAACCTCTGGGAGCCCTGGAGACCGTGCTGATGCTATGGAACCTGATGCAACCCTGCCTCCACTGTGACACCACAGAAGCTCAGGGAGCCCTGGAGACTGTGGTGATGCTATGGAACCTGATGCAACCCTGCCTCCACTGTGACACCACAGAACCTCTGGGAGCCCTGGAGACCGTGCTGATGCTATGGAACCTGATGCAACCCTGCCTCCACTGTGACACCACAGAAGCTCGGGGAGCTCTGCAGACCGTGGGGATGCTGGCGAAGCTGACGGAACCCTGGGCACCACAGTGACGCTATGGAACCTGGTGGAACCGAGGGGCCACAGTGACACTGTGGGGCCTTTTGGAAGCAACAGGACCCTGGTGGGAAGCCACGGGATGATTAATCCTGCACGAACCTGCTCCAGGTGGGCTCCTCTCTCCCGGCTTCCACAGGTGCTGCTAGGATCCCACTCCGGCACTGGCTTGGCACGGGCTCACGGCTTCCTTTGGCAATGGCTCTGCTCCAGGATGGCATGCTGCAGAGAATGCAGGTAGATTTTGTGCTCACTCCTGGCATGCAGCTGGACAATAAAGCCTGATCCAGCCCCCCCTCAGCATATGTCCGGCTCTGGCATTGGGGCGGGGCAACTTTGGGAGCAGCCCCAGCCCTGCTCCTGCTCCCGGCTGGGCACCCAGCTGCTGGGACACAGGTGTGTCCTGATGCCACCGTCTACTCCTTTGAGAAGGGGAGGACAGAGTGCATCAGGGAGTTTGGTGTGGCTTACATGCGGCAAGGAGAAGGTGCAGCCCCAAACTGGCTTTCACTTCTAGAACCTTTTGCTATTGCGGGAGCAGCTGCTGGAGCTTTTCAACCGAGCTGCAAGAGTGAAAAGTGTGATGGCATGTCTATCTGAGAAGGAAGGTTCGGTGCCGCAGCCTGTTGTGCACAATTTATATGCTGATAAGAGAAGGGGGTGCTTTTGCAACGTTTTCCTTCCTGACACTTCTGTCTCTGTGAGCTTTAGCTGCTTGGACTCAGGGGTACCGAAGGTGTGTGAAAGTGACTGGGATGCGAGAATCATGTTGCACAGGGAACAGGGAAGGTCAGCAAATGTTTCCTGTCCTGGCACATCTCTCAGTCTGAACTGCAGCTGCAGATGCTTCACTTCCGCCAAGGACTCTGCCACCTTGAGAGAAGGATGCGCTCTATGGAGTTGAGAAAGAAAGTGCGTCTCACTAGCTTCTTTCCTCTACTTCATAGACAGCAAAGGGGCTATGAAAGGCAGCACTGGCTTTTTGTTCTAGGACTTCTTCTTTACAAGCAGCTGCTGGATGTTTGGAAGGGGGTTTGGGATATGCAAAAATGAGAGGCTAAGATGGTAAGAGGGTAAGATGGAAGTCATCTGGCAAAAGCAGAGCTCACAAAAGGGCCAGCTGAGAAAGCTCTTGCTGCCTACAACTTCAACTGCACCCCTCAAAGCAGCAGCACACACGCTGCTCTCGGCACTTTCCTTCTAAGCTCTACGCACCATCCTAAGCCTTGCCTCTCCCACACTCAGGATCCAAAGACAACGGCACCAGGGACTGCTCACACACTAAAGGCACCAGGACAAAAGGCTCACCAGCTTGGCCTTTGCATTCCCGCTGACAGCTCCACAGCTTGAACCCAGAGAACTGCCTGCTGCCAACAGCCTTTCCAATCACTCCGAGCACCTCATGACAAGGAGTGTGGGGAATGAATCTCCAGCAGCCTCCTGCCCCAGGCTGTCCCCCGGGAGCAGCCCTGCTCCAGGCCGTGACTGCCACCTGCACAGCCAAAGGACCCAGAGCCGGTGTTACACACCACGGCTGTGCCTGGCACAGAGACACCAGTGGCCACACAAGTGGCCATGGCACTGTCCACACACAGTCCCTGCTGCTGCTCCCCCAGCCGCTGGCACCAACTCCCAGCCACCCACTCCTAAAGCCACGGGGCCCACTGGGACACTGCGGGGGCTCGTGGAAGCCAGCGGCCATTGTGACACAGCGGGGCTGCACAGAGCCCACGGTGCTTTGTGACCCGTGGCTCCCAGGAGAGCCTTTGTGATGCTGGGGAACTACAAGGAAGCCTGGCTCCTCTGTGACACCACCACAGAAGCTCAGGGGAGCCCTGGAGACCGTGCTGATGCTATGGAACCTGATGCAACCCTGCCTCCTCTGGGACACCACAGAAGCTCTTGGAGCCCTGGAGACCGTGGTGATGCTATGGAACCTGATGCAACCCTGCCTCCTCTGTGACACCACAGAAGCTCAGGGAGCCCTGGAGACTGTGGTGATGCTATGGAACCTGATGCAACCCTGCCTCCACTGTGACACCACAGAACCTCTGGGAGCCCTGGAGACCGTGCTGATGCTATGGAACCTGATGCAACCCTGCCTCCACTGTGACACCACAGAAGCTCGGGGAGCTCTGCAGACCGTGGGGATGCTGGCGAAGCTGACGGAACCCTGGGCACCACAGTGACGCTATGGAACCTGGTGGAACCGAGGGGCCACAGTGACACTGTGGGGCCTTTTGGAAGCAACAGGACCCTGGTGGGAAGCCACGGGATGATTAATCCTGCACGAACCTGCTCCAGGTGGGCTCCTCTCTCCCGGCTTCCACAGGTGCTGCTAGGATCCCACTCCGGCACTGGCTTGGCACGGGCTCACGGCTTCCTTTGGCAATGGCTCTGCTCCAGGATGGCATGCTGCAGAGAATGCAGGTAGATTTTGTGCTCACTCCTGGCATGCAGCTGGACAATAAAGCCTGATCCAGCCCCCCCTCAGCATATGTCCGGCTCTGGCATTGGGGCGGGGCAACTTTGGGAGCAGCCCCAGCCCTGCTCCTGCTCCCGGCTGGGCACCCAGCTGCTGGGACACAGGTGTGTCCTGATGCCACCGTCTACTCCTTTGAGAAGGGGAGGACAGAGTGCATCAGGGAGTTTGGTGTGGCTTACATGCGGCAAGGAGAAGGTGCAGCCCCAAACTGGCTTTCACTTCTAGAACCTTTTGCTATTGCGGGAGCAGCTGCTGGAGCTTTTCAACCGAGCTGCAAGAGTGAAAAGTGTGATGGCATGTCTATCTGAGAAGGAAGGTTCGGTGCCGCAGCCTGTTGTGCACAATTTATATGCTGATAAGAGAAGGGGGTGCTTTTGGAACGTTTTCCTTCCTGACACTTCTGTCTCTGTGAGCTTTAGCTGCTTGGACTCAGGGATACCGAAGGTATGTGAAAGTGACTGGGATGCGAGAATCATGTTGCACAGGGAACAGGGAAGGTCAGCAAATGTTTCCTGTCCTGGCACATCTCTCAGTCTGAACTGCAGCTGCAGATGCTTCACTTCCGCCAAGGACTCTGCCACCTTGAGAGAAGGATGCGCTCTATGGAGTTGAGAAAGAAAGTGCGTCTCACTAGCTTCTTTCCTCTACTTCATAGACAGCAAAGGGGCTATGAAAGGCAGCACTGGCTTTTTGTTCTAGGACTTCTTCTTTACAAGCAGCTGCTGGATGTTTGGAAGGGGGTTTGGGATATGCAAAAATGAGAGGCTAAGATGGTAAGAGGGTAAGATGGAAGTCATCTGGCAAAAGCAGAGCTCACAAAAGGGCCAGCTGAGAAAGCTCTTGCTGCCTACAACTTCAACTGCACCCCTCAAAGCAGCAGCACACACGCTGCTCTCGGCACTTTCCTTCTCAGCTCTACGCACCATCCTAAGCCTTGCCTCTCCCACACTCAGGATCCAAAGACAACGGCACCAGGGACTGCTCACACACTAAAGGCACCAGGAAAAAAGGCTCACCAGCTTGGCCTTTGCATTCCCGCTGACAGCTCCACAGCTTGAACCCAGAGAACTGCCTGCTGCCAACAGCCTTTCCAATCACTCTGAGCACCTCATGACAAGGAGTGTGGGGAATGAATCTCCAGCAGCCTCCTGCCCCAGGCTGTCCCCCGGGAGCAGCCCTGCTCCAGGCCGTGACTGCCACCTGCACAGCCAAAGGACCCAGAGCCGGTGTTACACACCACGGCTGTGCCTGGCACAGAGACACCAGTGGCCACACAAGTGGCCATGGCACTGTCCACACACAGTCCCTGCTGCTGCTCCCCCAGCCGCTGGCACCAACTCCCAGCCACCCACTCCTAAAGCCACGGGGCCCACTGGGACACTGCGGGGGCTCGTGGAAGCCAGCGGCCATTGTGACACAGCGGGGCTGCACAGAGCCCACGGTGCTTTGTGACCCGTGGCTCCCAGGAGAGCCTTTGTGATGCTGGGGAACTACAAGGAAGCCTGGCTCCTCTGTGACACCACCACAGAAGCTCAGGGGAGCCCTGGAGACCGTGCTGATGCTATTGAACCTGATGCAACCCTGCCTCCTCTGTGACACCACAGAAGCTCTTGGAGCCCTGGAGACCGTGCTGATGCTATGGAACCTGATGCAACCCTGCCTCCTCTGTGACACCACAGAACCTCTGGGAGCCCTGGAGACCGTGCTGATGCTATGGAACCTGATGCAACCCTGCCTCCACTGTGACACCACAGAAGCTCAGGGAGCCCTGGAGACTGTGGTGATGCTATGGAACCTGATGCAACCCTGCCTCCACTGTGACACCACAGAAGCTCGGGGAGCTCTGCAGACCGTGGGGATGCTGGCGAAGCTGACGGAACCCTGGGCACCACAGTGACGCTATGGAACCTGGTGGAACCGAGGGGCCACAGTGACACTGTGGGGCCTTTTGGAAGCAACAGGACCCTGGTGGGAAGCCACGGGATGATTAATCCTGCACGAACCTGCTCCAGGTGGGCTCCTCTCTCCCGGCTTCCACAGGTGCTGCTAGGATCCCACTCCGGCACTGGCTTGGCACGGGCTCACGGCTTCCTTTGGCAATGGCTCTGCTCCAGGATGGCATGCTGCAGAGAATGCAGGTAGATTTTGTGCTCACTCCTGGCATGCAGCTGGACAATAAAGCCTGATCCAGCCCCCCCTCAGCATATGTCCGGCTCTGGCATTGGGGCGGGGCAACTTTGGGAGCAGCCCCAGCCCTGCTCCTGCTCCCGGCTGGGCACCCAGCTGCTGGGACACAGGTGTGTCCTGATGCCACCGTCTACTCCTTTGAGAAGGGGAGGACAGAGTGCATCAGGGAGTTTGGTGTGGCTTACATGCGGCAAGGAGAAGGTGCAGCCCCAAACTGGCTTTCACTTCTAGAACCTTTTGCTATTGCGGGAGCAGCTGCTGGAGCTTTTCAACCGAGCTGCAAGAGTGAAAAGTGTGATGGCATGTCTATCTGAGAAGGAAGGTTCGGTGCCGCAGCCTGTTGTGCACAATTTATATGCTGATAAGAGAAGGGGGTGCTTTTGGAACGTTTTCCTTCCTGACACTTCTGTCTCTGTGAGCTTTAGCTGCTTGGACTCAGGGATACTGAAGGTATGTGAAAGTGACTGGGATGCGAGAATCATGTTGCACAGGGAACAGGGAAGGTCAGCAAATGTTTCCTGTCCTGGCACATCTCTCAGTCTGAACTGCAGCTGCAGATGCTTCACTTCCGCCAAGGACTCTGCCACCTTGAGAGAAGGATGCGCTCTATGGAGTTGAGAAAGAAAGTGCGTCTCACTAGCTTCTTTCCTCTACTTCATAGACAGCAAAGGGGCTATGAAAGGCAGCACTGGCTTTTTGTTCTAGGACTTCTTCTTTACAAGCAGCTGCTGGATGTTTGGAAGGGGGTTTGGGATATGCAAAAATGAGAGGCTAAGATGGTAAGAGGGTAAGATGGAAGTCATCTGGCAAAAGCAGAGCTCACAAAAGGGCCAGCTGAGAAAGCTCTTGCTGCCTACAACTTCAACTGCACCCCTCAAAGCAGCAGCACACACGCTGCTCTCGGCACTTTCCTTCTCAGCTCTACGCACCATCCTAAGCCTTGCCTCTCCCACACTCAGGATCCAAAGACAACGGCACCAGGGACTGCTCACACACTAAAGGCACCAGGACAAAAGGCTCACCAGCTTGGCCTTTGCATTCCCGCTGACAGCTCCACAGCTTGAACCCAGAGAACTGCCTGCTGCCAACAGCCTTTCCAATCACTCCGAGCACCTCATGACAAGGAGTGTGGGGAATGAATCTCCAGCAGCCTCCTGCCCCAGGCTGTCCCCCGGGAGCAGCCCTGCTCCAGGCCGTGACTGCCACCTGCACAGCCAAAGGACCCAGAGCCGGTGTTACACACCACGGCTGTGCCTGGCACAGAGACACCAGTGGCCACACAAGTGGCCATGGCACTGTCCACACACAGTCCCTGCTGCTGCTCCCCCAGCCGCTGGCACCAACTCCCAGCCACCCACTCCTAAAGCCACGGGGCCCACTGGGACACTGCGGGGGCTCGTGGAAGCCAGCGGCCATTGTGACACAGCGGGGCTGCACAGAGCCCACGGTGCTTTGTGACCCGTGGCTCCCAGGAGAGCCTTTGTGATGCTGGGGAACTACAAGGAAGCCTGGCTCCTCTGTGACACCACCACAGAAGCTCAGGGGAGCCCTGGAGACCGTGCTGATGCTATGGAACCTGATGCAACCCTGCCTCCTCTGTGACACCACAGAACCTCTGGGAGCCCTGGAGACCGTGCTGATGCTATGGAACCTGATGCAACCCTGCCTCCTCTGTGACACCACAGAACCTCTGGGAGCCCTGGAGACCGTGCTGATGCTATGGAACCTGATGCAACCCTGCCTCCACTGTGACACCACAGAAGCTCAGGGAGCCCTGGAGACTGTGGTGATGCTATGGAACCTGATGCAACCCTGCCTCCACTGTGACACCACAGAACCTCTGGGAGCCCTGGAGACCGTGCTGATGCTATGGAACCTGATGCAACCCTGCCTCCACTGTGACACCACAGAAGCTCGGGGAGCTCTGCAGACCGTGGGGATGCTGGCGAAGCTGACGGAACCCTGGGCACCACAGTGACGCTATGGAACCTGGTGGAACCGAGGGGCCACAGTGACACTGTGGGGCCTTTTGGAAGCAACAGGACCCTGGTGGGAAGCCACGGGATGATTAATCCTGCACGAACCTGCTCCAGGTGGGCTCCTCTCTCCCGGCTTCCACAGGTGCTGCTAGGATCCCACTCCGGCACTGGCTTGGCACGGGCTCACGGCTTCCTTTGGCAATGGCTCTGCTCCAGGATGGCATGCTGCAGAGAATGCAGGTAGATTTTGTGCTCACTCCTGGCATGCAGCTGGACAATAAAGCCTGATCCAGCCCCCCCTCAGCATATGTCCGGCTCTGGCATTGGGGCGGGGCAACTTTGGGAGCAGCCCCAGCCCTGCTCCTGCTCCCGGCTGGGCACCCAGCTGCTGGGACACAGGTGTGTCCTGATGCCACCGTCTACTCCTTTGAGAAGGGGAGGACAGAGTGCATCAGGGAGTTTGGTGTGGCTTACATGCGGCAAGGAGAAGGTGCAGCCCCAAACTGGCTTTCACTTCTAGAACCTTTTGCTATTGCGGGAGCAGCTGCTGGAGCTTTTCAACCGAGCTGCAAGAGTGAAAAGTGTGATGGCATGTCTATCTGAGAAGGAAGGTTCGGTGCCGCAGCCTGTTGTGCACAATTTATATGCTGATAAGAGAAGGGGGTGCTTTTGCAACGTTTTCCTTCCTGACACTTCTGTCTCTGTGAGCTTTAGCTGCTTGGACTCAGGGGTACCGAAGGTGTGTGAAAGTGACTGGGATGCGAGAATCATGTTGCACAGGGAACAGGGAAGGTCAGCAAATGTTTCCTGTCCTGGCACATCTCTCAGTCTGAACTGCAGCTGCAGATGCTTCACTTCCGCCAAGGACTCTGCCACCTTGAGAGAAGGATGCGCTCTATGGAGTTGAGAAAGAAAGTGCGTCTCACTAGCTTCTTTCCTCTACTTCATAGACAGCAAAGGGGCTATGAAAGGCAGCACTGGCTTTTTGTTCTAGGACTTCTTCTTTACAAGCAGCTGCTGGATGTTTGGAAGGGGGTTTGGGATATGCAAAAATGAGAGGCTAAGATGGTAAGAGGGTAAGATGGAAGTCATCTGGCAAAAGCAGAGCTCACAAAAGGGCCAGCTGAGAAAGCTCTTGCTGCCTACAACTTCAACTGCACCCCTCAAAGCAGCAGCACACACGCTGCTCTCGGCACTTTCCTTCTCAGCTCTACGCACCATCCTAAGCCTTGCCTCTCCCACACTCAGGATCCAAAGACAACGGCACCAGGGACTGCTCACACACTAAAGGCACCAGGACAAAAGGCTCACCAGCTTGGCCTTTGCATTCCCGCTGACAGCTCCACAGCTTGAACCCAGAGAACTGCCTGCTGCCAACAGCCTTTCCAATCACTCCGAGCACCTCATGACAAGGAGTGTGGGGAATGAATCTCCAGCAGCCTCCTGCCCCAGGCTGTCCCCCGGGAGCAGCCCTGCTCCAGGCCGTGACTGCCACCTGCACAGCCAAAGGACCCAGAGCCGGTGTTACACACCACGGCTGTGCCTGGCACAGAGACACCAGTGGCCACACAAGTGGCCATGGCACTGTCCACACACAGTCCCTGCTGCTGCTCCCCCAGCCGCTGGCACCAACTCCCAGCCACCCACTCCTAAAGCCACGGGGCCCACTGGGACACTGCGGGGGCTCGTGGAAGCCAGCGGCCATTGTGACACAGCGGGGCTGCACAGAGCCCACGGTGCTTTGTGACCCGTGGCTCCCAGGAGAGCCTTTGTGATGCTGGGGAACTACAAGGAAGCCTGGCTCCTCTGTGACACCACCACAGAAGCTCAGGGGAGCCCTGGAGACCGTGCTGATGCTATGGAACCTGATGCAACCCTGCCTCCTCTGTGACACCACAGAAGCTCTTGGAGCCCTGGAGACCGTGGTGATGCTATGGAACCTGATGCAACCCTGCCTCCTCTGTGACACCACAGAACCTCTGGGAGCCCTGGAGACCGTGCTGATGCTATGGAACCTGATGCAACCCTGCCTCCACTGTGACACCACAGAAGCTCAGGGAGCCCTGGAGACTGTGGTGATGCTATGGAACCTGATGCAACCCTGCCTCCACTGTGACACCACAGAACCTCTGGGAGCCCTGGAGACCGTGCTGATGCTATGGAACCTGATGCAACCCTGCCTCCACTGTGACACCACAGAAGCTCGGGGAGCTCTGCAGACCGTGGGGATGCTGGCGAAGCTGACGGAACCCTGGGCACCACAGTGACGCTATGGAACCTGGTGGAACCGAGGGGCCACAGTGACACTGTGGGGCCTTTTGGAAGCAACAGGACCCTGGTGGGAAGCCACGGGATGATTAATCCTGCACGAACCTGCTCCAGGTGGGCTCCTCTCTCCCGGCTTCCACAGGTGCTGCTAGGATCCCACTCCGGCACTGGCTTGGCACGGGCTCACGGCTTCCTTTGGCAATGGCTCTGCTCCAGGATGGCATGCTGCAGAGAATGCAGGTAGATTTTGTGCTCACTCCTGGCATGCAGCTGGACAATAAAGCCTGATCCAGCCCCCCCTCAGCATATGTCCGGCTCTGGCATTGGGGCGGGGCAACTTTGGGAGCAGCCCCAGCCCTGCTCCTGCTCCCGGCTGGGCACCCAGCTGCTGGGACACAGGTGTGTCCTGATGCCACCGTCTACTCCTTTGAGAAGGGGAGGACAGAGTGCATCAGGGAGTTTGGTGTGGCTTACATGCGGCAAGGAGAAGGTGCAGCCCCAAACTGGCTTTCACTTCTAGAACCTTTTGCTATTGCGGGAGCAGCTGCTGGAGCTTTTCAACCGAGCTGCAAGAGTGAAAAGTGTGATGGCATGTCTATCTGAGAAGGAAGGTTCGGTGCCGCAGCCTGTTGTGCACAATTTATATGCTGATAAGAGAAGGGGGTGCTTTTGCAACGTTTTCCTTCCTGACACTTCTGTCTCTGTGAGCTTTAGCTGCTTGGACTCAGGGGTACCGAAGGTGTGTGAAAGTGACTGGGATGCGAGAATCATGTTGCACAGGGAACAGGGAAGGTCAGCAAATGTTTCCTGTCCTGGCACATCTCTCAGTCTGAACTGCAGCTGCAGATGCTTCACTTCCGCCAAGGACTCTGCCACCTTGAGAGAAGGATGCGCTCTATGGAGTTGAGAAAGAAAGTGCGTCTCACTAGCTTCTTTCCTCTACTTCATAGACAGCAAAGGGGCTATGAAAGGCAGCACTGGCTTTTTGTTCTAGGACTTCTTCTTTACAAGCAGCTGCTGGATGTTTGGAAGGGGGTTTGGGATATGCAAAAATGAGAGGCTAAGATGGTAAGAGGGTAAGATGGAAGTCATCTGGCAAAAGCAGAGCTCACAAAAGGGCCAGCTGAGAAAGCTCTTGCTGCCTACAACTTCAACTGCACCCCTCAAAGCAGCAGCACACACGCTGCTCTCGGCACTTTCCTTCTCAGCTCTACGCACCATCCTAAGCCTTGCCTCTCCCACACTCAGGATCCAAAGACAACGGCACCAGGGACTGCTCACACACTAAAGGCACCAGGACAAAAGGCTCACCAGCTTGGCCTTTGCATTCCCGCTGACAGCTCCACAGCTTGAACCCAGAGAACTGCCTGCTGCCAACAGCCTTTCCAATCACTCCGAGCACCTCATGACAAGGAGTGTGGGGAATGAATCTCCAGCAGCCTCCTGCCCCAGGCTGTCCCCCGGGAGCAGCCCTGCTCCAGGCCGTGACTGCCACCTGCACAGCCAAAGGACCCAGAGCCGGTGTTACACACCACGGCTGTGCCTGGCACAGAGACACCAGTGGCCACACAAGTGGCCATGGCACTGTCCACACACAGTCCCTGCTGCTGCTCCCCCAGCCGCTGGCACCAACTCCCAGCCACCCACTCCTAAAGCCACGGGGCCCACTGGGACACTGCGGGGGCTCGTGGAAGCCAGCGGCCATTGTGACACAGCGGGGCTGCACAGAGCCCACGGTGCTTTGTGACCCGTGGCTCCCAGGAGAGCCTTTGTGATGCTGGGGAACTACAAGGAAGCCTGGCTCCTCTGTGACACCACCACAGAAGCTCAGGGAGCCCTGGAGACTGTGGTGATGCTATGGAACCTGATGCAACCCTGCCTCCACTGTGACACCACAGAAGCTCGGGGAGCTCTGCAGACCGTGGGGATGCTGGCGAAGCTGACGGAACCCTGGGCACCACAGTGACGCTATGGAACCTGGTGGAACCGAGGGGCCACAGTGACACTGTGGGGCCTTTTGGAAGCAACAGGACCCTGGTGGGAAGCCACGGGATGATTAATCCTGCACGAACCTGCTCCAGGTGGGCTCCTCTCTCCCGGCTTCCACAGGTGCTGCTAGGATCCCACTCCGGCACTGGCTTGGCACGGGCTCACGGCTTCCTTTGGCAATGGCTCTGCTCCAGGATGGCATGCTGCAGAGAATGCAGGTAGATTTTGTGCTCACTCCTGGCATGCAGCTGGACAATAAAGCCTGATCCAGCCCCTCCTCAGCATATGTCCGGCTCTGGCATTGGGGCGGGGCAACTTTGGGAGCAGCCCCAGCCCTGCTCCTGCTCCCGGCTGGGCACCCAGCTGCTGGGACACAGGTGTGTCCTGATGCCACCGTCTACTCCTTTGAGAAGGGGAGGACAGAGTGCATCAGGGAGTTTGGTGTGGCTTACATGCGGCAAGGAGAAGGTGCAGCCCCAAACTGGCTTTCACTTCTAGAACCTTTTGCTATTGCGGGAGCAGCTGCTGGAGCTTTTCAACCGAGCTGCAAGAGTGAAAAGTGTGATGGCATGTCTATCTGAGAAGGAAGGTTCGGTGCCGCAGCCTGTTGTGCACAATTTATATGCTGATAAGAGAAGGGGGTGCTTTTGCAACGTTTTCCTTCCTGACACTTCTGTCTCTGTGAGCTTTAGCTGCTTGGACTCAGGGATACCGAAGGTGTGTGAAAGTGACTGGGATGCGAGAATCATGTTGCACAGGGAACAGGGAAGGTCAGCAAATGTTTCCTGTCCTGGCACATCTCTCAGTCTGAACTGCAGCTGCAGATGCTTCACTTCCGCCAAGGACTCTGCCACCTTGAGAGAAGGATGCGCTCTATGGAGTTGAGAAAGAAAGTGCGTCTCACTAGCTTCTTTCCTCTACTTCATAGACAGCAAAGGGGCTATGAAAGGCAGCACTGGCTTTTTGTTCTAGGACTTCTTCTTTACAAGCAGCTGCTGGATGTTTGGAAGGGGGTTTGGGATATGCAAAAATGAGAGGCTAAGATGGTAAGAGGGTAAGATGGAAGTCATCTGGCAAAAGCAGAGCTCACAAAAGGGCCAGCTGAGAAAGCTCTTGCTGCCTACAACTTCAACTGCACCCCTCAAAGCAGCAGCACACACGCTGCTCTCGGCACTTTCCTTCTCAGCTCTACGCACCATCCTAAGCCTTGCCTCTCCCACACTCAGGATCCAAAGACAACGGCACCAGGGACTGCTCACACACTAAAGGCACCAGGACAAAAGGCTCACCAGCTTGGCCTTTGCATTCCCGCTGACAGCTCCACAGCTTGAACCCAGAGAACTGCCTGCTGCCAACAGCCTTTCCAATCACTCCGAGCACCTCATGACAAGGAGTGTGGGGAATGAATCTCCAGCAGCCTCCTGCCCCAGGCTGTCCCCCGGGAGCAGCCCTGCTCCAGGCCGTGACTGCCACCTGCACAGCCAAAGGACCCAGAGCCGGTGTTACACACCACGGCTGTGCCTGGCACAGAGACACCAGTGGCCACACAAGTGGCCATGGCACTGTCCACACACAGTCCCTGCTGCTGCTCCCCCAGCCGCTGGCACCAACTCCCAGCCACCCACTCCTAAAGCCACGGGGCCCACTGGGACACTGCGGGGGCTCGTGGAAGCCAGCGGCCATTGTGACACAGCGGGGCTGCACAGAGCCCACGGTGCTTTGTGACCCGTGGCTCCCAGGAGAGCCTTTGTGATGCTGGGGAACTACAAGGAAGCCTGGCTCCTCTGTGACACCACCACAGAAGCTCAGGGGAGCCCTGGAGACCGTGCTGATGCTATTGAACCTGATGCAACCCTGCCTCCTCTGTGACACCACAGAAGCTCTTGGAGCCCTGGAGACCGTGCTGATGCTATGGAACCTGATGCAACCCTGCCTCCTCTGTGACACCACAGAACCTCTGGGAGCCCTGGAGACCGTGCTGATGCTATGGAACCTGATGCAACCCTGCCTCCACTGTGACACCACAGAACCTCTGGGAGCCCTGGAGACTGTGGTGATGCTATGGAACCTGATGCAACCCTGCCTCCACTGTGACACCACAGAACCTCTGGGAGCCCTGGAGACCGTGCTGATGCTATGGAACCTGATGCAACCCTGCCTCCACTGTGACACCACAGAAGCTCGGGGAGCTCTGCAGACCGTGGGGATGCTGGCGAAGCTGACGGAACCCTGGGCACCACAGTGACGCTATGGAACCTGGTGGAACCGAGGGGCCACAGTGACACTGTGGGGCCTTTTGGAAGCAACAGGACCCTGGTGGGAAGCCACGGGATGATTAATCCTGCACGAACCTGCTCCAGGTGGGCTCCTCTCTCCCGGCTTCCACAGGTGCTGCTAGGATCCCACTCCGGCACTGGCTTGGCACGGGCTCACGGCTTCCTTTGGCAATGGCTCTGCTCCAGGATGGCATGCTGCAGAGAATGCAGGTAGATTTTGTGCTCACTCCTGGCATGCAGCTGGACAATAAAGCCTGATCCAGCCCCCCCTCAGCATATGTCCGGCTCTGGCATTGGGGCGGGGCAACTTTGGGAGCAGCCCCAGCCCTGCTCCTGCTCCCGGCTGGGCACCCAGCTGCTGGGACACAGGTGTGTCCTGATGCCACCGTCTACTCCTTTGAGAAGGGGAGGACAGAGTGCATCAGGGAGTTTGGTGTGGCTTACATGCGGCAAGGAGAAGGTGCAGCCCCAAACTGGCTTTCACTTCTAGAACCTTTTGCTATTGCGGGAGCAGCTGCTGGAGCTTTTCAACCGAGCTGCAAGAGTGAAAAGTGTGATGGCATGTCTATCTGAGAAGGAAGGTTCGGTGCCGCAGCCTGTTGTGCACAATTTATATGCTGATAAGAGAAGGGGGTGCTTTTGGAACGTTTTCCTTCCTGACACTTCTGTCTCTGTGAGCTTTAGCTGCTTGGACTCAGGGATACCGAAGGTGTGTGAAAGTGACTGGGATGCGAGAATCATGTTGCACAGGGAACAGGGAAGGTCAGCAAATGTTTCCTGTCCTGGCACATCTCTCAGTCTGAACTGCAGCTGCAGATGCTTCACTTCCGCCAAGGACTCTGCCACCTTGAGAGAAGGATGCGCTCTATGGAGTTGAGAAAGAAAGTGCGTCTCACTAGCTTCTTTCCTCTACTTCATAGACAGCAAAGGGGCTATGAAAGGCAGCACTGGCTTTTTGTTCTAGGACTTCTTCTTTACAAGCAGCTGCTGGATGTTTGGAAGGGGGTTTGGGATATGCAAAAATGAGAGGCTAAGATGGTAAGAGGGTAAGATGGAAGTCATCTGGCAAAAGCAGAGCTCACAAAAGGGCCAGCTGAGAAAGCTCTTGCTGCCTACAACTTCAACTGCACCCCTCAAAGCAGCAGCACACACGCTGCTCTCGGCACTTTCCTTCTCAGCTCTACGCACCATCCTAAGCCTTGCCTCTCCCACACTCAGGATCCAAAGACAACGGCACCAGGGACTGCTCACACACTAAAGGCACCAGGACAAAAGGCTCACCAGCTTGGCCTTTGCATTCCCGCTGACAGCTCCACAGCTTGAACCCAGAGAACTGCCTGCTGCCAACAGCCTTTCCAATCACTCCGAGCACCTCATGACAAGGAGTGTGGGGAATGAATCTCCAGCAGCCTCCTGCCCCAGGCTGTCCCCCGGGAGCAGCCCTGCTCCAGGCCGTGACTGCCACCTGCACAGCCAAAGGACCCAGAGCCGGTGTTACACACCACGGCTGTGCCTGGCACAGAGACACCAGTGGCCACACAAGTGGCCATGGCACTGTCCACACACAGTCCCTGCTGCTGCTCCCCCAGCCGCTGGCACCAACTCCCAGCCACCCACTCCTAAAGCCACGGGGCCCACTGGGACACTGCGGGGGCTCGTGGAAGCCAGCGGCCATTGTGACACAGCGGGGCTGCACAGAGCCCACGGTGCTTTGTGACCCGTGGCTCCCAGGAGAGCCTTTGTGATGCTGGGGAACTACAAGGAAGCCTGGCTCCTCTGTGACACCACCACAGAAGCTCAGGGGAGCCCTGGAGACCGTGCTGATGCTATGGAACCTGATGCAACCCTGCCTCCTCTGTGACACCACAGAAGCTCTTGGAGCCCTGGAGACCGTGGTGATGCTATGGAACCTGATGCAACCCTGCCTCCTCTGTGACACCACAGAACCTCTGGGAGCCCTGGAGACCGTGCTGATGCTATGGAACCTGATGCAACCCTGCCTCCACTGTGACACCACAGAAGCTCAGGGAGCCCTGGAGACTGTGGTGATGCTATGGAACCTGATGCAACCCTGCCTCCACTGTGACACCACAGAACCTCTGGGAGCCCTGGAGACCGTGCTGATGCTATGGAACCTGATGCAACCCTGCCTCCACTGTGACACCACAGAAGCTCGGGGAGCTCTGCAGACCGTGGGGATGCTGGCGAAGCTGACGGAACCCTGGGCACCACAGTGACGCTATGGAACCTGGTGGAACCGAGGGGCCACAGTGACACTGTGGGGCCTTTTGAAAGCAACAGGACCCTGGTGGGAAGCCACGGGATGATTAATCCTGCACGAACCTGCTCCAGGTGGGCTCCTCTCTCCCGGCTTCCACAGGTGCTGCTAGGATCCCACTCCGGCACTGGCTTGGCACGGGCTCACGGCTTCCTTTGGCAATGGCTCTGCTCCAGGATGGCATGCTGCAGAGAATGCAGGTAGATTTTGTGCTCACTCCTGGCATGCAGCTGGACAATAAAGCCTGATCCAGCCCCCCCTCAGCATATGTCCGGCTCTGGCATTGGGGCGGGGCAACTTTGGGAGCAGCCCCAGCCCTGCTCCTGCTCCCGGCTGGGCACCCAGCTGCTGGGACACAGGTGTGTCCTGATGCCACCGTCTACTCCTTTGAGAAGGGGAGGACAGAGTGCATCAGGGAGTTTGGTGTGGCTTACATGCGGCAAGGAGAAGGTGCAGCCCCAAACTGGCTTTCACTTCTAGAACCTTTTGCTATTGCGGGAGCAGCTGCTGGAGCTTTTCAACCGAGCTGCAAGAGTGAAAAGTGTGATGGCATGTCTATCTGAGAAGGAAGGTTCGGTGCCGCAGCCTGTTGTGCACAATTTATATGCTGATAAGAGAAGGGGGTGCTTTTGCAACGTTTTCCTTCCTGACACTTCTGTCTCTGTGAGCTTTAGCTGCTTGGACTCAGGGATACCGAAGGTATGTGAAAGTGACTGGGATGCGAGAATCATGTTGCACAGGGAACAGGGAAGGTCAGCAAATGTTTCCTGTCCTGGCACATCTCTCAGTCTGAACTGCAGCTGCAGATGCTTCACTTCCGCCAAGGACTCTGCCACCTTGAGAGAAGGATGCGCTCTATGGAGTTGAGAAAGAAAGTGCGTCTCACTAGCTTCTTTCCTCTACTTCATAGACAGCAAAGGGGCTATGAAAGGCAGCACTGGCTTTTTGTTCTAGGACTTCTTCTTTACAAGCAGCTGCTGGATGTTTGGAAGGGGGTTTGGGATATGCAAAAATGAGAGGCTAAGATGGTAAGAGGGTAAGATGGAAGTCATCTGGCAAAAGCAGAGCTCACAAAAGGGCCAGCTGAGAAAGCTCTTGCTGCCTACAACTTCAACTGCACCCCTCAAAGCAGCAGCACACACGCTGCTCTCGGCACTTTCCTTCTCAGCTCTACGCACCATCCTAAGCCTTGCCTCTCCCACACTCAGGATCCAAAGACAACGGCACCAGGGACTGCTCACACACTAAAGGCACCAGGACAAAAGGCTCACCAGCTTGGCCTTTGCATTCCCGCTGACAGCTCCACAGCTTGAACCCAGAGAACTGCCTGCTGCCAACAGCCTTTCCAATCACTCCGAGCACCTCATGACAAGGAGTGTGGGGAATGAATCTCCAGCAGCCTCCTGCCCCAGGCTGTCCCCCGGGAGCAGCCCTGCTCCAGGCCGTGACTGCCACCTGCACAGCCAAAGGACCCAGAGCCGGTGTTACACACCACGGCTGTGCCTGGCACAGAGACACCAGTGGCCACACAAGTGGCCATGGCACTGTCCACACACAGTCCCTGCTGCTGCTCCCCCAGCCGCTGGCACCAACTCCCAGCCACCCACTCCTAAAGCCACGGGGCCCACTGGGACACTGCGGGGGCTCGTGGAAGCCAGCGGCCATTGTGACACAGCGGGGCTGCACAGAGCCCACGGTGCTTTGTGACCCGTGGCTCCCAGGAGAGCCTTTGTGATGCTGGGGAACTACAAGGAAGCCTGGCTCCTCTGTGACACCACCACAGAAGCTCAGGGGAGCCCTGGAGACCGTGCTGATGCTATGGAACCTGATGCAACCCTGCCTCCTCTGTGACACCACAGAAGCTCTTGGAGCCCTGGAGACCGTGGTGATGCTATGGAACCTGATGCAACCCTGCCTCCTCTGTGACACCACAGAACCTCTGGGAGCCCTGGAGACCGTGCTGATGCTATGGAACCTGATGCAACCCTGCCTCCACTGTGACACCACAGAAGCTCAGGGAGCCCTGGAGACTGTGGTGATGCTATGGAACCTGATGCAACCCTGCCTCCACTGTGACACCACAGAACCTCTGGGAGCCCTGGAGACCGTGCTGATGCTATGGAACCTGATGCAACCCTGCCTCCACTGTGACACCACAGAAGCTCGGGGAGCTCTGCAGACCGTGGGGATGCTGGCGAAGCTGACGGAACCCTGGGCACCACAGTGACGCTATGGAACCTGGTGGAACCGAGGGGCCACAGTGACACTGTGGGGCCTTTTGGAAGCAACAGGACCCTGGTGGGAAGCCACGGGATGATTAATCCTGCACGAACCTGCTCCAGGTGGGCTCCTCTCTCCCGGCTTCCACAGGTGCTGCTAGGATCCCACTCCGGCACTGGCTTGGCACGGGCTCACGGCTTCCTTTGGCAATGGCTCTGCTCCAGGATGGCATGCTGCAGAGAATGCAGGTAGATTTTGTGCTCACTCCTGGCATGCAGCTGGACAATAAAGCCTGATCCAGCCCCCCCTCAGCATATGTCCGGCTCTGGCATTGGGGCGGGGCAACTTTGGGAGCAGCCCCAGCCCTGCTCCTGCTCCCGGCTGGGCACCCAGCTGCTGGGACACAGGTGTGTCCTGATGCCACCGTCTACTCCTTTGAGAAGGGGAGGACAGAGTGCATCAGGGAGTTTGGTGTGGCTTACATGCGGCAAGGAGAAGGTGCAGCCCCAAACTGGCTTTCACTTCTAGAACCTTTTGCTATTGCGGGAGCAGCTGCTGGAGCTTTTCAACCGAGCTGCAAGAGTGAAAAGTGTGATGGCATGTCTATCTGAGAAGGAAGGTTCGGTGCCGCAGCCTGTTGTGCACAATTTATATGCTGATAAGAGAAGGGGGTGCTTTTGCAACGTTTTCCTTCCTGACACTTCTGTCTCTGTGAGCTTTAGCTGCTTGGACTCAGGGATACCGAAGGTATGTGAAAGTGACTGGGATGCGAGAATCATGTTGCACAGGGAACAGGGAAGGTCAGCAAATGTTTCCTGTCCTGGCACATCTCTCAGTCTGAACTGCAGCTGCAGATGCTTCACTTCCGCCAAGGACTCTGCCACCTTGAGAGAAGGATGCGCTCTATGGAGTTGAGAAAGAAAGTGCGTCTCACTAGCTTCTTTCCTCTACTTCATAGACAGCAAAGGGGCTATGAAAGGCAGCACTGGCGCTTTGTTCTAGGACTTCTTCTTTACAAGCAGCTGCTGGATGTTTGGAAGGGGGTTTGGGATATGCAAAAATGAGAGGCTAAGATGGTAAGAGGGTAAGATGGAAGTCATCTGGCAAAAGCAGAGCTCACAAAAGGGCCAGCTGAGAAAGCTCTTGCTGCCTACAACTTCAACTGCACCCCTCAAAGCAGCAGCACACACGCTGCTCTCGGCACTTTCCTTCTCAGCTCTACGCACCATCCTAAGCCTTGCCTCTCCCACACTCAGGATCCAAAGACAACGGCACCAGGGACTGCTCACACACTAAAGGCACCAGGACAAAAGGCTCACCAGCTTGGCCTTTGCATTCCCGCTGACAGCTCCACAGCTTGAACCCAGAGAACTGCCTGCTGCCAACAGCCTTTCCAATCACTCCGAGCACCTCATGACAAGGAGTGTGGGGAATGAATCTCCAGCAGCCTCCTGCCCCAGGCTGTCCCCCGGGAGCAGCCCTGCTCCAGGCCGTGACTGCCACCTGCACAGCCAAAGGACCCAGAGCCGGTGTTACACACCACGGCTGTGCCTGGCACAGAGACACCAGTGGCCACACAAGTGGCCATGGCACTGTCCACACACAGTCCCTGCTGCTGCTCCCCCAGCCGCTGGCACCAACTCCCAGCCACCCACTCCTAAAGCCACGGGGCCCACTGGGACACTGCAGGGGCTCGTGGAAGCCAGCGGCCATTGTGACACAGCGGGGCTGCACAGAGCCCACGGTGCTTTGTGACCCGTGGCTCCCAGGAGAGCCTTTGTGATGCTGGGGAACTACAAGGAAGCCTGGCTCCTCTGTGACACCACCACAGAAGCTCAGGGGAGCCCTGGAGACCGTGCTGATGCTATTGAACCTGATGCAACCCTGCCTCCTCTGTGACACCACAGAAGCTCTTGGAGCCCTGGAGACCGTGGTGATGCTATGGAACCTGATGCAACCCTGCCTCCTCTGTGACACCACAGAACCTCTGGGAGCCCTGGAGACCGTGCTGATGCTATGGAACCTGATGCAACCCTGCCTCCACTGTGACACCACAGAAGCTCAGGGAGCCCTGGAGACTGTGGTGATGCTATGGAACCTGATGCAACCCTGCCTCCACTGTGACACCACAGAACCTCTGGGAGCCCTGGAGACCGTGCTGATGCTATGGAACCTGATGCAACCCTGCCTCCACTGTGACACCACAGAAGCTCGGGGAGCTCTGCAGACCGTGGGGATGCTGGCGAAGCTGACGGAACCCTGGGCACCACAGTGACGCTATGGAACCTGGTGGAACCGAGGGGCCACAGTGACACTGTGGGGCCTTTTGGAAGCAACAGGACCCTGGTGGGAAGCCACGGGATGATTAATCCTGCACGAACCTGCTCCAGGTGGGCTCCTCTCTCCCGGCTTCCACAGGTGCTGCTAGGATCCCACTCCGGCACTGGCTTGGCACGGGCTCACGGCTTCCTTTGGCAATGGCTCTGCTCCAGGATGGCATGCTGCAGAGAATGCAGGTAGATTTTGTGCTCACTCCTGGCATGCAGCTGGACAATAAAGCCTGATCCAGCCCCCCCTCAGCATATGTCCGGCTCTGGCATTGGGGCGGGGCAACTTTGGGAGCAGCCCCAGCCCTGCTCCTGCTCCCGGCTGGGCACCCAGCTGCTGGGACACAGGTGTGTCCTGATGCCACCGTCTACTCCTTTGAGAAGGGGAGGACAGAGTGCATCAGGGAGTTTGGTGTGGCTTACATGCGGCAAGGAGAAGGTGCAGCCCCAAACTGGCTTTCACTTCTAGAACCTTTTGCTCTTGCGGGAGCAGCTGCTGGAGCTTTTCAACCGAGCTGCAAGAGTGAAAAGTGTGATGGCATGTCTATCTGAGAAGGAAGGTTCGGTGCCGCAGCCTGTTGTGCACAATTTATATGCTGATAAGAGAAGGGGGTGCTTTTGCAACGTTTTCCTTCCTGACACTTCTGTCTCTGTGAGCTTTAGCTGCTTGGACTCAGGATACCGAAGGTGTGTGAAAGTGACTGGGATGCGAGAATCATGTTGCACAGGGAACAGGGAAGGTCAGCAAATGTTTCCTGTCCTGGCACATCTCTCAGTCTGAACTGCAGCTGCAGATGCTTCACTTCCGCCAAGGACTCTGCCACCTTGAGAGAAGGATGCGCTCTATGGAGTTGAGAAAGAAAGTGCGTCTCACTAGCTTCTTTCCTCTACTTCATAGACAGCAAAGGGGCTATGAAAGGCAGCACTGGCGCTTTGTTCTAGGACTTCTTCTTTACAAGCAGCTGCTGGATGTTTGGAAGGGGGTTTGGGATATGCAAAAATGAGAGGCTAAGATGGTAAGAGGGTAAGATGGAAGTCATCTGGCAAAAGCAGAGCTCACAAAAGGCCAGCTGAGAAAGCTCTTGCTGCCTACAACTTCAACTGCACCCCTCAAAGCAGCAGCACACACGCTGCTCTCGGCACTTTCCTTCTCAGCTCTACGCACCATCCTAGCTGCCTTGCCTCTCCCACACTCAGGATCCAAAGACAACGGCACCAGGGACTGCTCACACACTAAAGGCACCAGGACAAAAGGCTCACCAGCTTGGCCTTTGCATTCCCGCTGACAGCTCCACAGCTTGAACCCAGAGAACTGCCTGCTGCCAACAGCCTTTCCAATCACTCCGAGCACCTCATGACAAGGAGTGTGGGGAATGAATCTCCAGCAGCCTCCTGCCCCAGGCTGTCCCCCGGGAGCAGCCCTGCTCCAGGCCGTGACTGCCACCTGCACAGCCAAAGGACCCAGAGCCGGTGTTACACACCACGGCTGTGCCTGGCACAGAGACACCAGTGCCACACAAGTGGCCATGGCACTGTCCACACACAGTCCCTGCTGCTGCTCCCCCAGCCGCTGGCACCAACTCCCAGCCACCCACTCCTAAAGCCACGGGGCCCACTGGGACACTGCAGGGGCTCGTGGAAGCCAGCGGCCATTGTGACACAGCGGGGCTGCACAGAGCCCACGGTGCTTTGTGACCCGTGGCTCCCAGGAGAGCCTTTGTGATGCTGGGGAACTACAAGGAAGCCTGGCTCCTCTGTGACACCACCACAGAAGCTCAGGGGAGCCCTGGAGACCGTGCTGATGCTATGGAACCTGATGCAACCCTGCCTCCTCTGTGACACCACAGAAGCTCTTGGAGCCCTGGAGACCGTGGTGATGCTATGGAACCTGATGCAACCCTGCCTCCTCTGTGACACCACAGAACCTCTGGAGCCCTGGAGACCGTGCTGATGCTATGGAACCTGATGCAACCCTGCCTCCACTGTGACACCACAGAACCTCTGGGAGCCCTGGAGACTGTGGTGATGCTATGGAACCTGATGCAACCCTGCCTCCACTGTGACACCACAGAACCTCTGGGAGCCCTGGAGACCGTGCTGATGCTATGGAACCTGATGCAACCCTGCCTCCACTGTGACACCACAGAAGCTCGGGGAGCTCTGCAGACCGTGGGGATGCTGGCGAAGCTGACGGAACCCTGGGCACCACAGTGACGCTATGGAACCTGGTGGAACCGAGGGGCCACAGTGACACTGTGGGGCCTTTTGGAAGCAACAGGACCCTGGTGGGAAGCCACGGGATGATTAATCCTGCACGAACCTGCTCCAGGTGGGCTCCTCTCTCCCGGCTTCCACAGGTGCTGCTAGGATCCCACTCCGGCACTGGCTTGGCACGGGCTCACGGCTTCCTTTGGCAATGGCTCTGCTCCAGGATGGCATGCTGCAGAGAATGCAGGTAGATTTTGTGCTCACTCCTGGCATGCAGCTGGACAATAAAGCCTGATCCAGCCCCCCCTCAGCATATGTCCAGCTCTGGCATTGGGGCGGGGCAACTTTGGGAGCAGCCCCAGCCCTGCTCCTGCTCCCGGCTGGGCACCCAGCTGCTGGGGACACAGGTGTGTCCTGATGCCACCGTCTACTCCTTTGAGAAGGGGAGGACAGAGTGCATCAGGGAGTTTGGTGTGGCTTACATGCGGCAAGGAGAAGGTGCAGCCCCAAACTGGCTTTCACTTCTAGAACCTTTTGCTATTGCGGGAGCAGCTGCTGGAGCTTTTCAACCGAGCTGCAAGAGTGAAAAGTGTGATGGCATGTCTATCTGAGAAGGAAGGTTCGGTGCCGCAGCCTGTTGTGCACAATTTATATGCTGATAAGAGAAGGGGGTGCTTTTGCAACGTTTCCTTCCTGACACTTCTGTCTCTGTGAGCTTTAGCTGCTTGGACTCAGGGATACCGAAGGTATGTGAAAGTGACTGGGATGCGAGAATCATGTTGCACAGGGAACAGGGAAGGTCAGCAAATGTTTCCTGTCCTGGCACATCTCTCAGTCTGAACTGCAGCTGCAGATGCTTCACTTCCGCCAAGGACTCTGCCACCTTGAGAGAAGGATGCGCTCTATGGAGTTGAGAAAGAAAGTGTGTCTCACTAGCTTCTTTCCTCTACTTCATAGACAGCAAAGGGGGCTATGAAAGGCAGCACTGGCTTTTTGTTCTAGGACTTCTTCTTTACAAGCAGCTGCTGGATGTTTGGAAGGGGGTTTGGGATATGCAAAAATGAGAGGCTAAGATGGTAAGAGGGTAAGATGGAAGTCATCTGGCAAAAGCAGAGCTCACAAAAGGGCCAGCTGAGAAAGCTCTTGCTGCCTACAACTTCAACTGCACCCCTCAAAGCAGCAGCACACACGCTGCTCTCGGCACTTTCCTTCTCAGCTCTACGCACCATCCTAAGCCTTGCCTCTCCCACACTCAGGATCCAAAGACAACGGCACCAGGGACTGCTCACACACTAAAGGCACCAGGACAAAAGGCTCACCAGCTTGGCCTTTGCATTCCCGCTGACAGCTCCACAGCTTGAACCCAGAGAA
The DNA here is from genome assembly GCF_041296385.1 of Aphelocoma coerulescens. Classification (NCBI taxonomy): domain Eukaryota; kingdom Metazoa; phylum Chordata; class Aves; order Passeriformes; family Corvidae; genus Aphelocoma; species Aphelocoma coerulescens. Next base: position 1,435,780 of record NW_027184068.1, read on the forward strand.
CTGCCTGCTGCCAACAGCCTTTCCAATCACTCTGAGCACCTCATGACAAGGAGTGTGGGGAATGAATCTCCAGCAGCCTCCTGCCCCAGGCTGTCCCCTGGGAGCAGCCCTGCTCCAGGCCGTGACTGCCACCTGCACAGCCAAAGGACCCAGAGCCGGTGTTACACACCACGGCTGTGCCTGGCACAGAGACACCAGTGGCCACACAAGTGGCCATGGCACTGTCCACACACAGTCCCTGCTGCTGCTCCCCCAGCCGCTGGCACCAACTCCCAGCCACCCACTCCTAAAGCCACGGGGCCCACTGGGACACTGCGGGGGCTCGTGGAAGCCAGCGGCCATTGTGACACAGCGGGGCTGCACAGAGCCCACGGTGCTTTGTGACCCGTGGCTCCCAGGAGAGCCTTTGTGATGCTGGGGAACTACAAGGAAGCCTGGCTCCTCTGTGACACCACCACAGAAGCTCAGGGGAGCCCTGGAGACCGTGCTGATGCTATGGAACCTGATGCAACCCTGCCTCCTCTGTGACACCACAGAAGCTCTTGGAGCCCTGGAGACCGTGGTGATGCTATGGAACCTGATGCAACCCTGCCTCCTCTGTGACACCACAGAACCTCTGGGAGCCCTGGAGACCGTGCTGATGCTATGGAACCTGATGCAACCCTGCCTCCACTGTGACACCACAGAAGCTCAGGGAGCCCTGGAGACTGTGGTGATGCTATGGAACCTGATGCAACCCTGCCTCCACTGTGACACCACAGAACCTCTGGGAGCCCTGGAGACCGTGCTGATGCTATGGAACCTGATGCAACCCTGCCTCCACTGTGACACCACAGAAGCTCGGGGAGCTCTGCAGACCGTGGGGATGCTGGCGAAGCTGACGGAACCCTGGGCACCACAGTGACGCTATGGAACCTGGTGGAACCGAGGGGCCACAGTGACACTGTGGGGCCTTTTGGAAGCAACAGGACCCTGGTGGGAAGCCACGGGATGATTAATCCTGCACGAACCTGCTCCAGGTGGGCTCCTCTCTCCCGGCTTCCACAGGTGCTGCTAGGATCCCACTCCGGCACTGGCTTGGCACGGGCTCACGGCTTCCTTTGGCAATGGCTCTGCTCCAGGATGGCATGCTGCAGAGAATGCAGGTAGATTTTGTGCTCACTCCTGGCATGCAGCTGGACAATAAAGCCTGATCCAGCCCCTCCTCAGCATATGTCCGGCTCTGGCATTGGGGCGGGGCAACTTTGGGAGCAGCCCCAGCCCTGCTCCTGCTCCCGGCTGGGCACCCAGCTGCTGGGACACAGGTGTGTCCTGATGCCACCGTCTACTCCTTTGAGAAGGGGAGGACAGAGTGCATCAGGGAGTTTGGTGTGGCTTACATGCGGCAAGGAGAAGGTGCAGCCCCAAACTGGCTTTCACTTCTAGAACCTTTTGCTATTGCGGGAGCAGCTGCTGGAGCTTTTCAACCGAGCTGCAAGAGTGAAAAGTGTGATGGCATGTCTATCTGAGAAGGAAGGTTCGGTGCCGCAGCCTGTTGTGCACAATTTATATGCTGATAAGAGAAGGGGGTGCTTTTGCAACGTTTTCCTTCCTGACACTTCTGTCTCTGTGAGCTTTAGCTGCTTGGACTCAGGGATACCGAAGGTGTGTGAAAGTGACTGGGATGCGAGAATCATGTTGCACAGGGAACAGGGAAGGTCAGCAAATGTTTCCTGTCCTGGCACATCTCTCAGTCTGAACTGCAGCTGCAGATGCTTCACTTCCGCCAAGGACTCTGCCACCTTGAGAGAAGGATGCGCTCTATGGAGTTGAGAAAGAAAGTGCGTCTCACTAGCTTCTTTCCTCTACTTCATAGACAGCAAAGGGGCTATGAAAGGCAGCACTGGCGCTTTGTTCTAGGACTTCTTCTTTACAAGCAGCTGCTGGATGTTTGGAAGGGGGTTTGGGATATGCAAAAATGAGAGGCTAAGATGGTAAGAGGGTAAGATGGAAGTCATCTGGCAAAAGCAGAGCTCACAAAAGGGCCAGCTGAGAAAGCTCTTGCTGCCTACAACTTCAACTGCACCCCTCAAAGCAGCAGCACACACGCTGCTCTCGGCACTTTCCTTCTCAGCTCTACGCACCATCCTAAGCCTTGCCTCTCCCACACTCAGGATCCAAAGACAACGGCACCAGGGACTGCTCACACACTAAAGGCACCAGGACAAAAGGCTCACCAGCTTGGCCTTTGCATTCCCGCTGACAGCTCCACAGCTTGAACCCAGAGAACTGCCTGCTGCCAACAGCCTTTCCAATCACTCCGAGCACCTCATGACAAGGAGTGTGGGGAATGAATCTCCAGCAGCCTCCTGCCCCAGGCTGTCCCCCGGGAGCAGCCCTGCTCCAGGCCGTGACTGCCACCTGCACAGCCAAAGGACCCAGAGCCGGTGTTACACACCACGGCTGTGCCTGGCACAGAGACACCAGTGGCCACACAAGTGGCCATGGCACTGTCCACACACAGTCCCTGCTGCTGCTCCCCCAGCCGCTGGCACCAACTCCCAGCCACCCACTCCTAAAGCCACGGGGCCCACTGGGACACTGCGGGGGCTCGTGGAAGCCAGCGGCCATTGTGACACAGCGGGGCTGCACAGAGCCCACGGTGCTTTGTGACCCGTGGCTCCCAGGAGAGCCTTTGTGATGCTGGGGAACTACAAGGAAGCCTGGCTCCTCTGTGACACCACCACAGAAGCTCAGGGGAGCCCTGGAGACCGTGCTGATGCTATGGAACCTGATGCAACCCTGCCTCCTCTGTGACACCACAGAAGCTCTTGGAGCCCTGGAGACCGTGGTGATGCTATGGAACCTGATGCAACCCTGCCTCCTCTGTGACACCACAGAACCTCTGGGAGCCCTGGAGACCGTGCTGATGCTATGGAACCTGATGCAACCCTGCCTCCACTGTGACACCACAGAACCTCTGGGAGCCCTGGAGACTGTGGTGATGCTATGGAACCTGATGCAACCCTGCCTCCACTGTGACACCACAGAACCTCTGGGAGCCCTGGAGACCGTGCTGATGCTATGGAACCTGATGCAACCCTGCCTCCACTGTGACACCACAGAAGCTCGGGGAGCTCTGCAGACCGTGGGGATGCTGGCGAAGCTGACGGAACCCTGGGCACCACAGTGACGCTATGGAACCTGGTGGAACCGAGGGGCCACAGTGACACTGTGGGGCCTTTTGGAAGCAACAGGACCCTGGTGGGAAGCCACGGGATGATTAATCCTGCACGAACCTGCTCCAGGTGGGCTCCTCTCTCCCGGCTTCCACAGGTGCTGCTAGGATCCCACTCCGGCACTGGCTTGGCACGGGCTCACGGCTTCCTTTGGCAATGGCTCTGCTCCAGGATGGCATGCTGCAGAGAATGCAGGTAGATTTTGTGCTCACTCCTGGCATGCAGCTGGACAATAAAGCCTGATCCAGCCCCTCCTCAGCATATGTCCGGCTCTGGCATTGGGGCGGGGCAACTTTGGGAGCAGCCCCAGCCCTGCTCCTGCTCCCGGCTGGGCACCCAGCTGCTGGGACACAGGTGTGTCCTGATGCCACCGTCTACTCCTTTGAGAAGGGGAGGACAGAGTGCATCAGGGAGTTTGGTGTGGCTTACATGCGGCAAGGAGAAGGTGCAGCCCCAAACTGGCTTTCACTTCTAGAACCTTTTGCTATTGCGGGAGCAGCTGCTGGAGCTTTTCAACCGAGCTGCAAGAGTGAAAAGTGTGATGGCATGTCTATCTGAGAAGGAAGGTTCGGTGCCGCAGCCTGTTGTGCACAATTTATATGCTGATAAGAGAAGGGGGTGCTTTTGCAACGTTTTCCTTCCTGACACTTCTGTCTCTGTGAGCTTTAGCTGCTTGGACTCAGGGATACCGAAGGTGTGTGAAAGTGACTGGGATGCGAGAATCATGTTGCACAGGGAACAGGGAAGGTCAGCAAATGTTTCCTGTCCTGGCACATCTCTCAGTCTGAACTGCAGCTGCAGATGCTTCACTTCCGCCAAGGACTCTGCCACCTTGAGAGAAGGATGCGCTCTATGGAGTTGAGAAAGAAAGTGCGTCTCACTAGCTTCTTTCCTCTACTTCATAGACAGCAAAGGGGCTATGAAAGGCAGCACTGGCGCTTTGTTCTAGGACTTCTTCTTTACAAGCAGCTGCTGGATGTTTGGAAGGGGGTTTGGGATATGCAAAAATGAGAGGCTAAGATGGTAAGAGGGTAAGATGGAAGTCATCTGGCAAAAGCAGAGCTCACAAAAGGGCCAGCTGAGAAAGCTCTTGCTGCCTACAACTTCAACTGCACCCCTCAAAGCAGCAGCACACACGCTGCTCTCGGCACTTTCCTTCTCAGCTCTACGCACCATCCTAAGCCTTGCCTCTCCCACACTCAGGATCCAAAGACAACGGCACCAGGGACTGCTCACACACTAAAGGCACCAGGACAAAAGGCTCACCAGCTTGGCCTTTGCATTCCCGCTGACAGCTCCACAGCTTGAACCCAGAGAACTGCCTGCTGCCAACAGCCTTTCCAATCACTCCGAGCACCTCATGACAAGGAGTGTGGGGAATGAATCTCCAGCAGCCTCCTGCCCCAGGCTGTCCCCCGGGAGCAGCCCTGCTCCAGGCCGTGACTGCCACCTGCACAGCCAAAGGACCCAGAGCCGGTGTTACACACCACGGCTGTGCCTGGCACAGAGACACCAGTGGCCACACAAGTGGCCATGGCACTGTCCACACACAGTCCCTGCTGCTGCTCCCCCAGCCGCTGGCACCAACTCCCAGCCACCCACTCCTAAAGCCACGGGGCCCACTGGGACACTGCAGGGGCTCGTGGAAGCCAGCGGCCATTGTGACACAGCGGGGCTGCACAGAGCCCACGGTGCTTTGTGACCCGTGGCTCCCAGGAGAGCCTTTGTGATGCTGGGGAACTACAAGGAAGCCTGGCTCCTCTGTGACACCACCACAGAAGCTCAGGGGAGCCCTGGAGACCGTGCTGATGCTATTGAACCTGATGCAACCCTGCCTCCTCTGTGACACCACAGAAGCTCTTGGAGCCCTGGAGACCGTGGTGATGCTATGGAACCTGATGCAACCCTGCCTCCTCTGTGACACCACAGAACCTCTGGGAGCCCTGGAGACCGTGCTGATGCTATGGAACCTGATGCAACCCTGCCTCCACTGTGACACCACAGAAGCTCAGGGAGCCCTGGAGACTGTGGTGATGCTATGGAACCTGATGCAACCCTGCCTCCACTGTGACACCACAGAACCTCTGGGAGCCCTGGAGACCGTGCTGATGCTATGGAACCTGATGCAACCCTGCCTCCACTGTGACACCACAGAAGCTCGGGGAGCTCTGCAGACCGTGGGGATGCTGGCGAAGCTGACGGAACCCTGGGCACCACAGTGACGCTATGGAACCTGGTGGAACCGAGGGGCCACAGTGACACTGTGGGGCCTTTTGGAAGCAACAGGACCCTGGTGGGAAGCCACGGGATGATTAATCCTGCACGAACCTGCTCCAGGTGGGCTCCTCTCTCCCGGCTTCCACAGGTGCTGCTAGGATCCCACTCCGGCACTGGCTTGGCACGGGCTCACGGCTTCCTTTGGCAATGGCTCTGCTCCAGGATGGCATGCTGCAGAGAATGCAGGTAGATTTTGTGCTCACTCCTGGCATGCAGCTGGACAATAAAGCCTGATCCAGCCCCCCCTCAGCATATGTCCGGCTCTGGCATTGGGGCGGGGCAACTTTGGGAGCAGCCCCAGCCCTGCTCCTGCTCCCGGCTGGGCACCCAGCTGCTGGGACACAGGTGTGTCCTGATGCCACCGTCTACTCCTTTGAGAAGGGGAGGACAGAGTGCATCAGGGAGTTTGGTGTGGCTTACATGCGGCAAGGAGAAGGTGCAGCCCCAAACTGGCTTTCACTTCTAGAACCTTTTGCTATTGCGGGAGCAGCTGCTGGAGCTTTTCAACCGAGCTGCAAGAGTGAAAAGTGTGATGGCATGTCTATCTGAGAAGGAAGGTTCGGTGCCGCAGCCTGTTGTGCACAATTTATATGCTGATAAGAGAAGGGGGTGCTTTTGCAACGTTTTCCTTCCTGACACTTCTGTCTCTGTGAGCTTTAGCTGCTTGGACTCAGGGATACCGAAGGTGTGTGAAAGTGACTGGGATGCGAGAATCATGTTGCACAGGGAACAGGGAAGGTCAGCAAATGTTTCCTGTCCTGGCACATCTCTCAGTCTGAACTGCAGCTGCAGATGCTTCACTTCCGCCAAGGACTCTGCCACCTTGAGAGAAGGATGCGCTCTATGGAGTTGAGAAAGAAAGTGCGTCTCACTAGCTTCTTTCCTCTACTTCATAGACAGCAAAGGGGCTATGAAAGGCAGCACTGGCTTTTTGTTCTAGGACTTCTTCTTTACAAGCAGCTGCTGGATGTTTGGAAGGGGGTTTGGGATATGCAAAAATGAGAGGCTAAGATGGTAAGAGGGTAAGATGGAAGTCATCTGGCAAAAGCAGAGCTCACAAAAGGGCCAGCTGAGAAAGCTCTTGCTGCCTACAACTTCAACTGCACCCCTCAAAGCAGCAGCACACACGCTGCTCTCGGCACTTTCCTTCTCAGCTCTACGCACCATCCTAAGCCTTGCCTCTCCCACACTCAGGATCCAAAGACAACGGCACCAGGGACTGCTCACACACTAAAGGCACCAGGACAAAAGGCTCACCAGCTTGGCCTTTGCATTCCCGCTGACAGCTCCACAGCTTGAACCCAGAGAACTGCCTGCTGCCAACAGCCTTTCCAATCACTCCGAGCACCTCATGACAAGGAGTGTGGGGAATGAATCTCCAGCAGCCTCCTGCCCCAGGCTGTCCCCCGGGAGCAGCCCTGCTCCAGGCCGTGACTGCCACCTGCACAGCCAAAGGACCCAGAGCCGGTGTTACACACCACGGCTGTGCCTGGCACAGAGACACCAGTGGCCACACAAGTGGCCATGGCACTGTCCACACACAGTCCCTGCTGCTGCTCCCCCAGCCGCTGGCACCAACTCCCAGCCACCCACTCCTAAAGCCACGGGGCCCACTGGGACACTGCAGGGGCTCGTGGAAGCCAGCGGCCATTGTGACACAGCGGGGCTGCACAGAGCCCACGGTGCTTTGTGACCCGTGGCTCCCAGGAGAGCCTTTGTGATGCTGGGGAACTACAAGGAAGCCTGGCTCCTCTGTGACACCACCACAGAAGCTCAGGGGAGCCCTGGAGACCGTGCTGATGCTATTGAACCTGATGCAACCCTGCCTCCTCTGTGACACCACAGAAGCTCTTGGAGCCCTGGAGACCGTGGTGATGCTATGGAACCTGATGCAACCCTGCCTCCTCTGTGACACCACAGAACCTCTGGGAGCCCTGGAGACCGTGCTGATGCTATGGAACCTGATGCAACCCTGCCTCCACTGTGACACCACAGAAGCTCAGGGAGCCCTGGAGACTGTGGTGATGCTATGGAACCTGATGCAACCCTGCCTCCACTGTGACACCACAGAACCTCTGGGAGCCCTGGAGACCGTGCTGATGCTATGGAACCTGATGCAACCCTGCCTCCACTGTGACACCACAGAAGCTCGGGGAGCTCTGCAGACCGTGGGGATGCTGGCGAAGCTGACGGAACCCTGGGCACCACAGTGACGCTATGGAACCTGGTGGAACCGAGGGGCCACAGTGACACTGTGGGGCCTTTTGGAAGCAACAGGACCCTGGTGGGAAGCCACGGGATGATTAATCCTGCACGAACCTGCTCCAGGTGGGCTCCTCTCTCCCGGCTTCCACAGGTGCTGCTAGGATCCCACTCCGGCACTGGCTTGGCACGGGCTCACGGCTTCCTTTGGCAATGGCTCTGCTCCAGGATGGCATGCTGCAGAGAATGCAGGTAGATTTTGTGCTCACTCCTGGCATGCAGCTGGACAATAAAGCCTGATCCAGCCCCCCCTCAGCATATGTCCGGCTCTGGCATTGGGGCGGGGCAACTTTGGGAGCAGCCCCAGCCCTGCTCCTGCTCCCGGCTGGGCACCCAGCTGCTGGGACACAGGTGTGTCCTGATGCCACCGTCTACTCCTTTGAGAAGGGGAGGACAGAGTGCATCAGGGAGTTTGGTGTGGCTTACATGCGGCAAGGAGAAGGTGCAGCCCCAAACTGGCTTTCACTTCTAGAACCTTTTGCTCTTGCGGGAGCAGCTGCTGGAGCTTTTCAACCGAGCTGCAAGAGTGAAAAGTGTGATGGCATGTCTATCTGAGAAGGAAGGTTCGGTGCCGCAGCCTGTTGTGCACAATTTATATGCTGATAAGAGAAGGGGGTGCTTTTGCAACGTTTTCCTTCCTGACACTTCTGTCTCTGTGAGCTTTAGCTGCTTGGACTCAGGGATACCGAAGGTGTGTGAAAGTGACTGGGATGCGAGAATCATGTTGCACAGGGAACAGGGAAGGTCAGCAAATGTTTCCTGTCCTGGCACATCTCTCAGTCTGAACTGCAGCTGCAGATGCTTCACTTCCGCCAAGGACTCTGCCACCTTGAGAGAAGGATGCGCTCTATGGAGTTGAGAAAGAAAGTGCGTCTCACTAGCTTCTTTCCTCTACTTCATAGACAGCAAAGGGGCTATGAAAGGCAGCACTGGCGCTTTGTTCTAGGACTTCTTCTTTACAAGCAGCTGCTGGATGTTTGGAAGGGGGTTTGGGATATGCAAAAATGAGAGGCTAAGATGGTAAGAGGGTAAGATGGAAGTCATCTGGCAAAAGCAGAGCTCACAAAAGGGCCAGCTGAGAAAGCTCTTGCTGCCTACAACTTCAACTGCACCCCTCAAAGCAGCAGCACACACGCTGCTCTCGGCACTTTCCTTCTCAGCTCTACGCACCATCCTAAGCCTTGCCTCTCCCACACTCAGGATCCAAAGACAACGGCACCAGGGACTGCTCACACACTAAAGGCACCAGGACAAAAGGCTCACCAGCTTGGCCTTTGCATTCCCGCTGACAGCTCCACAGCTTGAACCCAGAGAACTGCCTGCTGCCAACAGCCTTTCCAATCACTCCGAGCACCTCATGACAAGGAGTGTGGGGAATGAATCTCCAGCAGCCTCCTGCCCCAGGCTGTCCCCCGGGAGCAGCCCTGCTCCAGGCCGTGACTGCCACCTGCACAGCCAAAGGACCCAGAGCCGGTGTTACACACCACGGCTGTGCCTGGCACAGAGACACCAGTGGCCACACAAGTGGCCATGGCACTGTCCACACACAGTCCCTGCTGCTGCTCCCCCAGCCGCTGGCACCAACTCCCAGCCACCCACTCCTAAAGCCACGGGGCCCACTGGGACACTGCAGGGGCTCGTGGAAGCCAGCGGCCATTGTGACACAGCGGGGCTGCACAGAGCCCACGGTGCTTTGTGACCCGTGGCTCCCAGGAGAGCCTTTGTGATGCTGGGGAACTACAAGGAAGCCTGGCTCCTCTGTGACACCACCACAGAAGCTCAGGGGAGCCCTGGAGACCGTGCTGATGCTATGGAACCTGATGCAACCCTGCCTCCTCTGTGACACCACAGAAGCTCTTGGAGCCCTGGAGACCGTGGTGATGCTATGGAACCTGATGCAACCCTGCCTCCTCTGTGACACCACAGAACCTCTGGGAGCCCTGGAGACCGTGCTGATGCTATGGAACCTGATGCAACCCTGCCTCCACTGTGACACCACAGAACCTCTGGGAGCCCTGGAGACTGTGGTGATGCTATGGAACCTGATGCAACCCTGCCTCCACTGTGACACCACAGAACCTCTGGGAGCCCTGGAGACCGTGCTGATGCTATGGAACCTGATGCAACCCTGCCTCCACTGTGACACCACAGAAGCTCGGGGAGCTCTGCAGACCGTGGGGATGCTGGCGAAGCTGACGGAACCCTGGGCACCACAGTGACGCTATGGAACCTGGTGGAACCGAGGGGCCACAGTGACACTGTGGGGCCTTTTGGAAGCAACAGGACCCTGGTGGGAAGCCACGGGATGATTAATCCTGCACGAACCTGCTCCAGGTGGGCTCCTCTCTCCCGGCTTCCACAGGTGCTGCTAGGATCCCACTCCGGCACTGGCTTGGCACGGGCTCACGGCTTCCTTTGGCAATGGCTCTGCTCCAGGATGGCATGCTGCAGAGAATGCAGGTAGATTTTGTGCTCACTCCTGGCATGCAGCTGGACAATAAAGCCTGATCCAGCCCCCCCTCAGCATATGTCCAGCTCTGGCATTGGGGCGGGGCAACTTTGGGAGCAGCCCCAGCCCTGCTCCTGCTCCCGGCTGGGCACCCAGCTGCTGGGACACAGGTGTGTCCTGATGCCACCGTCTACTCCTTTGAGAAGGGGAGGACAGAGTGCATCAGGGAGTTTGGTGTGGCTTACATGCGGCAAGGAGAAGGTGCAGCCCCAAACTGGCTTTCACTTCTAGAACCTTTTGCTATTGCGGGAGCAGCTGCTGGAGCTTTTCAACCGAGCTGCAAGAGTGAAAAGTGTGATGGCATGTCTATCTGAGAAGGAAGGTTCGGTGCCGCAGCCTGTTGTGCACAATTTATATGCTGATAAGAGAAGGGGGTGCTTTTGCAACGTTTTCCTTCCTGACACTTCTGTCTCTGTGAGCTTTAGCTGCTTGGACTCAGGGATACCGAAGGTATGTGAAAGTGACTGGGATGCGAGAATCATGTTGCACAGGGAACAGGGAAGGTCAGCAAATGTTTCCTGTCCTGGCACATCTCTCAGTCTGAACTGCAGCTGCAGATGCTTCACTTCCGCCAAGGACTCTGCCACCTTGAGAGAAGGATGCGCTCTATGGAGTTGAGAAAGAAAGTGTGTCTCACTAGCTTCTTTCCTCTACTTCATAGACAGCAAAGGGGCTATGAAAGGCAGCACTGGCTTTTTGTTCTAGGACTTCTTCTTTACAAGCAGCTGCTGGATGTTTGGAAGGGGGTTTGGGATATGCAAAAATGAGAGGCTAAGATGGTAAGAGGGTAAGATGGAAGTCATCTGGCAAAAGCAGAGCTCACAAAAGGGCCAGCTGAGAAAGCTCTTGCTGCCTACAACTTCAACTGCACCCCTCAAAGCAGCAGCACACACGCTGCTCTCGGCACTTTCCTTCTCAGCTCTACGCACCATCCTAAGCCTTGCCTCTCCCACACTCAGGATCCAAAGACAACGGCACCAGGGACTGCTCACACACTAAAGGCACCAGGACAAAAGGCTCACCAGCTTGGCCTTTGCATTCCCGCTGACAGCTCCACAGCTTGAACCCAGAGAACTGCCTGCTGCCAACAGCCTTTCCAATCACTCTGAGCACCTCATGACAAGGAGTGTGGGGAATGAATCTCCAGCAGCCTCCTGCCCCAGGCTGTCCCCTGGGAGCAGCCCTGCTCCAGGCCGTGACTGCCACCTGCACAGCCAAAGGACCCAGAGCCGGTGTTACACACCACGGCTGTGCCTGGCACAGAGACACCAGTGGCCACACAAGTGGCCATGGCACTGTCCACACACAGTCCCTGCTGCTGCTCCCCCAGCCGCTGGCACCAACTCCCAGCCACCCACTCCTAAAGCCACGGGGCCCACTGGGACACTGCGGGGGCTCGTGGAAGCCAGCGGCCATTGTGACACAGCGGGGCTGCACAGAGCCCACGGTGCTTTGTGACCCGTGGCTCCCAGGAGAGCCTTTGTGATGCTGGGGAACTACAAGGAAGCCTGGCTCCTCTGTGACACCACCACAGAAGCTCAGGGGAGCCCTGGAGACCGTGCTGATGCTATGGAACCTGATGCAACCCTGCCTCCTCTGTGACACCACAGAAGCTCTTGGAGCCCTGGAGACCGTGGTGATGCTATGGAACCTGATGCAACCCTGCCTCCTCTGTGACACCACAGAACCTCTGGGAGCCCTGGAGACCGTGCTGATGCTATGGAACCTGATGCAACCCTGCCTCCACTGTGACACCACAGAAGCTCAGGGAGCCCTGGAGACTGTGGTGATGCTATGGAACCTGATGCAACCCTGCCTCCACTGTGACACCACAGAACCTCTGGGAGCCCTGGAGACCGTGCTGATGCTATGGAACCTGATGCAACCCTGCCTCCACTGTGACACCACAGAAGCTCGGGGAGCTCTGCAGACCGTGGGGATGCTGGCGAAGCTGACGGAACCCTGGGCACCACAGTGACGCTATGGAACCTGGTGGAACCGAGGGGCCACAGTGACACTGTGGGGCCTTTTGGAAGCAACAGGACCCTGGTGGGAAGCCACGGGATGATTAATCCTGCACGAACCTGCTCCAGGTGGGCTCCTCTCTCCCGGCTTCCACAGGTGCTGCTAGGATCCCACTCCGGCACTGGCTTGGCACGGGCTCACGGCTTCCTTTGGCAATGGCTCTGCTCCAGGATGGCATGCTGCAGAGAATGCAGGTAGATTTTGTGCTCACTCCTGGCATGCAGCTGGACAATAAAGCCTGATCCAGCCCCTCCTCAGCATATGTCCGGCTCTGGCATTGGGGCGGGGCAACTTTGGGAGCAGCCCCAGCCCTGCTCCTGCTCCCGGCTGGGCACCCAGCTGCTGGGACACAGGTGTGTCCTGATGCCACCGTCTACTCCTTTGAGAAGGGGAGGACAGAGTGCATCAGGGAGTTTGGTGTGGCTTACATGCGGCAAGGAGAAGGTGCAGCCCCAAACTGGCTTTCACTTCTAGAACCTTTTGCTATTGCGGGAGCAGCTGCTGGAGCTTTTCAACCGAGCTGCAAGAGTGAAAAGTGTGATGGCATGTCTATCTGAGAAGGAAGGTTCGGTGCCGCAGCCTGTTGTGCACAATTTATATGCTGATAAGAGAAGGGGGTGCTTTTGCAACGTTTTCCTTCCTGACACTTCTGTCTCTGTGAGCTTTAGCTGCTTGGACTCAGGGATACCGAAGGTGTGTGAAAGTGACTGGGATGCGAGAATCATGTTGCACAGGGAACAGGGAAGGTCAGCAAATGTTTCCTGTCCTGGCACATCTCTCAGTCTGAACTGCAGCTGCAGATGCTTCACTTCCGCCAAGGACTCTGCCACCTTGAGAGAAGGATGCGCTCTATGGAGTTGAGAAAGAAAGTGCGTCTCACTAGCTTCTTTCCTCTACTTCATAGACAGCAAAGGGGCTATGAAAGGCAGCACTGGCGCTTTGTTCTAGGACTTCTTCTTTACAAGCAGCTGCTGGATGTTTGGAAGGGGGTTTGGGATATGCAAAAATGAGAGGCTAAGATGGTAAGAGGGTAAGATGGAAGTCATCTGGCAAAAGCAGAGCTCACAAAAGGGCCAGCTGAGAAAGCTCTTGCTGCCTACAACTTCAACTGCACCCCTCAAAGCAGCAGCACACACGCTGCTCTCGGCACTTTCCTTCTCAGCTCTACGCACCATCCTAAGCCTTGCCTCTCCCACACTCAGGATCCAAAGACAACGGCACCAGGGACTGCTCACACACTAAAGGCACCAGGACAAAAGGCTCACCAGCTTGGCCTTTGCATTCCCGCTGACAGCTCCACAGCTTGAACCCAGAGAACTGCCTGCTGCCAACAGCCTTTCCAATCACTCCGAGCACCTCATGACAAGGAGTGTGGGGAATGAATCTCCAGCAGCCTCCTGCCCCAGGCTGTCCCCCGGGAGCAGCCCTGCTCCAGGCCGTGACTGCCACCTGCACAGCCAAAGGACCCAGAGCCGGTGTTACACACCACGGCTGTGCCTGGCACAGAGACACCAGTGGCCACACAAGTGGCCATGGCACTGTCCACACACAGTCCCTGCTGCTGCTCCCCCAGCCGCTGGCACCAACTCCCAGCCACCCACTCCTAAAGCCACGGGGCCCACTGGGACACTGCGGGGGCTCGTGGAAGCCAGCGGCCATTGTGACACAGCGGGGCTGCACAGAGCCCACGGTGCTTTGTGACCCGTGGCTCCCAGGAGAGCCTTTGTGATGCTGGGGAACTACAAGGAAGCCTGGCTCCTCTGTGACACCACCACAGAAGCTCAGGGGAGCCCTGGAGACCGTGCTGATGCTATGGAACCTGATGCAACCCTGCCTCCTCTGTGACACCACAGAAGCTCTTGGAGCCCTGGAGACCGTGGTGATGCTATGGAACCTGATGCAACCCTGCCTCCTCTGTGACACCACAGAACCTCTGGGAGCCCTGGAGACCGTGCTGATGCTATGGAACCTGATGCAACCCTGCCTCCACTGTGACACCACAGAACCTCTGGGAGCCCTGGAGACTGTGGTGATGCTATGGAACCTGATGCAACCCTGCCTCCACTGTGACACCACAGAACCTCTGGGAGCCCTGGAGACCGTGCTGATGCTATGGAACCTGATGCAACCCTGCCTCCACTGTGACACCACAGAAGCTCGGGGAGCTCTGCAGACCGTGGGGATGCTGGCGAAGCTGACGGAACCCTGGGCACCACAGTGACGCTATGGAACCTGGTGGAACCGAGGGGCCACAGTGACACTGTGGGGCCTTTTGGAAGCAACAGGACCCTGGTGGGAAGCCACGGGATGATTAATCCTGCACGAACCTGCTCCAGGTGGGCTCCTCTCTCCCGGCTTCCACAGGTGCTGCTAGGATCCCACTCCGGCACTGGCTTGGCACGGGCTCACGGCTTCCTTTGGCAATGGCTCTGCTCCAGGATGGCATGCTGCAGAGAATGCAGGTAGATTTTGTGCTCACTCCTGGCATGCAGCTGGACAATAAAGCCTGATCCAGCCCCTCCTCAGCATATGTCCGGCTCTGGCATTGGGGCGGGGCAACTTTGGGAGCAGCCCCAGCCCTGCTCCTGCTCCCGGCTGGGCACCCAGCTGCTGGGACACAGGTGTGTCCTGATGCCACCGTCTACTCCTTTGAGAAGGGGAGGACAGAGTGCATCAGGGAGTTTGGTGTGGCTTACATGCGGCAAGGAGAAGGTGCAGCCCCAAACTGGCTTTCACTTCTAGAACCTTTTGCTATTGCGGGAGCAGCTGCTGGAGCTTTTCAACCGAGCTGCAAGAGTGAAAAGTGTGATGGCATGTCTATCTGAGAAGGAAGGTTCGGTGCCGCAGCCTGTTGTGCACAATTTATATGCTGATAAGAGAAGGGGGTGCTTTTGCAACGTTTTCCTTCCTGACACTTCTGTCTCTGTGAGCTTTAGCTGCTTGGACTCAGGGATACCGAAGGTGTGTGAAAGTGACTGGGATGCGAGAATCATGTTGCACAGGGAACAGGGAAGGTCAGCAAATGTTTCCTGTCCTGGCACATCTCTCAGTCTGAACTGCAGCTGCAGATGCTTCACTTCCGCCAAGGACTCTGCCACCTTGAGAGAAGGATGCGCTCTATGGAGTTGAGAAAGAAAGTGCGTCTCACTAGCTTCTTTCCTCTACTTCATAGACAGCAAAGGGGCTATGAAAGGCAGCACTGGCGCTTTGTTCTAGGACTTCTTCTTTACAAGCAGCTGCTGGATGTTTGGAAGGGGGTTTGGGATATGCAAAAATGAGAGGCTAAGATGGTAAGAGGGTAAGATGGAAGTCATCTGGCAAAAGCAGAGCTCACAAAAGGGCCAGCTGAGAAAGCTCTTGCTGCCTACAACTTCAACTGCACCCCTCAAAGCAGCAGCACACACGCTGCTCTCGGCACTTTCCTTCTCAGCTCTACGCACCATCCTAAGCCTTGCCTCTCCCACACTCAGGATCCAAAGACAACGGCACCAGGGACTGCTCACACACTAAAGGCACCAGGACAAAAGGCTCACCAGCTTGGCCTTTGCATTCCCGCTGACAGCTCCACAGCTTGAACCCAGAGAACTGCCTGCTGCCAACAGCCTTTCCAATCACTCCGAGCACCTCATGACAAGGAGTGTGGGGAATGAATCTCCAGCAGCCTCCTGCCCCAGGCTGTCCCCCGGGAGCAGCCCTGCTCCAGGCCGTGACTGCCACCTGCACAGCCAAAGGACCCAGAGCCGGTGTTACACACCACGGCTGTGCCTGGCACAGAGACACCAGTGGCCACACAAGTGGCCATGGCACTGTCCACACACAGTCCCTGCTGCTGCTCCCCCAGCCGCTGGCACCAACTCCCAGCCACCCACTCCTAAAGCCACGGGGCCCACTGGGACACTGCAGGGGCTCGTGGAAGCCAGCGGCCATTGTGACACAGCGGGGCTGCACAGAGCCCACGGTGCTTTGTGACCCGTGGCTCCCAGGAGAGCCTTTGTGATGCTGGGGAACTACAAGGAAGCCTGGCTCCTCTGTGACACCACCACAGAAGCTCAGGGGAGCCCTGGAGACCGTGCTGATGCTATTGAACCTGATGCAACCCTGCCTCCTCTGTGACACCACAGAAGCTCTTGGAGCCCTGGAGACCGTGGTGATGCTATGGAACCTGATGCAACCCTGCCTCCTCTGTGACACCACAGAACCTCTGGGAGCCCTGGAGACCGTGCTGATGCTATGGAACCTGATGCAACCCTGCCTCCACTGTGACACCACAGAAGCTCAGGGAGCCCTGGAGACTGTGGTGATGCTATGGAACCTGATGCAACCCTGCCTCCACTGTGACACCACAGAACCTCTGGGAGCCCTGGAGACCGTGCTGATGCTATGGAACCTGATGCAACCCTGCCTCCACTGTGACACCACAGAAGCTCGGGGAGCTCTGCAGACCGTGGGGATGCTGGCGAAGCTGACGGAACCCTGGGCACCACAGTGACGCTATGGAACCTGGTGGAACCGAGGGGCCACAGTGACACTGTGGGGCCTTTTGGAAGCAACAGGACCCTGGTGGGAAGCCACGGGATGATTAATCCTGCACGAACCTGCTCCAGGTGGGCTCCTCTCTCCCGGCTTCCACAGGTGCTGCTAGGATCCCACTCCGGCACTGGCTTGGCACGGGCTCACGGCTTCCTTTGGCAATGGCTCTGCTCCAGGATGGCATGCTGCAGAGAATGCAGGTAGATTTTGTGCTCACTCCTGGCATGCAGCTGGACAATAAAGCCTGATCCAGCCCCCCCTCAGCATATGTCCGGCTCTGGCATTGGGGCGGGGCAACTTTGGGAGCAGCCCCAGCCCTGCTCCTGCTCCCGGCTGGGCACCCAGCTGCTGGGACACAGGTGTGTCCTGATGCCACCGTCTACTCCTTTGAGAAGGGGAGGACAGAGTGCATCAGGGAGTTTGGTGTGGCTTACATGCGGCAAGGAGAAGGTGCAGCCCCAAACTGGCTTTCACTTCTAGAACCTTTTGCTATTGCGGGAGCAGCTGCTGGAGCTTTTCAACCGAGCTGCAAGAGTGAAAAGTGTGATGGCATGTCTATCTGAGAAGGAAGGTTCGGTGCCGCAGCCTGTTGTGCACAATTTATATGCTGATAAGAGAAGGGGGTGCTTTTGCAACGTTTTCCTTCCTGACACTTCTGTCTCTGTGAGCTTTAGCTGCTTGGACTCAGGGATACCGAAGGTGTGTGAAAGTGACTGGGATGCGAGAATCATGTTGCACAGGGAACAGGGAAGGTCAGCAAATGTTTCCTGTCCTGGCACATCTCTCAGTCTGAACTGCAGCTGCAGATGCTTCACTTCCGCCAAGGACTCTGCCACCTTGAGAGAAGGATGCGCTCTATGGAGTTGAGAAAGAAAGTGCGTCTCACTAGCTTCTTTCCTCTACTTCATAGACAGCAAAGGGGCTATGAAAGGCAGCACTGGCTTTTTGTTCTAGGACTTCTTCTTTACAAGCAGCTGCTGGATGTTTGGAAGGGGGTTTGGGATATGCAAAAATGAGAGGCTAAGATGGTAAGAGGGTAAGATGGAAGTCATCTGGCAAAAGCAGAGCTCACAAAAGGGCCAGCTGAGAAAGCTCTTGCTGCCTACAACTTCAACTGCACCCCTCAAAGCAGCAGCACACACGCTGCTCTCGGCACTTTCCTTCTCAGCTCTACGCACCATCCTAAGCCTTGCCTCTCCCACACTCAGGATCCAAAGACAACGGCACCAGGGACTGCTCACACACTAAAGGCACCAGGACAAAAGGCTCACCAGCTTGGCCTTTGCATTCCCGCTGACAGCTCCACAGCTTGAACCCAGAGAACTGCCTGCTGCCAACAGCCTTTCCAATCACTCCGAGCACCTCATGACAAGGAGTGTGGGGAATGAATCTCCAGCAGCCTCCTGCCCCAGGCTGTCCCCCGGGAGCAGCCCTGCTCCAGGCCGTGACTGCCACCTGCACAGCCAAAGGACCCAGAGCCGGTGTTACACACCACGGCTGTGCCTGGCACAGAGACACCAGTGGCCACACAAGTGGCCATGGCACTGTCCACACACAGTCCCTGCTGCTGCTCCCCCAGCCGCTGGCACCAACTCCCAGCCACCCACTCCTAAAGCCACGGGGCCCACTGGGACACTGCAGGGGCTCGTGGAAGCCAGCGGCCATTGTGACACAGCGGGGCTGCACAGAGCCCACGGTGCTTTGTGACCCGTGGCTCCCAGGAGAGCCTTTGTGATGCTGGGGAACTACAAGGAAGCCTGGCTCCTCTGTGACACCACCACAGAAGCTCAGGGGAGCCCTGGAGACCGTGCTGATGCTATTGAACCTGATGCAACCCTGCCTCCTCTGTGACACCACAGAACCTCTGGGAGCCCTGGAGACCGTGGTGATGCTATGGAACCTGATGCAACCCTGCCTCCTCTGTGACACCACAGAACCTCTGGGAGCCCTGGAGACCGTGCTGATGCTATGGAACCTGATGCAACCCTGCCTCCACTGTGACACCACAGAAGCTCAGGGAGCCCTGGAGACTGTGGTGATGCTATGGAACCTGATGCAACCCTGCCTCCACTGTGACACCACAGAACCTCTGGGAGCCCTGGAGACCGTGCTGATGCTATGGAACCTGATGCAACCCTGCCTCCACTGTGACACCACAGAAGCTCGGGGAGCTCTGCAGACCGTGGGGATGCTGGCGAAGCTGACGGAACCCTGGGCACCACAGTGACGCTATGGAACCTGGTGGAACCGAGGGGCCACAGTGACACTGTGGGGCCTTTTGGAAGCAACAGGACCCTGGTGGGAAGCCACGGGATGATTAATCCTGCACGAACCTGCTCCAGGTGGGCTCCTCTCTCCCGGCTTCCACAGGTGCTGCTAGGATCCCACTCCGGCACTGGCTTGGCACGGGCTCACGGCTTCCTTTGGCAATGGCTCTGCTCCAGGATGGCATGCTGCAGAGAATGCAGGTAGATTTTGTGCTCACTCCTGGCATGCAGCTGGACAATAAAGCCTGATCCAGCCCCCCCTCAGCATATGTCCGGCTCTGGCATTGGGGCGGGGCAACTTTGGGAGCAGCCCCAGCCCTGCTCCTGCTCCCGGCTGGGCACCCAGCTGCTGGGACACAGGTGTGTCCTGATGCCACCGTCTACTCCTTTGAGAAGGGGAGGACAGAGTGCATCAGGGAGTTTGGTGTGGCTTACATGCGGCAAGGAGAAGGTGCAGCCCCAAACTGGCTTTCACTTCTAGAACCTTTTGCTATTGCGGGAGCAGCTGCTGGAGCTTTTCAACCGAGCTGCAAGAGTGAAAAGTGTGATGGCATGTCTATCTGAGAAGGAAGGTTCGGTGCCGCAGCCTGTTGTGCACAATTTATATGCTGATAAGAGAAGGGGGTGCTTTTGGAACGTTTTCCTTCCTGACACTTCTGTCTCTGTGAGCTTTAGCTGCTTGGACTCAGGGATACCGAAGGTGTGTGAAAGTGACTGGGATGCGAGAATCATGTTGCACAGGGAACAGGGAAGGTCAGCAAATGTTTCCTGTCCTGGCACATCTCTCAGTCTGAACTGCAGCTGCAGATGCTTCACTTCCGCCAAGGACTCTGCCACCTTGAGAGAAGGATGCGCTCTATGGAGTTGAGAAAGAAAGTGCGTCTCACTAGCTTCTTTCCTCTACTTCATAGACAGCAAAGGGGCTATGAAAGGCAGCACTGGCGCTTTGTTCTAGGACTTCTTCTTTACAAGCAGCTGCTGGATGTTTGGAAGGGGGTTTGGGATATGCAAAAATGAGAGGCTAAGATGGTAAGAGGGTAAGATGGAAGTCATCTGGCAAAAGCAGAGCTCACAAAAGGGCCAGCTGAGAAAGCTCTTGCTGCCTACAACTTCAACTGCACCCCTCAAAGCAGCAGCACACACGCTGCTCTCGGCACTTTCCTTCTCAGCTCTACGCACCATCCTAAGCCTTGCCTCTCCCACACTCAGGATCCAAAGACAACGGCACCAGGGACTGCTCACACACTAAAGGCACCAGGACAAAAGGCTCACCAGCTTGGCCTTTGCATTCCCGCTGACAGCTCCACAGCTTGAACCCAGAGAACTGCCTGCTGCCAACAGCCTTTCCAATCACTCCGAGCACCTCATGACAAGGAGTGTGGGGAATGAATCTCCAGCAGCCTCCTGCCCCAGGCTGTCCCCCGGGAGCAGCCCTGCTCCAGGCCGTGACTGCCACCTGCACAGCCAAAGGACCCAGAGCCGGTGTTACACACCACGGCTGTGCCTGGCACAGAGACACCAGTGGCCACACAAGTGGCCATGGCACTGTCCACACACAGTCCCTGCTGCTGCTCCCCCAGCCGCTGGCACCAACTCCCAGCCACCCACTCCTAAAGCCACGGGGCCCACTGGGACACTGCAGGGGCTCGTGGAAGCCAGCGGCCATTGTGACACAGCGGGGCTGCACAGAGCCCACGGTGCTTTGTGACCCGTGGCTCCCAGGAGAGCCTTTGTGATGCTGGGGAACTACAAGGAAGCCTGGCTCCTCTGTGACACCACCACAGAAGCTCAGGGGAGCCCTGGAGACCGTGCTGATGCTATTGAACCTGATGCAACCCTGCCTCCTCTGTGACACCACAGAAGCTCTTGGAGCCCTGGAGACCGTGGTGATGCTATGGAACCTGATGCAACCCTGCCTCCTCTGTGACACCACAGAACCTCTGGGAGCCCTGGAGACCGTGCTGATGCTATGGAACCTGATGCAACCCTGCCTCCACTGTGACACCACAGAAGCTCAGGGAGCCCTGGAGACTGTGGTGATGCTATGGAACCTGATGCAACCCTGCCTCCACTGTGACACCACAGAACCTCTGGGAGCCCTGGAGACCGTGCTGATGCTATGGAACCTGATGCAACCCTGCCTCCACTGTGACACCACAGAAGCTCGGGGAGCTCTGCAGACCGTGGGGATGCTGGCGAAGCTGACGGAACCCTGGGCACCACAGTGACGCTATGGAACCTGGTGGAACCGAGGGGCCACAGTGACACTGTGGGGCCTTTTGGAAGCAACAGGACCCTGGTGGGAAGCCACGGGATGATTAATCCTGCACGAACCTGCTCCAGGTGGGCTCCTCTCTCCCGGCTTCCACAGGTGCTGCTAGGATCCCACTCCGGCACTGGCTTGGCACGGGCTCACGGCTTCCTTTGGCAATGGCTCTGCTCCAGGATGGCATGCTGCAGAGAATGCAGGTAGATTTTGTGCTCACTCCTGGCATGCAGCTGGACAATAAAGCCTGATCCAGCCCCCCCTCAGCATATGTCCGGCTCTGGCATTGGGGCGGGGCAACTTTGGGAGCAGCCCCAGCCCTGCTCCTGCTCCCGGCTGGGCACCCAGCTGCTGGGACACAGGTGTGTCCTGATGCCACCGTCTACTCCTTTGAGAAGGGGAGGACAGAGTGCATCAGGGAGTTTGGTGTGGCTTACATGCGGCAAGGAGAAGGTGCAGCCCCAAACTGGCTTTCACTTCTAGAACCTTTTGCTATTGCGGGAGCAGCTGCTGGAGCTTTTCAACCGAGCTGCAAGAGTGAAAAGTGTGATGGCATGTCTATCTGAGAAGGAAGGTTCGGTGCCGCAGCCTGTTGTGCACAATTTATATGCTGATAAGAGAAGGGGGTGCTTTTGCAACGTTTTCCTTCCTGACACTTCTGTCTCTGTGAGCTTTAGCTGCTTGGACTCAGGGATACCGAAGGTGTGTGAAAGTGACTGGGATGCGAGAATCATGTTGCACAGGGAACAGGGAAGGTCAGCAAATGTTTCCTGTCCTGGCACATCTCTCAGTCTGAACTGCAGCTGCAGATGCTTCACTTCCGCCAAGGACTCTGCCACCTTGAGAGAAGGATGCGCTCTATGGAGTTGAGAAAGAAAGTGCGTCTCACTAGCTTCTTTCCTCTACTTCATAGACAGCAAAGGGGCTATGAAAGGCAGCACTGGCTTTTTGTTCTAGGACTTCTTCTTTACAAGCAGCTGCTGGATGTTTGGAAGGGGGTTTGGGATATGCAAAAATGAGAGGCTAAGATGGTAAGAGGGTAAGATGGAAGTCATCTGGCAAAAGCAGAGCTCACAAAAGGGCCAGCTGAGAAAGCTCTTGCTGCCTACAACTTCAACTGCACCCCTCAAAGCAGCAGCACACACGCTGCTCTCGGCACTTTCCTTCTCAGCTCTACGCACCATCCTAAGCCTTGCCTCTCCCACACTCAGGATCCAAAGACAACGGCACCAGGGACTGCTCACACACTAAAGGCACC